>NC_137896.1:123589224-124167866 GCF_963455335.1 Martes martes
CAATATGTATTTCTTCTATTGTATTTGCATTTGTTTTGTGTTTTGAGGCTCCTATTTTGTTGAGCTCTGCTCCTAAATTCTTCACCCAGTAGGCAGATTTTAATCAAAATTTACAGTGGATTAGGGACATAGCATTGCAAAGCATTCCTATCATTCCAAAGCAATTTCAGCTCCCCTAATCTCACTTCTGATCTAATACCCCCTTAGGACAATGTAAGCACTAAAACAAGGTAAAATTAGAATATTCCTCCCTCTAGCTCTCTCCCTAAATGTTGCCCATGATGCTTTCCCTTGTCAAGTCACCATTGCTTGTCTATACCAAGTACCCTCCTGTTTCCCAAAGAATCCTTACATAGATGAATATATGCTGATATGGAAACATCAAAGCCAATATTCCAATGGTTTCAGAACCTGTCCCTATTTTCAACCATTAGCTCAAAAAAGAAAGCAATGAGGATCAAGAACTTATAGTGAGATAGACCTATCAGGAATCTTTAAAAGGGTTGGGAGTTACTTAGAAAGCATATGAGGATTGTTCGTGAGAAAATAAAATGGTGCAACCTCCTTGGAATGGAAGGCAATTTGATATTTGTCATCATTTACCAGCTGTGTGATGCTGAGTTTTATTTTCCTTCCTGGCAAAATGGAACTCTTAATACCTGCCTCCTAGTTTTGTTTCAAAGATTAAATGTGATAGAGGGTCTTATATGTAGTTTGTACTTAAGAAGTATTACCTCCTATCTTAATCAGCTTGGGCTGCCATAACAAAATACCAAAGACTGGGCAACTTAACCAACAGAAATGTATTTCTCACAGTTCTGGAGGCTGGAAGTCCAAGATCAAGGTGCCAGGAAGATAATTCATTCTAAGTCTTCTTCTCTTGGGAAGGAGGGAGGGAGGAAGATGGCGGGGGAAGGTAAGGGATATAGATTGAGGGGCGGAGGAAGAGGTGGAAAGGGAGACAGAGGGAGGGGGAAAGAGACTATTCTGTGGTGTCTCTTTTTAAAGAGCACTAGTCTCACCATGAGGACCCTGCCCTCAAGATCTCATCCAACCTTAAACACCTCCAAAAGGCCCCACCTTTAAATATCATCCCCTTGGGGGTTAAGGCTTCAACAAATGAATTTGGAGGGGACACAAACATTTCAACCATAGCATCACCACGGAAGGAGAATTTTAAGAAAGGGAAAGATATTCGCTCAGACTTTGCATTCTATTGAAACAGATGTTAAGAAGTTTATTCCAGGATATCAGGTTTAAGTTGGGATTTCATTTTTAAGTTGGAAAATATATTCTAGGGTTTTCTGTTTATGCCCTAAAGCAAGAACACTATCATCCTACCAAGCACATAGCAGGTTTATTATCCCTCTCGGAAGGTATGGGAGAGAAATATTCCCTCTGATCCATTTCAGAGACAAGAAAAAGTTCAGGGATGGGGCCAAAAAGCCTAGTGGGCTTTGGCCACAGGATAGTTCCTATAATGCTTAACTAAAATTTATCTTAGGCTTTCTTGGCAAACTATCCAGGGAGGTGGAAACATACCAGAGATCTTGCACACACCTGCCTTTATTCTGGTCTGAATTCAGTCACCTGAGTAATAATGAGAATTTTCCATTAAAATGACTTAACTTTAATCCCCAAATTCTAACTTTAGACCTTGCTGGGCTAAGTAAAAGAAGCCAGACACAAAAGAGTACCTGCTGTGTTTCCATTAATATGAAGTTCTAAAACAGGCAAAACTAATCTTTGATGCTAGAAATCAGGACTGTAGTTGCCTCAAGAAGGGCAGGAATTGAGTTAGAGGGTCACCAGGGAACTTTCCAGAGTAATGGAAATATTCTGTAGCTTGAGGGCTTACACATTCATCAAAACTCACCAAACTGCTCTTGAGATTTGCTCATTTCACTATAAATAACATCTCAGTTATAGAAAGTGAATATATGAATGTAGGCTCTTTCGTACCAAGTGGAATGTAATTATGAGAATTATGTGCATTTTTCCTTGGAAAGATCTGTCAGAAATCTAGATTCATGTTTTTATATAGTCTTCAGTAGCAAACAGGAGTATGGATGGGATAGAAGCCGCATGTTCCTCAGGAATTCTGCATTTCTGTAGCCATCCATAAAATAGCAGTTCTCACTGGGAAGGGAAGGACACTGGAAATTAACGCTTTTTAATGGGGTATACTGGAGTTACCAGGCTAAGTTTTTCTAGTATAGATATGGACTATCACCCAACTTCACCCCCAAGGATTCTGTTATGATGCTCTCCCACCTTAAGAACCAGCCCAGAATGTGCCACTCCATTAATGGGACTGTTGTACCCCTCGGGGTTGTTGTGTGAAAGCCCTTGATTCTATGAGGTTGAATCATTCAGATAGACCAATCTCTGCCTCATTTTCTTACTGCCATCTCTCAACTTCTCAGGTACTCCTCTTCATTAACTGACAATGATAGGACCTGCATCTTTCTCTCTACCCCAGTTATCATCATAATTCTGGGTGATATCAAGGTTCATCTAAATGAGCCATCCAGAAACACAGACTTGGACCTCCATAATTCCAGTAGCTGTCACCTCTACTCTACTTGGCTAAGTCATGCCTGGAATCTTACTAACCTCTGGAGCTGCACCAGATCAGAACTTCTGAATTCCATTATTCCATTATGGGCCTCCTCATCCTTCTACCTCTCTTGTGCCTTAATTCCCATTAAACCTACTTTTTGACTGCATAGACCTCCAGTTCTTTAACACCACAATTTTTTCCCAGTCTATGAGGAACTCCTAAAGCTCCCTTGCCAACCTAATCTGTAATAACATGATTGGTTGTCTCAATTACTCTTTGCCAGTATCTTTGATACATTTTGTTAATATACTTTCCCTGCTACAGCAACTGTACAGTAAATCTCTATCCCAAGATCAATGCAAGATTATTGCTTATATATCTCCTTATTCTTTTGTGCACATGTCCCTAATGACCCTTTTACTTGCTTTTGGTCAGAAACACCTGTTGACCCTATTACTTGCTTTTGGTCAGACTGCTCTCCAACCTCCTCAACAATTATTCCAAACATCTGCCATTATCCTCAAAACCCTCAGCAGATCACCTATGCTCCTATGTCATGGAGAAATGGAAATCATCAAGCCTACTCTACATTAGCTTCTTGTTTTTAGTCAGCAGTTTTAAATTTTTATTTATTTATTTGACAGAGAGAGATATCACAAGTAGGCAGAGCAGCAGGCAGAGAGAGAGGGGGAAGCAGGCTCCCCGCTGAGCAGAGAGCCCGATATGGGGCTCGATCCCAGGACCCTGAGATCATGACCTGAGCTGAAGGCAGAGGCTTAACCCACTGAGCCACCCAGGTGCCCCTAGTCAGCAGTTTTAATGTATTCTCTAGCTCACATTCTCATTCATATCTTTCCTTGGTTCTTTTCCCCAAATCTAAGAACATAAGGTAAACCTTAAAGTATCACAAAGTCATTGCCTAAACTTAACTCTCCCCCTTCTGACTCCTGTGAGACTTTAGCAATTATCTTCTTTTTGTTCAAATATCAATGTCTTTCTTTTCACTTGTTCCTTCTCTTCAGCCTATAAACATGCTCATGTCAGGCCCATAATAAAAAACAAGTCATCTGGACCCCATCATTTAGTCTAGGACCGTTTATCTTATCACCATCTTATTAAGATTGTACTTTCTTAGTATAACAATGGCTCTGATTGGTAAATCCGGTGGGTATTTTAAACCCCAATGTCATTGGACCAAAGAGAAACATTAACTGACCGCCCTAAAATAAACATTCTAAAACCATAAGAGCTAATAAACAAGGTTAGCAAGGTTGCAGGACACAAGGTCAACAGAAAAAAATCAATTAGTTTAAGGATATCGCCTCACACCTGTCACAATGGCTAAAATAAAAAAGATAAGAAATAATAAGTGTTGGTGATTATGTGCAGAAAAAGTAACCCTTGAGCACTGTTGGTAGGAATGTAAATAGGTACAGCCACTGTGGAAAACACTGTGGATCTCCTCAAAAAATTAAAAATAAAAATACCATATGATCCAATATTTCCATTACAGAATACTTACCCAAAGAAAATGAAAACCCTAATTTGAAAGATATATGCACCCCTATTTTATTGTAGCATTATTTACAATAGTCAAGATATGGAAGCAACCTAAGTGTCCATCAATAGATAAACAGATAAAGAAGATGTGGCACACATACACATACATATATACACATATGCAATGGACTATTACACAACCACATGAAAGGAAGATATCTTGTCATTTGAGGCAACATAGATTGACCTAGAGGATATTATGCTAAGTGAAATAAGTCAGAGAGAAAGACAAATACCATATTATTTCACTCGTATGTGGGATCTAAAAAACAAAGCAAATGAATAAACAAAAAGGCAGAATCAGACTTATAAATACAGAAAACTGATGGTCCCCAGAAGGAAGGGGTGGGTGGATAGGCAAAACAGGTGAAGGGACTGGAAAATACTAACTTACAGTTATGGAATGAATAAATCATGGAAATAAAAGTCACAGCACAGGAAATATACTCAGTGATATTATAATAGCATTTTATGGTTGACACATGGTAGCTACACTGTGGTGAGCACGATATAATGTTTAGAGATGTTGAATCACTATGTTGTACCCCTAAAATAATGTAACACTGTATATCAACTATACTCAAATGAAACAATTGGAATAAAAAAATAATTATTTCATTTCTATACAGGAACAATGCATAATCCAAAAATGAAATTTAGAAAACAGTCCCACTTAGAGTAGAATTAAAAGAATAAAATATTTAGGAATAAATTCAACAAAGTATAGTATTTGTACACTTAAAATTATAAAACATCATTGAAAGAAATTAAAGAAGACTTAAATGAGTGGAAAGACACCTGATATTTAAGAATTGGAAGATAGCATTTTTTAAAAAAGATTTTATTTATTTCTTTGAGAGAGAGAGAATGAGAGACAGAGAGCATGAAGCAGGAGGGTCAGAGGGAGAAGCAGACTCCCTGTTGAGCAGGGAGCCCGATGCAGGTCTTGATCCCAGGACTCCAGGATCATGACCTAAGCTGAAGGCAGCCACTTAACCAACTGAGCCACCCAGGCACCCCTAGAAGACAGTATTATTAAGATAGCAAAACTCCCCAAATTTATCTAAAGACTCAATGCAGTCCATTTCAAAACCCCAGCTGGCTTCCTTCTAAAATGACAAGATGACACTAAATTTATATGGAAATGCAAGGAGAGCAGAATAACCAACTTAAAAAAGAATAGTGGATTTGAAGGACTTACACTTCTCCATTTCGAAACTTACTACAAATCCACTGTAAACAAGACAGAGTTGTACTGGGATAAGAGTAGACATACAGATAGAGAGTAGAATTGAAAGTTCAGAAATAAATTCTCACATTTATGGTCAAATGACTTGACAAGGATGCCAAAAGATTCAATGGGGAAAGAATAATCTTTTCAAGAAATGGTGCTGGTATAAATGCATATGCAAATGCAAAAAAAAAATGAAATTGAAACTTCTGGTTTCAGCCCTACTTACAGACAGCTTGGAAATCAGTCACAATCTTAAGTGAAAAAACTGAACAAACTAAAAATTAATCACGTTTCTTGGACTCATAGGGAGCTGAGGTTGTGGGGCTAGCCACCCCAAAATCTGGACAAAGAATGGAATCCAGGGACACCTCCAATGGCTCAGTCGGTTAAATATTCCACACTTGATCTCAGCTCAGGTCTTATCTCAGGGTCATGAGTTCAAGCCCTAGGTTGAGCTCCACACTGGGCACAGAGCCTACTTAAAAAAATAAAAAATAAAAAAGAATGGAATCCGGAGAGTCTCTGAGATCTGCTTATGTGAAGCACTAAAGCCATGCATCATTGATAAGAACATTTTTGTGATAATTTCAACAAATTGCTGGAGCTGAGTGTGGACTACTATGAGAGAGAGAGGCTGTGCTCTTAGGGGGTCTCTCTTATTTTCATGGGCTTTACTTCTCAAAACCCCACCAGGTTCTCATGGCGAAGAACCAAGAAAGCTAACCTCATAGCTCTGACACGTGATGAAGAAATGTTCTCTCTCTCTCTTTTTTTTAATAGACCCAGAATTTCTTCCACAACAAAGTTCTACTCTCCAGGGGAAAGAATTTACCAGAGTCTTATTCTGTCTGGGAGAAGTATACTTCCGTGATTCTAGCTCCTCTATCTTTCCTCCTTACTTAAGGGGTTGGGGGAGTCTAAAAGAAACATTTGTGAAGGTCACATCCCAAGGACCCAGGCACACTAAAACACTAAGGTTTAACCATACAGTTACAGAACACTACCCCTTCCCAAAACCTCACCACCACAAACACAGACTGTCTAAGGAAGAGAAATCCCAGGACAACAGGGGAGACAAAAACAAAGACACTATAGAAATTTGAAGCCTCTGGCACCTACAGCTACAGAAAACATTAAACACAGCCCAACTCCTAGTAGACCCACTTGGCTTCATTTTTTTTTTTTAATCATTTTTTTTTCTTTTCAGCCTGACAGTATTCATTGTTTTTGCATCACACCCAGTGCTCCATGCAATACGTGCCCTCCTTAATACCCACCACCTTGCTCCCCCAACCTCCCACCCCCCACCCCTTCAAAACCCTCAGGTTGTTTTTCAGAGTCCATAGTCTCTCATGGTTCACCTCCCCCTTCCAATTTCCCTCTACTCCCTTCTCCTCTCCATCTCCCCATGTCCTCCATGTTATTTGTTATGCTCCACAAATAAGTGAAACCATATGATAATTGACTCTCTCTGCTTGACTTATTTCACTAGCATAATCTCTCCCAGTCCTGTCCATGTTGCTACAAAAGTTGGGTATTCATCCTTTCTGATGGAGGCATAATACTCGCCAAACTATGGAAAGAACCAAGATGCCCTTCAACGGACGAATGGATAAGGAAGATGTGGCTTCATTTATTTTAATCATTCATAAATTTACTCACTCTACCATAAACTCTTTTATTGAACATGTGATTGGTTACATGGCAAAACATACCTCACCTCTCTAATACTTTTCACACTATGTAAATAACTATTACCGTATCATTTTAATCTCTGCCTATCTTATTCCCCCAATTTTAGTTGAAGTCCATTAAGGACAACATCTGTGTTTTACATTTCTGTACCTTCTGTGGGTAGCCTAACTCAGTGCTGAGTGAGTAAGTGCATGGTTAAATGAATGAATGACTCAGCCTAAGATTGCCTTTGGAGTGACAAGGGAGTCCTTAGGGGAGATACTGCAGTTCTGATTATTATTGCTCTGAGAGAACTTTCTTAGTCCTGGACATCGCCTGCCAGGGAAGGAGTATGGCACAGTCGGGAATGGTCTAGAATCTGGAAGTCTGGTTTTTAGACCTGAATGTGCCAGTAAGTAGCTATGTGGCCTTGGAGAGCTCAACTCTAGGCTTTTTGCAGATCTATAAAATAAACATTCCTTTCAGTTCTATCATTCCAAGATTCTTGAAGCCACTGGTCCTTATTAAAATGAAATAAATAAATAAATAAATAAACAAACTTTGAATATAGAAAATGAATTGCCTCTTTTCTTATATCCTTTAATAGCTAGGACTTATTAAATGCCTGCTATACTCACATACAGTTTTCACCACATTACCTTTATTAACTTATTTATTCCTATGAGATAAAACTATTTTATCCCTCTTTCACATGTGAGGCACAGAAAGATAATGTGACTTACATAGCTGGTAGCAGAATTAACTTCAGATCCAAGCAGTCTGGCTCCAGTAGCTGTGCTCTTGATCCTAATGCTTCTCCCAGACCCAAGGGTAGCACCAGTCTCCTGCCCTTGGAACCACTGGCCTTGTCCATCACCATACAGTTCATCTGAAAGACTACCTCTTGCATCTCTGGAAAGTGATCATTCAGAATGATGCTGTGAGAGAACACCATTCCCAGAAGAGGAAAGACATTTGCTAATGCTCTCATTTGGGGCAAGGGCCTTTGTTTTATTTGATATTACCTCTCCTGGATTGGGAAATCAACTTGTGGAGAGGCTTTTGACCTGACTTTTGGACAGAATGCTGTTCTTTCCCCAAAACCATATCAAACACGGGGTTGAAAGGTGAGTCCTTTCATTGCAACATCTCCTATCATCCTCCTGTTTGATTCAATGTCAGAGAAGGCTTCCTCTCTCTGTTCTTCCACGGGAACTGGATTTAGGAAGCTACGATGACACCTCTTTCTCCCATTTCTCAGCTCAGCTCAGAATTTTATCAGCTGTAAGAGACTTACTGAGATGCTTAAACAGCCTTTTTAAACAGGCTCAGGAAGAATAAGTAACAGGAACTTTTCATCACATGAAACATGTACTTTGAATCTAACAAAGTATACAGAGTAACAGGTAAGATAAAGGTAATTCCAGAACCAACAAAGATCGAAGTCAGCATTTGGTGTTGCTGGGTCTTCTTCCTGTCATTCCAACCACACAATTCCCCCTCATTCCTCTTTCCAGTTCTTCCTTTTTCTCCCCTCAATTCTTCTCCCCACCTGTCTTTTCTTTTCCAAGTACCCAGAGGACTGTGTTATTGTCACATTTCCCCCTCCTGGGACATTGAGGAAAAGAGGCTCCTATAGGTGCATATAAAAAACCCTAGATATCTACATATGGATAGCATATATTTACACTTCGAGTTTTTTCATCCATATAATCATTCATACATGCATTCAACAGAGGATGATTCAGTGCCTGCTCAGTCTTAACTCTCTTACCCCACCTCCTCATACACATGAGTATATACCCTAGGACAGACGTATGTGTTTCCCCAAGGACATTGGATTTAGCTGGAGAGGCCCAAGGTAGCAGAAATTAGGGCATATTCTCAATAGTTTGCCACTGATCATGGATTCAGGGTTTGATAGAAGCCAGGTCTACAGATGATAGCCTTGGAAAACCAGCTGTCTGGGAAAATGAGCCAAAAGCAAAGATCTTCTTTGGTGCTTTTAATGTCTCTCTGGAACTTTCTTTTGGAGATCTGGGAAAAGCTCAAAGACAGGGAGGAACCAAATAGTGTTCCTCTGTCAGTACTTATTATCTGTTCATTGAAGAAGCCCTACAAGCTTGGGAAACTTTTCCATTGCCACCCCATCGACCAATGGCTCGTAGACTATCACAGCCATGAGATTATACATGAAGTATAATCATACCTCATAAGAGATACGGCTTTGGACCAACTGTATTATACCCTTCTGTTTATCAGGTATTCATTGAGCACCTCCTGAGCATCCAGCCAGATGTTAGGTGCATTTCTGGTCCATTGGGTATTTACAACTAAGTTGGGAAAGCTAGACAGACACAAATCAGATAACGGATGTAACATGATAAAGTAGAAATGACCTTTGATTTGGAATCTTAAATCTGGATATGGCTTTTAACTTCACCACTTGTTAGCTGTGAAATACAGTTAAACCCACTTCAGAATTGTTTTAAGTATTTGCTTTGGATGTTATATGAACTGCGGATGAAGAAAGAATTATTTTAAAGATTTTTAGAGAAGAATGCAAAGCAGGGTAGCTCTCCTTGTCAAGGTCACTACAATCTCACGTGGTAAGTCTGTGTTTTGCAAACAAAAAGTGGCCACCCATTGGCGGATCACGAAATCAATTCAATGGGTGGTGACCAGCATTTTTTTTTTTTAGTGAAATGGAACAGAACAGAAAATATCAGAGTGCATCGCATGATATAGTAAGGGTAAGTTTTGTTTCAGGTCACTTTTGTCTCTATTACATATATTTGTGTTTATTGTATTGTGATGGGAAAATAATTTCTTAGTATGGGTCACTTTCAAAAAGTTTGCAAAATGCTGAGAAGATTTCATGCCCTCTCCACGCCAATGTTCATAAAATTATTTGGATTCAGCGTTACCTCTCTAATAACCAATAGTGGGATTTCTAACTCACTCAATCCAATAATTCTTGATTTCTGTACTTGCTCAACCCCATGGAGCAGTATCTACAGACATCCTATGCTCAAAGATCCAACTAGGGAAGGAGAATGACCAGAAACAACTGGAGACTATTGAGAATATTTAAATGCCACATGGATAATAATTCTTCTTCAGTAATAGGAGGTCACAGAAGAGAAGTGGAGCTGAGATATTAGAGGAGCTTTCCAAGAGGTCCACTGAGAGCAAACCCTAGAGAAAGTAAGATTTGGCTCACAGAACAACAAAAGAAAAGGAACAAGAGTAGAGGACAGAGCCTGAGACAAGTCAGGGAGACCGTAGTCTGTCTAAAGAGTCCGCCTGAGCTACCTTGCAGAGCCATTCTCCCCATCGTGAGTCCTTGTTTGCCTGGTTGACCCCAACTACCAGCTCTCAACAAGCATAGCCTGGATCTCCTCTCCCTTGGATCATTGTCCCTTAGCTCTGACCCTGGCAAGTCACTACATGGAGTAACTATAAGCCAGAACAGAGTAAGACACAGGCAGTACAACAATGTGTAGTTGCAGACTTAACCACATTCGTGTTCGTGATATGCTGTGATTGAACTGAAACTTTGCCACTGGGACATTCTCATGGAAACCTGATCTCTGCACTGATGAGCTGTCAGTGACAAACACTGCCTTCCGGGCTTAGTGTGGCTCTGCTATGAAGGACTGTCAAGGCATTGGTGGGTTTCTGGGACAATGCTAAAGGCTCTGGATCAGAAAAAGTCAAGTCACAGGTCACGTGTGCCTTAGAAATTCTAGCCTCAAAATATCTCTCAAAGTATGGTTTGAGTCCATAGCTTTGGGATCTCCTTCTGCATCTCCCTATCACACACACACACACACACACACACACACACACACACACACACAGCAGTCATAATCCTCTCCTCATCCTGAAAAGGACGTGATTCTAAAACTGGAGCATGGAATAAATTTGAAGTCATTTCCTATATTCTTTCTATAGCACAAATTCCCTGTCGAGATAATTGGTTCTGGACCTATGCCTCAGTGCACTGCTTCTCTGACTCATTTCAGAGATTTCCTGGTGACACAGCAATAGTTAACTGTACTATTTATTGAAGGACAATGATATTCTAATAACGAACATCATCAGTGAAGAGCCAAAACCAGGATCAGCCTGACAGCAGTGACCTTACTCAAGACTTGCCCAGTTGGTCATGTTAGGCTTACACTGCATCTGGTCATCACCCACACTAGCACTCACACCTGCTACGCAGCCATCCCAGTCTTCCTGGAATCCTTCTGTCCTGAACAGACAAGAGGCAGTGGTGGGAGAGTGCTAGATCTCAGACACAAGGGCACTGAGTTCCTAGGAGGCTTTCCACTGGTGCTCTGGAGCTCCCTGTGGATAAAAGCACCAACCCCAACCCCTAGTAAATTATTGATTCCCAAAGTATCTGAAAATCTACTCCAGGCCATTCAGTGCACTAGAAAGTTTAGAGGTACAGAGAATTAAGTATGAATCTAATCTTCTAGTTGTCACGTTAAGTATCTTGACCAAGGAGTTGTTGGGGGTATGTGGATGGGTTTCAGGGGTTTCATTTATGTGCAAAATTTGCTGGATATTTCTAGGTTTTTACAGTAAGAAGATACTAGCTCTTATCAGCAAAGGGCTCTGGGTCCCCCAAAATTTTTTAAATGATTAGTTTTCTCATCTGTAGTTGTTATATATTCTTATATTAATAACAGAAGTCCTGTAACCCTGGACTTTTAAAAAGCAGGGGAGGGTGCTTTTGAGTAACAGGAGTTGGCTTCTATCTGGTTTACTGTTCCAACATCTACTTGTTAAGTTTCATCAGTTATCAGACTCTAGCAAAGGGGTAGCACTGTCCCCATGGACATATGGATCCTGCAGAAGATTAATTAGAAGTGCTTTGACCAAAGCTAAGGGCTGACCCTTATTTTCTGTAAATAGTGTATCATATGTCACCAATCCCTGCAACAATTATGCAAGTATGTTCAAAACAAGTAAGCTGAAGGTAATCAATTTGTTGTGCAATATAGCCATTCCCATTATTTCTGTCATTAATGTGAAGAATATGGGCTGCCCCATGGTGGACTCTGTCACTAAGATTGCTACTGTTGAAATATGGAGAAATTTGAGTTTCCAGAGTCCCATTTGGCTGTTATTTGATAGCATTGTGTATATATAATCTGATTTTTTTTAATTTGAATCTAAGCAAATCTAAAATTTATTCTTTGAAACTGGATATTTCTTTTTGCTTTTGTTGTGGGAGAGACATTTTTTCCTTTATTTTTTTTTTCTTCATTGCTGGAGTTAAGGGGAAAGTTTACTTATAGGAAATGTCCTTTAAATTACTAAATAACTTTTAAACAATTGTATAAGCTAAATCCAGGTGTTTTAATCAGAAGATTAACCATGGCCTAATTTCACAGCTGTAGCTTTCTTGAGTTCAAAGAAGGTTAATTCCATACCTAAATTGGGATGCTTCTCTCTCTTTGTAGGAAAATACCTAATTATTTAGGGTAATAAGTTTCTTACAGATAATTAATACTAGCAAAATTAATTCATTCTTTTTTTTAAAGCATTGGTCTGACAATAAGTGAAAAACTTAGGCTGAAGAAAGCATAAGTTGTCCTCTATTTATTTTTTCCAATATTCTAAATCAATAACTATCTTTACCATAACTGGGTCATTACTGATAGAACAATAAAGAGTAGGAAAAGTTAATAGTTAACTACACTATATGACTTCATTTATATAAAATTGATTTTGGAGAGCTGGATAAAAGTTGTATAAAATAAGTTCTGGTTGGCTTCTGAAATAATAGAAAATAGTATCAGGCAGCTTTATTACCAGAAAAAAATCTAACATGATAATGTAAAAATACCCACTTAGTTTTTGATGCTGCATCTCAAATATACATTTAGATGATAATGGGAAATCTGATTAAAGTTGGTCCAGTGACACTTTTCAGATAACTGAAAAATGAGAAATATATTTTCCCCTTCACAGCTTTATGTTTCATGGGTATGAATTGATAGGCTCCTTTGCTAAAGAAGTAAGCCATAGTCATTGTACTAGAGTGTTTCTATTTCCAATTCTAAACTACTCTTTTTTTCCCCAAATTCCAAAGAATATTACTAGAATGAAGATTATGTCTCATTACTGAAATCATAAGAATGAATTAAAAAGTAAACTCTATGCTTTTGCTCAAGGTAGAACAGTAATAAATGTATAGCCGGAAGGAATTCCACATAGCACAAAGGAAAAACATTCTCCGTGTCAAGTCTGACCAGACAGATAGTAGAAACTACTAAAAACCATCTACTGCTACTAAAAACCATCTAAGGTAATATGGATTTTTTTTCCTTCTTTATTCAGTTAATTTTTTTGAGAGTTGTGAATGAAGTGTGCGCGTACAAACAGAACTTAGAAAAAGTGAACTGCAAATAATTCTGCCATCAAAATTATCTCGTTGATCTTTGGTTTTTAAAAAAGATTTATTTATTTTTATTTATTTGAGAGAGAGAGAGAGAGAAAGAGCAAGTGGAGGACGGGGCGGAAGGAGTGAGAGGGAAAGAATCTCAAGCAGACTCCACACTGAGTTTGGAGTCCAACAAGGGGCTCAATGTCATCACCTTGAGATCATGACCTGAGCTGAAATCAAGAATCAGATGCTTAACTGACTGAGGCAAGCAGGCACCCCTCCTTATCGATCTTTTAAAACGCATGCCTACTTCCTTAAAGGGTCCAACGTCCTTTCCAAATCCAAATGCACCTCCAGAAGCATTCCTGTTAACACTTTACTTAAGTCAAAAGATGATCTTTCCATGAAACAATGAAAACTACCTTGGAGGAAAAACCGTCTTGTTTGTCACACAACTGAGACTTGGAAAGGAGACCAATTGTGAATGCTAGTTGAGCAATAGTAAGTTATGAATCTCCATCAATCAAGACATGTGACTGAATATTGACCACCAAACAGAAAGATAACTCCTTCCCATACTCAAGATGCAGAAGATGGAAGAGATCTGTTCAACAAATTCATTCATTTATTCATTCACTGAACAAGCACATCCTGTGGAGATGGTTGCGGAATGCACAGATACCAAGGGGATTTCCCAGAGCCCTTCCGGTCTCCAGGAAAGTTTATTTATTTCGCCTCACAGTCTCATCAAAGCTCTAAAGAGCTTTATCAGCTATAACTGGGCAGAGGGGTCCACCTCTGTGTTTTCTCGGTCAATAAAAATTTGTTGAACATTTGCTATGTTCCAGGTACTTTGTGTGACTCATAGGTCTACAAACTTTTTCTACCATTCATGCCTTCTTGCATCAGAAAGCATATATAAGATACACACTAAAACATCCATGCTTCTGGATGCTTGATTACCACGATGCTCACTTGCAGCAATTGGTATCCACTCGTTGTCTCCCTTAACACAAGAGTAAATTCTGAGCAAGGTTATCACTCTCCTCTGCACCTTCCAGGCCACACCATCACCATTTTATCCTTCACCACGCTTTAAAAACTGTATTTTATTTATTTATTAATGGATAATACTTAAACCTGGTGTAAAATAAATACTTATACATGTATGGGTTCCTATTGGTTCAGTTTCTCTGAAGAACTCTGACAAATAAAGAGGGCATATGCATATTTAAGCATACATTTGTATGTTGCAGCTACCTTGTACATGTGTACGTAGTTTTACACAGATAACACACTATGACCATTCTTTTCATCTGCATTTCAAGTAACAGTCTATTTTGGAGACTGTTCTATATTGGTGCACATGTAGAACTGCACAGTTCCCCATAGTATATTTGTTTAGTAATTTCTTTTTAAGATTTTATTTACTCGTGTGTGTGTGTGTGTGTGTGTGTGTGTGTGTGTGACACAGAGAGAGAGAGAGAGCATGAAGGGAAGGAGCAGAAGGAGAGGGACAAGCAGACAACGCTGTACACAGTGCCCAACATGGGGCTTGAACTCACGGCCCTGAGAGCATGACCTCCAGCCAAAACCAAGAGCTGGATGCTTAACCAACTGAGCCACCAGGTGCCCCTGTTCAGTAATTTATTGACTTAATCTCCTACGGACGGACATTTAATGTTTCTAAACTGTGCTATAATAAATAATGTTGTGGGAATATCTTGGTACACATGTCATTTTATAGATGTAGGTATATTATATACACCTACAGATACATATTGTGTCTCAGGAAACAAACAGGGTTGTTGGGGGCAGGGGATAGGTTGGTTGGGTTATGGCCATTGGGGAGGGTATGTGCTCTGGTGAGTGCTGTGAATTGTGTAAGACTGATGAATCACAGACCTGTACCCCTGAAGCAAATAATACATTATATGTTAATAAAAATTAAAAAATAAAATAAAATAAGTGTTTACAGGTAGAATTTCTGGGCCTCAAGTTATGTACATCTTATATTTTGTTTCATCTTGCCATATTGTCCTCCATGGAACTTGGACAGATTTACACCTCCCCCATCAATAATGACACAGTGTGTTTTCTAAATTGTTTTATCTTTGTTAGCCTGACAGATGAAAACATGAATCTTAATGTAATTATGATTACATTTTTCTTATTATAAGAAAGAGCATCTTCTTACATGTTTAAGAATTATATCCTTTTCCATGAACTATTTATATGCTTTTCCATATTTCTGTTGGTGTGGAAAGAATAGCTTTTTGTAATAGTCATTACTGTGTGTTTAGGAAGTAGTTTCAAGATACATAAATGTTTTAATGTTAAACTGGAAGTGGACAGCTGTCACTTGAACAAATTATCATTAAAATTTCAAAGATAGGGACCCTGATGAGGCATATGGAATGCAAGTACTATTAGGTGGTAATCTATGTCTTATGCAATAACTATAATATGAAGGTAAAAATATCAGCCAAACCATTCCAAGGTGGAGTAATTTCTGTGCTCCTTGGAACTCTCACAGTTAAATCTATTAATATTCTAAGGTTAAATAATTCATAGTTAGAATTCATGGTTTTGTGAATTGTTATGTAGGGGAATACTTTCTCAAATTTCAATTTCATGAAAGAGTAAATAATCATTGAAGACAAAAGCATCTAGTTTTCTCCTAATCCTGTCAGTTGTTCCAATGCTCCTTAAAGCTGTGATTCTCCCAGACACAGCCATTTTTTTTAAAAAAAGAAGAAGAAGAAGAAAGAAAAACTTACTTTAGGTAAGTCTCTTAGTTTCTAAGGATCGTCTTATCTCACTCCAAAGTCTAGGGAATGACTAAATAATCCAAAATTCTATGATACCTTATTTTCTCTCTTCTTAACCTTTGTGATTCTACATTATTTTACAAAAGAAAAAAACCATAAAATCAAAAATTCCCATTCTAAATTCTTTAACATAAGATTATTTTCCAAAGGACTTATCTGTGAGGATTCACTTTCCACCCCTGACTGGAGACAGAGCTGTAGGCAGCCCCGTCTATTCCTGCCCATGGTGTCCAGGAGGTTCTAAGGCAACCCACCTTTCAGGCCAACCGTGGAGACTTTAATTGCATTGAAACTCTATAATGATACATATGATAATTTTATAAACAGGAAAAGAATTGTTTCTCATAAATATGAAAAGAAAGGACAGCTTCCCTGAAGAATAATTTAAGAGTTTCCAGATTTCTGCAGAAACTCCACTGAAAACATAAAGACACCAGATAGAAGCTCAAATAGATATTTATAAAACTGAGAAGTTAGTCTTTCTACTTCAAAAAAAAAAATCAACCTAGTAAAGAAAATATGGACATATTTAATACAAAACAAATATCATCAAAAAAATGTCAACTGGCCATTTAGCTGAGATCCAAAAGAACTATTTGTAAAATTCCTCAGAGGGTTGGGGCTTTCATCATAGCAGTTAACCACCCTCCCCCACCTCCTGTGACCCCAGTAGTGGATGCACCCCTCTTAAGGCAATTACAGTAGGTCTTATAGTTTGGCTGTTCTTACAGATCTTACTTCCTCTCTAAGAGTGTAAACTAGCAGAAAAGAGGCCCTTTTTATTCACCTTGGGAAAATGTCTGAGGTAAACCTATGTGTGCACATCAGAAGATCACACACATTGGAAGAAGGAGGGGATTGAAAGGATGTATTGACAGACCAGATAATAATGAATACTTACAGACTATTTGTCATGCACCACAGCTGAGCCAAGTACTTTATCTGCATTAACCCATTTAATAATCACAAAACCTTATCAGGCAGGAACATCTATTATGATTCCCTTTTTACAGACAGGGAAGCAGAAGGGACACGAGACTAAATATTGTCCCACATCACATAGCCAGTAAGTGACAGCTGCTGCATAAACCCAGGCTTTTGGCTTCTGGAGTGTTTGCTCTTAACCCCTCCGCTGGTCCACTTCCTAAAAAGAAAAGATACAGGGGCGCCTGGGTGGCTCAGTGGGTTGAAGCCTCTGCCTTTGGCTCAGGTCATGATCCCAGGGTCCTGGGATTGAGCCCCGCGTCGGGCTCTCTGCTCAGCGGGGAGCCTGCTTCCTCGTCTCTCTCTGCCTGCCTCTCTGCCTACTTGTAATCTCTGTCTGTCAAATAAATAAATAAAATCTAAAAGAAAAAAAGAAAAGATACTTGAGGAGAGGAAGCTCCAGTATCCAGCTCTGAAAAAAATGGTGGGTTTCTGAGTCTGCCTGTGATCAGCTTACTCTACAACAAGAGTAAGTTCCTTAAAAAAAAAAAAAAAGAGTAAGTTCCTAAAGAGACTGTCCAACATGTGGAAATTTTTTCTTCCTCCTTAGTCCATAGGTTACCTTGAACCAAGTTTAGCTAACCAGATGAATTAATCAAACATATATAAAATCTTTAGAAAGGGAAGTTACAAATCCTCCAGCATATCATCATCAGCCTATACACACTAATTTCATACATAATGAAAACATCTAAGTCTCTTAACTGGACTTATATCTTATTTTACTAATTGATCAATTGATTGACTGATTGATAGGAGGAAGCCTAGTCTTTTTGTTTTTCGAGCCCCAGCTTCATTTAAAGTCAAGTACTTCAACATCCCACTGTCAGCAATTCATAGAACCAACACTCAAAATAACCAAAGATGTAAAAGAACAGCACCATCAACCAATAGCATCTATAGAAAACTACACCCAACTCAGTGAGATAGTTCTTTTTTTCAAGTAATCATGAAATATTCAACAATATAGACCATACTCTGGGTCACAAATAAACTGCAACAAATTTAAAATAATTAAAATCATACAGCATAAATTCTCAGACTATAATAGAATCAAACTATGGTTGGGTTCAGTCAAACTACTCACCCAAGCAATATAATGCTATTTTCCCCTTATTTTGATATCATTTTTATGAAATAAAATATTATCATACTTTTCTTCATAGGCTGATTAATATCAAAATTGTCACTTTTTAAATCTCCTAAATAGCCAAAAATATTTCTTCCAGCACTTCTTTGAAGAAGCCTGATATCTCACATAAATGAACCTTTTTTAATTTATAATTTTTGCACTTAATCTTTTCTTGCCAGAGACACCTTTACTTCTCTGTTCACTACCCAAAGCATCCAGAGCGTTAAGCTTTAATCTGCCCTTCCAGATTAGGCAAAGGTCACTGGCTGCATTGTCTCTGGAGCTAAGTGAATTGCTGGTGTGGACATAGAAGGGAGTCCATTGCTTTCTGGGAGCCTGCCTAGAGATGGGTTTAATCCCCAGAGATGAGTTTACTCTACTAGGAGAAAATTAGCCCCTGGAGAGCAAAAGTCAACAAGCTTTATCATTCTTCTTCCTTGGTTATTTTGCTATTGTTGACAGGCTGTCTTAACGTCCCAGGGCAGTTGTTTTCTGGATTTGCCTTACCCTTGGAATAAATCCCCCAGGATTCATGGGTGTATGGCCCCAGAGAGCAGTAGAAATGCTGCCCAACAGTATGCCCTAGATGCACTTTCCAACAATATCCTTCCACTGCGGCAAGCACCATGGCCAAAACCTATCTCAAGAAGCACTTGGACACTAAGGAAGCCATACTTCGCTCTATGAGGCAGATACAAGACCATTTGGATCATACTCCACAGTCAGGTAATCAGCTAACAGGATCTCCTTCTCAGGAAGAAACAAAACAAAAATAAAATAAACAAAACAAAACAAAATGAAAGCAAAAACACCCTTCTCAGGAAACACAGAAAGTATGGGTCTATATCACAGCCCACTATAAGGAGAACATGTACTTCTGTTTGTGGTCCCCGTTCAGACTAGTATGGGCTAAAGGGTGTCCACCACTATCCCCAAAATTCACATGTTGCTGTGGACTGAATTGTGTTGCCCCAAAATTCATATGTTGAAGCCCTTATCTCCAATGTGACAATATTTGCAGCACTTCTCTCTCCTCTCTATCTCCCTCTTCTCTCCCCACCTCACCCCTACTCCCCCCGCCATGTGAGGACATAGGCTTCCTGAAAGCCAGGAAGAGAGTTCTCACCAGAACTCAACCGTGGGGCATCCTGATCTCAGACTTCCAGCTTCCAGACTGTAGGGAAACAAATTTGCGTTGTTTAAGCACACAGTATTTTGTTATGGCAGTCCAAGCTGACTAAGACACGTTGAAGTCCCAACCTTCAGTACCTCAGACCATGACCATATTGGAGAAAGAGCCTTTAAGGAGGTAATGTAGGGAAATGAAGTCATTAGGGTGAGCCCTAGTCCAATATGAGTAATGTCTTTATAAGAAGAGATTAGGAAACAGACACAGAGGGAAGACCATGTGAGGACACACAGAAGAGAAAGCAGCCAAGGAGAAAGGCCTCAAAAGAAACCAACCCTGCCAACACCTTGATCTTGGACTCCTAGCCTCTAGAGTTATGAGAAAATACATTTCTGTGGCTTAAGCCATGCAGTCTGGGGTACTTTGTTATTGAAGTCCTAGGAAAACTAATGCTCAGGCTACTGGGGGAGCCCTTGTGGTATATTCCACATGTACCAGCATCACAGTCCATAAAGTCACTCAAAACAATAATTAATTCAGAGAAAATGGAGTACCAAAATGGGGGATATGATAAAGAAAATGTGAAGGAAAAGGAATAGGACAGACAACCTTAATAAAGTGGTGATGAGCGCTGAGACCGGGTGACCAGGGCAAGGGAGTGAGTGCACTGAAAGGGACCCAAGTGAGGTCAGGGCATGGAGGAGGAGTCACACACAGGAGCACCCCTTCTCCACCTGTAGAAGAACGGTAAGGCAGGGGAGTGTGAGGGGGTGAAGCCCAGGAGCCAGCTGAGGAGAGCAATAGATGGGGGTCCAGTCATTAGAGGGAAGAACTCAGAAGCTACTCTAGTTATGTGACTCTCCATACCCCCCCCCCCACTTCAGGAAAGTTCTAGCTTCTCTGAGCAGTAAGGGAGTAAATAGCTCATCGACCCTCTAACAAGGAGACACAGGACTGTTATTAATGAAGTGAGAACAAAGTAATTATCTGGATAATTCAGACATCCATCCCCATTTTCAACTAAAATGTTCAGGTAAAAAAGGTGTAAGAGTCAAGAGGAATAGATTGATTTGAATTAATTGCCTCAATTTACCATTTTATATTAGACTTGCCCAAAGTAATTTACAAAGATGACCTTTTAGCTGTACTCATGGGTCAGCCAGTGATAGAGAATGTTATCAGCCAGTATTGCACCAAGGGACTCCAGTCCCAAGACCTGGTCTGGAAGGAGAGAACAGACGTATCATTTCATATTGAGTCATCCTCAGAGGTGTTTTCTGGGTATGATGCAGTGTCTCACATCCTAGAGGGTGAATCCAGTAGGATGAGCCATGCAAAGACTATTATGTACAGAACAAGTCTGGAAAAAGAACTGAGGTATCTGAGCCAGCTTCTCGAGTACCTACTTGGGGAAGATGCATGAAGGCAAGAAGAAGGGGACATTGCAATCAACAGCATTTACATGAAGATCTCACCCAAAGAGCAGCGACCACTGTGTTCCAGCATGCCTGGGTGTCCCCCCTCCCAAGCACATGGCATCAGAAATCTGAATGTTATCAAAGACCTACCTTAGGAAATGCCACTCGGCCCCATCTCCTTCTCCGGTTGTGAGTGCTAGGAAAATTTTATGTTGCTTCCCCGAGTGTCCTCTCTGGAAGCCAGCTGAATCTAAAACCCCCATGCCTTAACTCTCTAACAAATGCCATAAAGAGTTCAGGATTTCCTAATCTTCTCATTGAGATTCAAGAGTACAAACTACTTGGGATATGAAGTCACAACACCTGAGTTCAAGTTTTAGCTCAGCCAGTTATAAGCTGGGCGATCCTGGAAAATCTTTAACTCCAGAGATCCTCAAATGCTTTACCTGTGATATAGAGCATAAAATACACTGGGTTATTAGAAGAATTAAAAGAAATAATGAATACCAAAACAATGTGGAATTGTAGCTCTTCTTAGTAAGACACTAGCTTAAACCCCAGATAGAAGGCAACTTGTGTATGAACAGCGTCACTGAGATACAACCTTCTGCTGCTTATTGGATCCTCTGACACATTCGTAATCGGCCCTTGAAGGTATCTGGGCTTGCACAATGCAGACAGTAGAATCTGGTGAGTTATGTAGAATTTAACTCCGGTTTCCTTATTTGTAAGGCTGGTGGTTAAAATATCCACCTGGCAGATTTTTTTCTTTTGAATATTAAATGAGACCATTTATGAGTTAACTACCACAAGGACTGGTACATTTCTGGTGCTTGATAAATAGGGTTTTGGGGCGCCTGGTGGCTCAGTTGGTTAAGCGTCTGCCTTTGACTCAGGTCATGATCCTGGAGTCTGGGTTGGAGCCCATGTCAGGCTCCAGGCCCAGCTGGGGGCCTGCTTCTCCCTCTGCCCCTTCCCCTGCTCATACTCTCACTTGCTCACTCGCTCTCAAATAAATAAATAAAATCTTTAAAATATATATATTAGGGTTTTAAAACTATTCATAATGATATGACTGTTGTTCCGTTGTCACTTGGAGCAGAGAGATGGCCTTTCTTCCTTCTCAGTGGCTGGCATACTGTTATCATTGGTCTGTTGGTTTACTGGTTTGCATATTCCCCATTCCAACTCCTACCCCCACACTCCACTTCTGTTCTCCTCTTCAACCCCAAAGTAAACATTTTAAGGTTTTTGGTGTCAGTTCATTTATTTTATTTATTTTTTACTAGTTTTGTATGTTTTCTTGTAAAACATGTTGAGCTGTTTTGGGTACAAAACAAAACAAAAAACTTCATTTCCCTCATCTCTGGATCCTTTCTGGAGAAAAAGAGAGAATGGCTCTCACAGCATTGTTGCATTTTGGGCTATACCAGAAGCTTTAGAATTCAGCTTGAGAGACCAAAAACATCTTTTTTTCTTTCTGAAATGACAAGGGCTCAGGGCCTGTCCCTCAGGGATTGTGACTCTCAGTCCCAGGTGACTGGTCACTGCTTGGAAAGCACCAGGGAGGAGCAGCAACCTGATAAGGGGCTGATCCTGCTCCTTGAGCAATAGGACTGATGTCATCCTTGTGGGGAACAGGTCATGCCCTATTAGCAGGAGGAAGGAGAGGTTACTCAGGGCCATCCATAGGCTTACAAAACTTGGACATTTCTAAAAATGAGGCTCAAAAGGAATCTTCTATACACAATAATAGCTCTAAATGGGTCATAGACACAAATACAAAACCTGAAACTATAAACCTTTTAGGAGAAAACCTGTAAGGAGAAAAAAATTCATTTTCTTGACCTAGTTTTAAATGATATTTTTTAGGTATGATGCCAAAAGACGAGCAACAAAATAAAAAATTAATTAGACTTCACCAGAATTTAAAACTCTTGTACTTTGAAAAACACCATCAAAAAAGTGGAAAGAATCCACAGAATGAGAGAAAATATTTGCAAATCCTATATCTGATAAGACACTCATATTCAGAATATAGAAAGAACCCTTGGAACTTAATAACAAAAGTCAAAACCACTCAATTAAAAAGTTCAAAACCATGAGAGACTCTGGACTCCAGAAAACAAACTGAGAGCTACAGAGGGGAGGGAGTGGGGGAATGGGATAACTCGGTGATGGGTATTAAGGAGGGCACCCAATGTGATGAGCACTGGGTGTTCTACGCAACTAATGAATTGTTGAATACTGCATCAGAAGCTAATGATGTACTATATGTTGGCTAGTTGAACATAATAAATAAGTAACAATTATTTTTAAAATACTTAAAAAAAAAAAGTTCAAAACCCAAAGGATTTGAATAGACATTCCTCTAAAGGACCTTTCTCAAATTTCCCAAAAGAACATGAAAAAAGGCCCAAGATCATTGATTGTCATGGAAATACCAGCCGAAACCACAATGAAACTACCTCTTTATACCCAAAAGGATGACTGTAAGCAAATAGATAGATTAAAATAAGTGTTGACAAGGACTCAGAGAAGTTGGAACATTCATACAACAGTGGTTAGAATGTAAAATGGTGCAGCCACCTTGGAAAAGTCTGAAGCCTGGTTGTTCCTCAAATGATTAATCATAGAGTTTCCATATGACCCAGAAACTCCACTCTTAACCGAGGGAAATGAAAAAATATGTCATGCAAAACTGATACACAAATGTTCATAGCAGCATTATTCATAATAGCCACTAAGTGGATACAGCACATGTCCATCAGCTGATGAAAAGATAAATTAACTGTGGTATAGCCACACAATAAAATATTGTTTGGTAATAAAAAGGAATGAAATGCTACAATATGGATGACCCTTGGAAACCTTATGTCAAGTGAGAAGACACCAGTCACAAAAGACCATACATTGTATGCTCCCATTTATATGAAATGTCCAGAATTGGTAAAGCTATAGAGACAGGCAGGAAATAGACCTGTGATTGCCCAGGGCTGGGGAATGCAGAATTTAGGGGGTGTTGGTTAACTGGTTCAGAATTTCTTTTTGTGGTGATAAAAATGCCTAAAAATTATTGTGGTTGTGCAATTCTGTGAATATACTAAAAATGATTGAGCTATAGACTTTAAATGAGTGTGTATTAATAAAGCTGTTAAAGAAGTCCCTCTCAAGGGCAGATCTCAGAACCTGAAGGTGGCCAATATTTTTCAAAGTAAATGTATTAAGGCTGAGTGCCCCCATTTAAAAAAAAAAAAAAAAAAGAAAGAAAGACAAGGGACCCCAGATACTAAACGGCACATGCTTCTACCCACTTTCTGTTTCAGAGACCAAGAAATCAAAGTAGCCCCAGTTGTGGGCCTGGCTTGACCCTGCCACTGCCACACCCTATGTTAATAGGGAGGAAGGAGGTAAGGTGAAACCATCAGACGATCTAGTAATTACTTGGTTTTGACTTCAGAATATCGGTAAGACCTGTCGGAGAAACTTCCATTCCCAGACTGGCACCTTTCTCAGCTTTCCCTGCAGTGGATGGTCTGTGACCCAGACGGGGGCAGAAACAGAAGGGACGTGATGGGGCGCCTGGGTGGCTGAGTCAGTTAAATGTCCGACACTTGATTTCGGCTCAGGTCCTGATCTCAGGGTCTTAAGTCGGCTTGTCCTTCTCCCTCTGCTCCTCCCCCCCACTCTCTCTCACCCTCGCTCTTTCTAAAATAAATAAATAAATAAAATTTTTTTGAAGGAAAAAAGAGAGAGATGTGAGATATGGCCACAAAACATTGCTGTCCATGCACAGGACCATTTGTCCGTCTGTAGATAAGCAGGCTGGGAAGCTTCCTTTTTAGGGACTCTGAATTGCTATACTGACTGAAGCATTATCTAATTTCACAAAAAGTACACCAGTTAGGTGGGCTGCTAACGGGTGCCCAGGAATTCTCAGACTGATGGGACACTTATATTGGGAGACAAATAGGATTCAATGACCTTAATGGCCCTTTGAGACCCCGAATCTCTGATTCTATTTAATTAGTCACATAGCAATATTTATTCTGAATATGAATCCACAAAAATTTTAATGAACTGTAGATTACAAGGAAACATGTCAATGTCAAGGAGTCATCTTCATAAAATAGTCTCCAAGCAATTTTTTGTAATCAACATAGATTTAATGCAATTAGAGTAGAATGACTGATCTAGATTATAATGGAGGAGAACCAAGTTTTTGTCCTGACTCTGCCCTTGTCTTGGACACTACAACCACGACCACAGGCTACCCAGGCCTCAGTTTCCCTATGCATCTAGAGTCAGTCTCTTAAGATCTCTGTGTCTAACCCTCTACAAATCCCTGCTCCTCCATTTCCCTTTATGGCTCTGCAAAGGAGAACTCTGCCCAATACTTATGGCCTTCTATACAACCTAGGGTCTCAGCGGCACATGCACTATATTTAATACCAAATATATACTGTGCAGTTTATACAGTAACTCTCCATTAGATCAATGATTGAACTAGCCAGAAAGCTTAGTTCCTGGTTGGGTCACAACAAACTGTCCTCCCTCCCTATGCCCAGCCCACTTTCTCCCCAGCCTTTTCCATGGACTCAGCTGCCTGGCTGGCTTATGGACGGACTCTCACAGTCTCAGCTTCCTGCAACCTTCTATTTCGGTGATGCCACCCGGTCCCACTACCCAAATCCCACCCATCATCCAAGATGCAGCTCACGTCAGGACCTCTGAACCCCACACTGGACCAGTGAAGTCTGCAGAGACCCCACACTGGGCACTTTATATACACTGGCTATCAGCTGTGATGCGTATCCATGCCCCTCTCCTCATCTGTAAGCTCTCAGAGCACTTACAGAGCGCTTACAGCTCCCTGAATACTTGAGAATCAGAGCTTGTGTGAGGATGGCGAGTCTTGCTAGCAGCCAGCCATCAGTTGACCATCAGCACAAAAGTCTCAGCCTTTTGAGGGTAGTGTATTCTAGTCCTTAGCCCTGTGAGAACATAAAGGAAACTTAAGGGAAGAAAAAGTCAGTAAAGAGTAACTGACAAAAGTCATCAAAGAGCCTTTCAAAGAAAAGCTAAAGAAGGTATACCTAAGAAAGTTTATCTGAAGTCAAGGCAAAGACGAAGACCAAAGTTAGACCAAAGTTAGACATGAGAACGAACGTCCTGAGAGTGCGCCAGTAACCCCAGGAAGGCGTGTCTTCTCCTTATCAGGAAATCCAGTTAAAATGAGTGGAGTGTTCTAATTCTTAGATGCAAGAATGCAAGTCTTTGTGGATGTAGGTGGCCTCCCAGAAAAACCCATCCTTCTCAATGATTCCAAATCCTCAGCCCCAGCCCATAACCACCATGAGGCGGGAGCCCAGGGTGCCTTATAAATTGTTTTTTTAAGTTGCACAGTCTTCATAGAATCAAATTCATCAGAGCTGTGGAGGGCATAAGAGATCACCTAGTCCCGTCCACTCATTACACAGGTGAGGGACAGACACTCAGACTTTTGGAGACGGTCCCATAATCGTGGTTCATAGCAGCAACTCTCTCTCATACAGATTCAAATGCACCACCACACATTCTAAATTAAGACTGAGAGTTGCTGGAGGGGAAGGGGGTGAGAGGGTGGGGTGACTGGGTGATGGGCATTATGGAGGGCAATGTTGTAATGAGCACTGGGTGTTACCTGCAAGGAATGGATAACTGAACTCTACCTCTGAAACTAATGATACACCGTATGTTAATTAACAAAATTTAAATATAATTTAAAAAGAGATATAGGGGCACCTGGGTGGCTCAGTGGGTTAAAGCCTCTGCCTTCGGCTCAGGTCATGATCCCAGGTCGAGCCCCACACGGGGCTCTCTGTTCAGCAGGGAGCCTGCTTCCTCCTTTCTCTCTCCCTGCCTCTCTGCCTACTTGTGATCTCTGTCTGTCAAATAAATAAATAAATAATCTTTAAAAAAGATATAGACACATGCAGACAGCACCCAGGAGTAAAAATGAAGTGCACGTATAAAAAAATACCTGTCTTACAACTACCGTCTCACATTATAATCACAGTAAGTACATCCTCGCTACTGTCTGCCCAGCCTAATACAAGGTGTTGGTGAGCAAGAGGGACCAGGGATACATAAGTGAAAACCTCACACAATTCTTGCCCTCCTCACTTATCTCTCTGGTTGGCAAGGTAATATGTAAGCACATGAAACATTAAATCATATTACCAGAGAAAAAATATAAGTTCAGGGCAATAGTAGAAGGTTTGTATGAAGGCTCCTCATGACCAGTTGTTCTAAAATGAAACTGAGAAGAGACCAGAGTCAGAAGCCTTGAGGTCCAGCTGGGCTGGACCAGGAGAAAGGTTCCTTGAAGTAGGTGGGGCTGCAGCCTGCCCTGGAAGGTAAATGGATGAGATGGGCATAATCCAGGAAGTGGTACTTCATAGGCACAGAACCTCACTGCCCAGACAACAGTGCTGATTTCTCAGGTCTCTCCCCTTGGAAGAGCTGCTGTTCTGCATTCTGACCTTATCTCTTGGATAGCAGAATGAGGGAGTAAGAAAATTTCTCTTTTGCTTCCTCACAGGAGTTAATCACCCAACCGTAATGTCTTCATTTGGTTGACAATGGCCCTACCCACTATCTTCCACCTATGCCCTCCACCTAAATGCACGCCCCATTTTTTTCTTGACATTTCTTATTTGTGTACGTGTACGTGCATGGTGTGTGTGTGCGTGCACGGTGTGTGCACGCATACATGTACAGACCACACTGGGTCTGCATGGTTCCAACTACAATTCTGGAAGCTGGAAAGGTCCAGCTTCTGGGGATCATTTGCAAATACAATGTAGTCATAGGCAGAGAGGAGATAGGCTAATTAGTCATTGTCTGTACGGGTCCCTATTTGTCAGATGAGTTTTCTGAACAGCATAGCTGGGAATAATTTGTATCAGATTGTATTTCCCTGTATTATGTCACCGAGATTTATTTGGCATCATGGTCACTGTTCATAAATATCCTGGAAGCAATGGGGTATAAATGAATGCCACAGAATCATCCAATAGTATGCAGCAAATTTTGTACTGAACATCTGTATCAGGATGTGAACAGCACTGAACTCAAAATATCAGGCTTCCGGGGGCCCTTTACTAACTCCCACAGTTCCCTTCTGGTCACCTGCAGGTGAACCCAATGCAGAGTTTCACTTCTAGAGGCTGCAGCTGGACTATTCAACATTATCTAATTCCTTGAAAACTGGTCAGGTGGCTTCCTAATGAGGACCTGGGGCTCTGTGTTTTCTCAGACTGATGGTTCACCCAATGGGACTTCGCATCTAGGAGCCACAAAATTGCAGCTACTCTCTGGGATTAATCTTGGTGACACCAGAATGCATCTCTGCTAGAGTCACTAGTCCGTCTGCTGTGGGAAGGCCCCCCTGTGCCTCAGAAAGGGCAGTGATTTCAAATATTCAGAAATGTAAGGAATCATCAAGGGACAAACAGATACTCTGGACTCCGGGAAGCAAAGTGAGGGTTACAGAGGGGAGGGAAGTGAGGGGATGGGGTACCCGGGTCATGGGTATTAAGGAGGGCACGTGTTGTGACGAGCACTGGGTGGTATATGTAACTAATGAATTGTCACACACTACTCCAAAAACTAATGATGTACTATATGCTGACTAATGGAACATAATAAAAAGGGAGAGAGACAAACGGACAGCTATGTCTGACCCTCCTGGATGCCCTGTTCTGCTTTGGCTTTTCCTCAGCCCATATTTCCTATTTTTGTTCTATTAATCTCTGTTTCTGTATACAGCAGGGATAACTAGTTCAATAGGTATGCTACAAAGATACTTCCGCTCTGATACACACATAATAAGTTACTTTTCTTCTCTTTTTTTTTGCCAGATATCATGCTATCAGTGCAATTATTTACATAATTGTTTCATTTAATTCTCACAAAAATAGCTAGGAGGAAGGTAGATAATTTTAATCCTATTTTAGGGATGACTACACAGAGGCTTAGGAGGGTAGAGTCACTTGCTCAAGGTTATAAACTTCCCAAGAAAGCCAGGACTCAATCTCTGGTCTTCCTGAGTCTAATACTCACACTGGTTTCCTTTACATCAGCTGACCTCTCTGGACCAGTATGTTTTCTGCTCAATGAGTAGATTATACCATAAGATTTCCTGAATCTTAATTCTGTTTAATGTCTCTATGGAAACTAGTCGATATCCTTTGAAACTTAGAACTTGTTGAGGAGAGGGAACTGAGAAATGTTTTACTCAAAGGAAAAAGATGAAGGGGATACCTGTGGTCACGAACAATGCTAATGTTTTCCAACAGCTTTTGACAAAGGGTCTAAGAGGATTCATAATTTAAGAAAAGTCTATATATTAATCCTCACAGTGTTTCTGTGAACGTACTCAGGTCAACTCAATGATTCAGCGTTTGCTCCATGGTGCTTGTGTCCTGGGCCCTGTCAGAGGATGGAACCCAGCATGGGGTGACTCTGTAGAGAAAATGAGGGAAACAGAGACGCTAACCCCCATGTTTCCTTGTCTTGGGCTTTCTCCTTTAGAGATGGTGACAGCTGAGAAGCATCCAAACACCCCACAAATTTTCCCAACATCCAAGTTATCAGATTCATTTTTGATTCCCCAATCACAACAATTATGTTCTCTGCTGACACAGACAATGGTACAGAGACCTCATTCATCATCTCCATTTGGTTCTTCCTACCTAAATTTTTCACCCATTCTCTTTAAAGTGAACATGCGTTTTCAGAAATACGAACGACAGCTCCTCCTATGGAAAGTCAGTCATAAAATCGTTCTAATAAAATGCTCAGAGAAATGATTTGGGGGGCGGATCCTTCTTCCAGACCTTCCACAATTCAGTGGCTCAGGTACCATCAGCCTAATAACAACCTTAATACGGCGTGAATGCAAAACCGCTGGTCACAGCAGGTTCTGCTGCCCAAGGAGTTCCTGGCTAAAGACCACCATACACGAATGAGGAGAAATGTGGAAACAAGTGCCAGGAACAAGGCTTATGTTGTAGTGTGTGTCTTTGCTGAGAGCACAGAAGGAACCCTTCTTTTTTTTTTTTTTTTTTTTTTTTTTTTTAAGGAACCCTTCTGGAACCACCCTTCTCACCACCAGAAGACTGCAACCCTTCACAGGTAGTTTATTCCATCTGGATACAGAAGCACCCACTTGTGACTAGTAAGCACTGGCTCATGCAACAGGAGATTGTGTGTCTGGTAGTCCCCCGTCTCCCGGTCTTCACTTGGGGCTCCTTGCCCCCACCCCTGCTCTGCATTCCTCCAACCCTTACACTCCACCCAATTTAGCGCTCCTGACAGCCTACCTTCAGGGCCCACCGGCAGTTTCCCATCTCTGCATCTGTGTCACCAAACAGACTGGAGGTGCCTTGTGGACAGGCCAGTCTCCCGTGTCGGTCCATCCCATCTATCATACCTGAGCACGGCTCCTGGGTGGATAAAGCCTGTGCAGCTGAAATATCCACGCTGTGTGGATTCCCTACAGCTGTGAGAGGAGGCACCTTGTTAAATGTCTCCTGGGGGAAGAAGGGAAGGATTTGTGGGAGGCTCTGGGGTGTTTCAGAGGAACATGCTGTCTTCATCCACCACTCAGTTTCTCCTCACTGGCCTCCCCATCCCTGGAGGAAACCCAGGAGCTGGTGCATGCAGGGAAAAACCCCCTCTCCCCAGTTTCCCAAGAAGATGGGGGGGGGGGGGCTCCTCACTGGGATTTCTTGAAGATTTTGACCCTTGGACTCTTGCTGGGACTGGGACTAGTTCCCTCAGGACGCTGGGTCAGTCACTCACCAGGCCTCCTTCCCCTTTCCCTCTGCTCCCTCCTGGTGGGCTGAACCCCAGGCAGGTGACCCATAGCCACAGGTACTGATCAAGATTAGGGGCACCCGGCCACCACAAAGTCCAAAGTTTTGGTGAAAACAAAGTCACCGTTTTGGTGAAAACGGAACAGAACGGAAAATGTCTCAACCAAGAGGCCATTAAGGACTAGTTCTGGAAATGGCTGCAAAGTCAGAGCAGGGAGCTGGGGTGGGTTTTGTCCGGGTGCCTGGTCATCTCCTGAAGGCACCGCTGGGTCGGCGGCGGCGCAGGGTCCAAGTCCCCCCCCCCCCTACACACACCTCCCAGGGCCCCATTCTAAACAGGCCGGAGGAGAGGAGGGCAGTGGTGCTGCTGGCTGGGCCTGGGCTCAGCCCCTTGCCGGCCCCTCCTGGAGCTCAGAGGCTACGCGAGACTGGTGTGCAAAAGCAAACAGGCCCGGCTGGCTGGCCTTTGGACCTTTTGCAATTCGCCGGGCGCTGCGGCCTGGGCGGGCGACCTGGTATAAATGGGGCGCGGACGCCGGCCGCGCATTCTCTCGTCGGTGCGGGGCGGCAGCCTGCGGGTGCCCGTCCCTGAGGAGCCAGCCGGCCAGCCAGGCGACACGAGGCGCAGCGAGGGAGCCCCCCGCCCCGTCGGCATGGGCCCTCCGAGGCCCGCGCTGCTGCGGGTGCTGCTGCTGCTGCTGCTGGCGGTCGCCGGCGCCGGGGCGCGTGAGTGGGGCGGCCCGGCCTGCGGGCCGTGGAGGCCTGGGTCCCGGGAAGAGGGGTTGGGGTGCCGGGGACCCGGACCGGCGGTGGCTCGTCCACGGACAACGCAGTGGGGGGCGGGGACAGCGCAGGCCGGGGAGAGGGTTCTCCAGAACCTGCTTCTCCTCTAAAGACGCCAGCGGGCCCCCTGCCCGGGAGACCCGGGGCCCCATCGGAAGAAGGGAGAAAACCCACCGCTGTCTTTCTCCTTTTCTTACAGAAGAGGAGGTGCTGGAAAATGCCAGCCCCAGCTGCGCAAGTAAGGCTTTTCCCCACTGGGCGGGGGAGGGCGCCCCCAGCCCCCAGCCCCCAGCCCCTCCTTCTGCACCTCAGCTCGCTAAGATGCTGGGATGATATGATGGGTGTGCCCAGCTCTGAGCCCCAAGAAGCCAGTTCCTTGGGACTCTGCCCACCTCCAGGGGATCTCAGCTCCTTCTGCCTGCATTTCTACCCTGTCCCAAGCGCTTGGCCTGGGGCAGGGACTGCCACGCTCTTGGCCCGTGGGCACTCTAAAGAGACATCCCATCACCGTCAGTTTATCAGTGGCTAATCATTGATTCGAAGCACATGAGGGTGAGGAAATGCTGACTTTAACCTTTGTGGAGAAATCCAGACCCCCACTCCTTCATATTTACCTGACCTCCAGGGGTCAAAGGAGCTGGCCTCCAGGTGGTACCCAGGGCACTCCTCCGAGCGGGAGGCTGGCCTCTGATGGGACAGCACTGCCATCTTGTGGCCGCCTGGCATCACTGCCCCTGTGTTCATGCCCCACACGCTCTTTTCCTCAAATTGTTCAGCCAATTCCCCTTGGGGAAAACTCCAGAATTTCTTAAGACAGTCAGATATCCCTAAGACTTAATGAACTTTGCCTCAGGAATTTGGTAGAACAAAAAAAAAAAAAAAAAAAAAGACCCACAGAACTGGGGTATTTTCAAGCTGAAAAGGCATTAGAGCTATTTACTTTATGTTGCTGACTCTTAATTCGCCAGTCTCTCTTATAGACCTTCTCAGCCCCATTGTTTAACACTCCCCTCCCTGCACCTCAGATAATACATTCAAAAAATACTGGCAAATTTAAGCATTATCCTCAACAAAACTTAGTGAGGAAGTTAAATCTGTGAAGGGAAATTCAATATAATGCAAAGTCAATTAAAAATAATTTGAGTGTAATTACCATTTTTTACGATCTTTCCCACGACCTCTCTCTTCATGGTAGACTACTCTTTGGGGGAGTTATCTACTATGTCGCTGACCTATTTCTCCTCATGTTAGAAGGTGCAACTCGCTTTAAGCACCTCAGGAAGTACGTATACAGCTATGAGGCTGAGAGTTCCACTGGTGTCCCCACGGCCGCTGACTCAAGGAGTGCCACCAGGATCAATTGCAAGGTATGAGGAGACAGAAGAGCCACCGGAGGAAGCCGGGGCTCCTGACCTTGCAGACCCAGCTCGTGCCAGGACTGCCGTCAATCACAAAGTGAGGGACTGTCCCTAGGTTTGAAAGTCAGCCACACTGCTGGGTTTTCTGCCACACACACAAAATTTTGCCAACCAGATTTATTATTCCATTAGCTTCTAAGATGTAAACATGATCTAGAATATTAGCATTGCAGGATGGTAAATTTAACACGATGAGAGAAGCCCAGTGGGTAAGCCAAAGGAGGGGGGCATCTCAGGAACGCATTCTGGAGTACAGTTTTTAGACTTGGAGCCAAACAGAATCTTTGCTTAAGACAAACAGGGAAAAAAAAAAGAAAGAAAGAAAAATTTGAATATGTAGTTTATTTTCAAAACTTTATCTATTGCTGAAATGATTGTATTCATGTCCATGTTCACATGGAATGGATCTAAGGGTCACTATTAGGGGCCATGTGGGAAAGAGAAGTCAAATTGGAAAACAGACCTCCTCTTTCTAGGGCTCCCTAGTCTGTGTTGTCTTATAAGGTGGCCATTGGCCACATATGGCTGTTTAAATTGAGTAAAACTTAAACTTCTTAGTCATACCAACCACATTTCAAGTGCCCATGGCCAGCAGCTCTCCTATCAGACACGGTAAATGTAGAACATTTCAATCGTTGCAGAAAGTTCTTGAACAGTGCCAAATAACCCTTAAGGATCTCTGTAACCTCGGGCAATACATGAAGCTCTGAAAAGGCCCCAAGAGATATGAACAGTTAGGTTGCTTGGGTTTTTTGGCGACATTAAGGAAACATTTGCTGTTGAAACCAATGATGGCCTTTTTTCTGCCTCCTTTGTTCTTCCTCTAGCTCTTAGACTGTATTCCCTCTAACCAGTGGTCCCCAACAGTATTTCCGTCTGTGTCCTGATTAGAGAGTAAGCCCTGGGCTGTGAAGGGTCTCATGTTCTGGATGGAGAGTCTTCATGTGCTGCTTGCTACCCTCTTCTCAGGTTGAGCTGGAGGTCCCCCAACTCTGCAGCTTTATCCTCAGGACAAGCCAGTGCACCCTGAAGGAGGGGTATGGCTTCAACCCTAAGGGCAGGCCCTCACTGCATAAGACCAAGAACTCGGAGGAGTTTGCTGCTGCCATGTCCAAGTAAGGCGTGGGCCTGTCTGATCTTCTGAGATCTGGGATTTGCTGGATGTGTTGTGGATATGTGTGTGTGTGCATTCGTGTGTATGTGTGCGCACGTGTGTGTGTGTGTGTGTGTGTCCAGGGAGGGATGAATGCTTGTGTTTTATGTGAGGCCTGTGTGTGAGGATAAACATTTCATTCTGTATTCACTGTGGATCAGGGAATTGCTAAGTTGTCCCAAGAATCAAAAAGAGGTAAACATTATTTACCCTCCCCTAGCGAAGTGCCCCTAATTATCATTTAAATGTGTTTCTAAAAACTCCCATGCTTTAAATCTCCTTGAGACAATAAAGGTGAGATGGTTTATTTAAACAGGTGAATTCTTGTTTAAAGAATTAAACAAGACCCGTAGCCCCGCGGTCTTCAGGGAAGGTCCAGCAGGACTTGGTGTGGTGCAGGGTCTGTTCCACAGGGGACAGCAAGGCTCAGCCTCAGCGAGTGCAGGGAATGCCAAGTACCCACAACCCCCCCACGCCCTGCCCAGGGCTGTAGTTCTGCCCAAGCATAGTGACCAGGCCATTCTGGTGTTTGCAGCTGGCCTGTCTTCTGACTGATCCGTGTCTGTATTGCACCTGTTGTAAATATTGTGAACATCACCCCTACCTCGAGTCCAGATCACAGTTGGTAGTGTCCTAAGTGTGTGCAAATACAGACAGTCATAGGTTTGTTGGTCTGGGAGCATCAGAAACTCCCGCCCATCTTTTTGATTTGTTAAACATTAGACGTGAAAGCCAGTCCTTTCTCTGCCGAGTAAGCCTTCATGCTCTGTCTCTCGCCAATATTTTATCCAAGACCTGAGTATGTCTGCAGCACAGGGATGCAGTGACAGGAGGGACTGGTAGTTTCTTTTTGGGTTTTACCTTCTCCAAACAAAAGGGACTCCTGCTCTTGACTACCACCGGCTTTCCAAGCCTACACTGCAGTATCTGGAACTTTCTGCAAAGATGTTGAGCTATGGAAGATGTGCCTGGTCTCCTTCTCCTCCTTATGACCTAACCAGAGCAGGTGCAGCCCTGAATTTCCAAAAGGAAGTCCCCAAAGGGAAGTCCCTAAGACCGTAGTTGATAAGGGCTTCAGACATGGTCTCAATGCTTATTAAAGAGTGATTACCCAACAAATGTATGAAAAGAAGTTCAAATTCACTGGTAGTCAGGAAGTGTAATTAATGTAACAACAATATATTTATCACATTATGCCCATAAGATTAGCAAAATGTAAAACAGCCAAGTGCCTGTTGCTGGTGACCTCTGAGGAAAAGTGAACATTGCTGGTGGAAATGAGAGCCAATAGTCAATATCTATTATAATTAAAAACTTACTACCTCTGACATAGCAATTTCAAAAGGCTGGGACTCTCGCCCATGAAAAGAAGAGCAGTAATGTGTGAAGATAATATGCATAAGGGTGTTTATTTCAGTGTTGTTCATGTGGGAGGGAAAAATCCAGAAAGAAAGTGAATCCCATCAAATAGAGGAAATGTCTGAATCAATTACATATAACCATAAAATGAGAAAGTTCTATAGCTTTAAAAAAAAATATGTCAGACCTGTACCAATGGAGTCAAAGGATTTCTGTGGAGTATAATTGAGAAAAGCAAGATAGGGAAAAAAAAAAAAAAGTGAGAACATGACGTCATCTATGTAAAACAAGCAATGAAAAAATCTTTATGTGTGAATGTTTCCACCCCACACCTTTAGATAGGATTGCCTGAGTGTGGAGAGAGAAGTGGAAAACCCAGTGGGTTATTCTGTGAGGAACATGACAGCAGAGACTGGTGTGGGTAGAAAACAGAGTGGGGATGCATGAGGCAAGCAAAACAGGTAAAGAAGCCAAAGAATGCCAAAAACATACACATATTTGTACACTTTTTTGAAAAGTGTACACTTGTAAAGAAAAGATGGAAAAAAAAAACAGTAAGTAAAAGGAAGTTGCAAAGCGACCTAGCTTACGTCCAACAGGCTCACAGCGGAAAAAGGACACGTCTGTGACTTCACTCTCTCTGAAACAGGTACGAGCTCAGGCTGGCCATTCCTGAAGGGAAGCAAGTTTTACTTTACCCAGAGAAGGAAGAGCCTACGCATATCCTGAACATCAAGAGGGGCATCATCTCTGCCCTTCTGGTTCCCCTGGAGACAGAAGCAGATAAACAAGAGTTGGTGTTGGTGAGAATGCAGAAAATTGATAACAGTGCCCTTTGAACTGATCTTCACATATTTGAGCTGGGTCCCACTCTGTATATAAAGTGGATTATTGACTTAGCCACATGACTAGCTACACCCAGGAGGCCCTGTGCTGGTGTGAAGTGCTGGTACCCAGGGCTCTTCCTGTCCCCTGGGCTCACTGATGGATCCCTCCTGAGCAGATAGAGCAGGACAGCCTAATTTTAAAGCAGCATTTGAGGAGTCCTGACCACCCTACTCTTCTGTTTGATTTTTTGTGTCCCCACAAGATATAACACAGTAAAGCTCTGTGTATTTTAAACCCAGAAAATAATGGAATCTGTTGTCAGCCTCTCTCAAGAATTTCAAGTTTTGATCCGAGAGAGAATTCAATTTAGTTGAGTCCCATGAACATTTTTGAGCCCTTACTGTGTTCTAAGTTCTATACTCTACTCCACTTGGAGAAGACAGAGATGTGTCCTGCAGAGACCTTTCCTCAGGGCGTGCTTGGGATCTGGGGAGAGAACCAAGACATATTGAGCACAAGGCAGACTGGAATCCACGTTGTAAAGGAGCAATAGAGAACATCCTCTGAGAGCACAGAATATAGTCAGTGTCGGCTGGGTCCTAGGAGGCCGGGCGGATGTGCTTCAGAACCAGAACCACCCTTCATGGCCTTCTCAGTCTAGCTCTGGAGTAGCAGCAATGCCCACTGCCAGCCTAGGAGGAAGAAAATCCCTTCCTAATCCGTGTTGCTCCTGCCTTTTCTCCCAGGCTCCCTTCCTAGCCCCTTTAGGGCATCCAGAGCTGTTTTCCTACGTTGAATGCAACCGTTGTATCTTCTACTCCCATAGGATACTGTGTATGGAAACTGTTCCAGTGACTTAACTGTTAAAACAAAGAAGGCAAATGTGGCCACAGAAATATCCATTGAAAGGAACCTGGAGAAGTGTGATCACTTCAAGGCCATTAGCACAGGAGTTAGCCCACTTGCTTTGATCAAAGGCAGGGTAAGTTTCACATCCACATTGCTCCTTGCAATGAGCACTGTCCTCTTGAGTCTTAAAATTCTGGAATGTTAGAGCTGGTAAGAATTTTAGGGAAGAATCAACCCAGACTCATTTTTGTCTAGACTATAGCAGGAAACTGAGGACCAGACCAGGAAAGGACTGCCCAAGGCCACGTGACCTGTTATTAATTGAACCAAGACCAGAGTCAGGTTCCTGACGTCCCAGTCCAGAGCTCTGTCCTTCTTGCTGTCTTTCTGTCACTGACACCAAACCATCCACAATCCCTGGAGAGTAATGACTGTCCACCCCTGAAAAGGTTCTAGGGCTTATTGGAGGATAGCAAAGCCCTCTACTGCTGTTTCCTATAAGAGGACTGGATGTCCCCAGCTCCAGGCATCCAACCTCTGAGGAAGTCCCAGGACCTGTTTTCTGCCCTCCTCTCCCTCACTCCTATGAAGCGACATTACCAAGAGCATTCCAGTGTCCTATCCTTTCATCCCATGTATGACCCTGATCAATGCCTGGCCTCTCTGCCCCCTGCCTAGGCCAGCCCCTTAGTATTAGCTTTCTCTCCTGCCCCCCCCCTCCCACAGGGGTCATGAAGCACCATATTACCAGAGCTTACCCAGTGCCTTGTAATCTTCTGGGACATGAATCACAGCTTATCTCAATAAACAGAAAGGACGTGCGCAATCACTGCCATGCTTGGCAATGTTCCTGGTCATTGTCCTTGAGGCTGAATATATGATGTCTGACACCCATAAGGGTCGTATTCAGAAGAAGCCAAGGCACTGGCCTGTGTGTCTTTTCTGAGAACTTATTGTATGCTTAGCCCCACTCTGGGCAGAACTGAAGGTCAGAGACAGTGACAGATGAACCATGGGCCTTCCCTTTGTACTTACAGGCTAATCCAGGAACAAGTTTCCTACGCATGCCAATAAAGGACAATAAATGACATACTAGATAAAGTTATAAACTGACCAGTGCAGACAAGCAATCCTAGGCCTGACCAGGAAGGAGAAAGCGCTATTCACGTAGTTCATTGGACAAATTTGGTGGTAGATCTGCTTAGAAGGAATGGTGGGCAGGTATCCATCAGTCTAGCCTCAAAGATTTATGGGATGTGGGGCATGAACCTGAAAGATACAAAGGATGTGAGAGACATTAAGACATAAGGACAGGCTTCTAGGCAAAGAAAACTTAAGAAGCAGTGTGAAGTATTAATGTGTGGTGGGTGGGTAGGTATACAATACCCGGTTAGATATACTTTGTGCAAGATGAGATGTTCATTGGGGTGGAATAAGAAGAGTCTACAGCTTGACTCAGCTTTGGGAATACTGAATTATTGCATCCTTTTGTCTAAATGCCAAGTACCAAGTTTCCTTCTTTAACTGAGTTTATTAGTGGTGCAGAACTCCCATCTCCCATCTTCCTTGAAGTTAAATGCCCATGGCAGAAGAATCAGGTTCAATCCCCAGAGGCTGATCAACATGTTTTTTCTTATCTCATTTACAGCTCCACCCCTTGTCAACTCTGATTAGCAGTAACCAGTCCTGCCAGTACACTTTGGACCCCAAGAAGAAGCATGTGTCAGAAGCCATCTGCAAGGAGCAACACCTGTTCCTGCCTTTATCCTCCAAGTAGGTCACCTTCTGCACCCTGATTCAATATTTATGGGTTGATGGGAGATGAATGCTTCTCAATACCCTGTTCCGAGGAAGGCTGTGTATGGAGGAGGCTATGAGGAGGTACAAAGCAGAGCCCATCCCTTTCTCTATTTTCAAGCTAACAGATAATTAAGCAAAAAAATATTAGGTATACAAAACAGTTTGAGACCAACAAAAGATATCTTAGATCCAGACTTTAAGGGTTATGGATCAGGAAAAGCCAAGGATCATTGCAGGCTGCCCTGGTTAAAAAGGCTTTATCGAAGATTTGGGATTGGGACCAGAGACTTGTATATCCCAATACATTTTGAAACCTGAGACATCAACTAGTGTTTACTGATTAATTGCTCTATTCTTGGCATTGTGCTAAGGAGAGACACAGGAGTTTCAAGGCACAGTGTTAGTCCCTACCCTCTGGGGACTCCGGAGTAGTGAAAGTTATAAGTTACAGATGTCCCTCTAATGGAAGGGCAGGTAGCATGACCAGGAGGAGGTGGAGGGTGTTCATTGGCAGGGAAGGAGGTCAAGGAGGCTGGATTCAATGGTTTGAAAGGTAGGCAGGATTTGGGTAGAAGTAGACAGGGAAACATTCAACAGGAAAAGAATATTACTCTCTAGGGAACTGGCTATCCATGACATGATGTGCTTCCTTTGTTACCAGGAGTCAGTATGGGATGGATGCACAAGTTACACAAACTTTGAAACTTGAAGACACACCTAAGATCAACAGCCGCTTCTTTGAGGAAGGTAAGATTTTATATGCACATTGTTGCCAGGGCTTGGAAATCTGCCCAAGACACAGCATGTATTATGGCTAGGAGTTGTCCACTGACTGATGAGTCAAGTGGGGTTTGACGTTCTGGGTATGGGCTCCTCTAGTGAGAAAGCACATCCCTTTCAAAATGTTAAGTGCCAATGCAATAAACGAAAAGGAGAAGTATCCCAAAGCTACCTAGGTTTTTGTAAAAAGGAAATTGGCCTCCTAAGTCTACCTTTGGTAGGTCTGACAACCTCCTACACTCTGAAATAAGCCTGGGACCTGGATGAGGTGCGGCAAGTGGGAGAGGCCCTTTGGAGTCAGGAATTAGTCTTTAGAGCAGGAAAAAAACCTTAGCAATCTCTAGTCTAACCCTACCCTGCATTTGTCTTATATTTAAGTCTGTCTTATGCATTCCCTCATTGTTCCCTCATATGCAAACTGTGATGTCAGGCGGTAGCCATGTGTGCTTTTATACCCATTCTACAGAGGGTGAAATGAAACTTGGAGAGGCTTGTGATATATCCAAGGTCTCTGAATATTGGAAGTAGTGCAAGATCAGCCCTCGGGTCTAATTTAAGCCAGGACTCTTTCCATTGTACCACATTTCCCCCATTTCCCCCCCACATTTTCCACATTAACCCCCATCCTGGCATAGGTCCGGGCAGGGTGATGGAGGAGACACAGAAGGATTTTCCCCCATCAGCTTTTTGTAGATCCCATTGGAAAAAATGGCAGGTGAGCATCAGTGGGTCTAGCCTCAGCCGTAGTCATGTCAGTGGCAGCCGCAGTGATGTCTAGTTCCTTCCAGCAGAGAGGTTATCTGATCAAATTCAGACAAGCCTGGATTCAATTGCAGCTCTGTCTCTTATACTCAGAGAGGTCTTAGGCAAGGTGAGTTCCTCCTCTCGGGGTCTCAGTTCCCTTATCTTTAAATTGAGGAATAATGGGACGCCTGGGTGGCTCAGTCATTAAGTGTCTGCCTTCGGCTCAGGTCATGATCCCAGCGTCCTGGGATCGAGTCCCACATTGGGCTCCTTGCTCGGCGGGGAGCCTGCTTCTCCCTCTGCCTCTGCCTACCACTCTGCCTGTGCTCGCTCGCTCTCTCTCTCTAACAAATAAATAAATTTAAAAAAAAATAATAAATTGAGGAATAATAATGAACCCATAGGATAGTGTGATGAGTCAGTAAAAACACTGAAGTCGAACACCAAGCACAGAGCCAGATTCATAACAGGCATTGAGTATAGGATAGTTTTCTTTTCTTCTTTGCTGTACCTCCCTAATTTCCCATTTTCAGGAGGTGGTTGAAATGTAGAGGTAAGCAAGAACCCCTTTGACACGTCCCCCCCTTCCAGGCACTGAAGAGGTGGGTCTTGCCTTTGAGCGCACCAAGTCCACACCACCCCCGCAGCAGGCTGAGGCCATTGTGAAGACTATCCAGGAGCTGCAAACATTGCATGTCTCCGAGAAGAATGCCCAGAGAGCTAACCTCTTCAGTAAACTCATTACTGAGCTGAGAAGTCTCAACCAGGAGGCCTTCACATCCCTCTTGCCAAAGCTGATCGAGGTGTCCAGGTATTTCTTTAATGGTTGTAGCCATATATTTTGTATGACCTGTGGTAGGGGACTAAACTTTCAAACCTTGGTCAAGCAGAAAATCTCAGAGGCCACTGAAATATCAATCCAATAATTCCACTAGTCAATCAGTTAATGTTTGCTGGATAGACAAATATCAGCTAATGTGCTTAGAGTTCCATGGGACGGACACACACACACACACACACACACCCACACACCCACACCCATGCTGCATTCAAGGCAGATAGGCATTTGTGTGTCAACATGGGAGAGCGATGTTTCCCACATTTTGATGGGTATCTTCTAATTCCTCGTTCTATTGTGAGTACCTTGGAAAGTTAGGGAGAAAAAGAAGTCTGTGCCTTCCGGAAGCCTACACTAGTGGAGAGAGAACTGGCAAACAAAGTGATACTGTGATTTCTCCATACTTTTAAGGCACTGGTTCTAACTGCTGGGAAGATCAGAGGAAAGGCTAAGGAACGAAATGAGGCCATGCCAGCGTCTGCCTGGCACGGTCTATGTTCTGAAAGAAAGGCAGTGATAACAATCCCCTTTGGGCGGTAACTCTGGGGTCCTTCTTGAGACTTTCCTCCGTGATGCTTCTCCAGTGGACAGTGCTTGTAGAGAAGGCTTCCTGCTTCCTGGGATCTGCGTTGGATTTTGGACGATGGTCAGATTTGGAGAGTGAATCTCAGAAATCATGGGCCGGGGATATTGGAGCTGCCTGAAGGTGATCTCTGTAACCCTCTCTGCTCTTTCCCTCTTAGCCCCATTACCTTACAAGCCTTGATTCAGTGTGGACAACCCCAGTGTTATACTCACATCCTCCAGTGGCTGAGAAGTGAGAAGGCCAACCCCCTCCTGATAGATGCAGTGACTTACCTGATGGCCCTGATGCCAGAGCCCTCAGCCGAGAGGCTGCAGGAGATCTTCAGCACAGCAAAGGAGCAGCAGAGCCGGGCCACTCTATATGCTCTGAGTCACACAGTCAACAAGTGAGTTTCACACTGCTTCTCCTAGTAGGAGTTGAGGAAGACCCCACATCTCTGTACCAAGATTGTACCCCACCCTCCACTTTCAGACCCTCTCGCGTACTCTTGTTTTTTCCACTAGCCATGTTGAGAGCAGAGACTTGAAATGAGAAAGCTTCACACACAAGTTTGTATCTTAAATAAACTTGGCTGTGCTTGCTAAGTCCTAACTCTCATTCTGCAGCTATCATAAGGCTAACCCCTCGGTGACGCAGAACCTACTGGATATTGCCGATTACCTGTTGGAACAGATTCGTGATGACTGCACTGGGAACCAAGATCACACCTACTTGATTCTGAGGGTACTTTCAGTCTTTTGTAGGACATGCATTGTTTCAGAAGCATTTCCGTGAACACCCCCTACTTCTCCTTCTGCACCTGACTTGCCCTTGTTTCTTTTCAATGCAGGTCATTGGAAATATTGGCAGAACCATGGAGGCGGTAACCCCAAGACTCAGGTCTTCAGTCCTGAAGTGTATCAAAAGCACAGAGCCATCCCTGCTAATTCAGAAGGCTGCCATCCAGGCCTTGCGGAAAATGGAGCTTAACGATGAGGTGAAGTCCACAGAGGAAGTCTGAACGTAAAAACTTTAGTCCGATTAACAAGGACTTGGAAAGAGATTCTAAATCTCATCATTTTACCGCTTTCTAATTGCCAATTTCAACAAGCCTCTTGACTGACTAGCAGTATGTGGACAAGACAGAAATAATAGATCACGATCCTACTCTAGCCTCAGAATATGAGATTTTAGTTACATGCTGTCCCCCTTCCAGATCAACCATCACTCTCACCTTAGGAAAACATGCTTGATTTCTACCATCTTCCCAAATTGGGTGCAAATGACTCCAGAGCTTTGGAAAATGCCTTATTTATTCACTCCAAACTCTCATTTTCCCTTCCCACCTACATTCCCACATTGAAATAACTTACGGTTAAACAGGTTTGTCTTCACTTATAGTAGCAGATCTTCCTCAAGTCCCAACTTGAGTATGTTAATGCAGTTGGATGTAACGTGCATTTAATAGGAGTCATCTGAGACCCTTCCTTGAGCTGGTTGTTCTGAGGGACACTGGTGAGAAGATACCATACGAGCATTTGAAAAGTTATCAGAAAGAAATGTGACTTGTATGTAGTAAACCACCAGCAGACCACGCTGGTGTTTGCCAGGCATGTTCTGTGTTCTGACCAAAAGACCGTGGTAACAGTCTCCTTTTTTGGCTACAGGTCCGGCAAGTCCTTCTTCAAGTTTTCCTCAATGATGCCTCTCCAGGGGATAAGCGACTGGCTGCCTATCTCATGCTGATGAGGGGCCCTTCCCAGGCAGATATTAACCAAATCATCCAGCTTCTTCCACGGGAACAGAATGAGCAAGTGAAGAACTTTGTGGCTTCCCACATTGCCAACATCTTAAACTCAGAAGAACTGTATATCGAAAAGTAAGTAACAGTAATTTCCCCACACCTGCCACAAAGGGCAAAGAGTAATTTCCCCCCTCTCATTGCTAAAGGCCACTGCCTGCCTTTTATGGAATGTTCTTTCTTCTGGACGACATGCACACAAAAACGCAGCAGTCCTGAGCCAAGCTCTTGGGCAAATGAAATCCAGATCGTTTGGTAGCATTCGGCAATCCCTATTTCCTTGGGGTGAGAGAGGCATGGATTTGTAACATGATGTGTAAGCTAAAAATATGCTGCTTCTTTCCATCTAGCTTGAAAAAGTTAGTAGAAGAAGCTCTGAAAGGATCTCAACTCCCAACCATCATGGACTTCTCAAAATTTTCCCGGAACTATCAGCTTTCCAAATCTGTTTCCCTGCCATCGCTTGACCCTGTCTCAGCCAAAATTGAGGGAAATCTCATATTTGATCCAAATAATTACCTTCCTAAAGAAAGCATGCTGAAAACAACCCTCACTGTCTTTGGATTTGCTCCAGGGGACCTCTTTGAGGTACGTGTGAGACTAAGAAGAAGCTCCCGTCCTCTCTCCAGTTCTGTACAACTCCATAAATAGAAAGTTAAGGGGGGCATGAGCCAGCCTGGGGAGGAGCTAAGATCAAGCAGCTCATTGCTACCATCAGTTTGAGGCCTTCTTCTTTCCCTCCTCCCTCGCCCTCCTGCCTTCTAGCTAAAGGTCACCTGAAGCATGACGCTGTAGTATTAAGGGAAATGTAGATGTCTTAGGGAAGCCCTTAGATCCAAAGCCAACAAAACACATGGGCTGTGCAATCAGACTGATCTGGTTCAAACCCCAAATTCATTCCCAATCTGAATCTCTTGTTTAATTGCTTATCCTCTCTGACCTTAGCCTTTTCTGGAAAAAGGACAAGTCATAAGTTCTGCCTTTCAAGATTCTTGTAAGATTTAAATAAGACAACCCCTGTGGTTGCTGAGCTCAGCTCCTACTGCATAGTATTCATTAAATACTTGTTTAATTAAATGGACATTAAAAAGAGGGATTGGAGGCTGACATAGAACAAAGCAACCTGATGGCATTTTCTTGCCTGATTTTCTTTTTCAGATTGGTTTGGAAGGGAAAGGTTTTGAGCCAACATTGGAAGCTCTTTTTGGAAAGCAAGGATTTTTCCCAGACAGTGTCAACAAGGCTTTGTACTGGGTTGATAACCAAGTTCCTGATCATGTCTCCAAGGTCTTAGTTGACCACTTCGGCTATACCAAAGATGATAAACGTGAGCAGGTATGTTTTCATTAAGAAAAGCTTTGGATCTCAATGCAAAACATTTTCCTCCTAGCCTAGAAGTCGTCAAGGAGCTATCTAACTGAAATGACAATTGTGGCTATTATTAACCAGTCCTGTGGAAGTAAAGACTAGGGTCCTCTGCAGTTATAAGCCTCCTGGAGATTCAATGTGCCCAGGAGGCAGACTCATTAGAGGCACTCTCCCATAATGATTACCAGTGGAAAATCTGGGGCATGGCTTTGAATTCTGACCTTACTGTCTTCAAACTGCGCATGCCTGAGAAAGCTGCTTGATACTCTGTCTGTTTCTACATCCCCAGAGTGCTAATAATCCATACCTCACTGGGTTATTTAAAGACTAAATGAAATAAAGTGTGTAAAATGCTAAGCAGAGTGCATGACTGGTACTGATTGTCCAATAAGCAGATATTATTTTAATTTTTGAATTCTTATTTTCCTTATTAACTGCTTTCTTTGGCTCTTACTCGTATAGCGGGAGCAAAATCTACTTTGAAGCTAGCATAAGCCCCCACTTAAGGCGTAGAAAATAGATTGTATAATCTGGAGTTTCTCATTCTTTAGTTTTTTGCTACTCCAAGTCTGATTGTCATTGGTTCACATCAGGGTTTGTTAGAAATGCAGGTTCTGAGGCCCCATTGAGATCTACTGCATCAAAACCTGCATCTTAATAACACTCCCTAGGTGACCTGTATGTACATTTCAGTTTGAAAAGCAGGGCAGCAGTTTACTCCTAGAGGCCAACAGATGGCCCCACCTCCACTTTCTAATTTACTCATCTCCACGTGAGGCTGGGGCTCTTTGCTCTGTTGGAGTCTGTCAATTGTTCTTTTTTTTCCCCCCCACATGTATAAGCATCAGTCTATGGTGTTCTTCTAATCTCTAAGAAGAACTTATCTAGGATAAGGTGTTTTTCAAGGTTTTGGCCAATTTATATAGCAGCTATATTTTCTCAAGAAACCCCTAGTATTCATCTCTCATCAGAGGAAAAAGGGGTAATCGGGAGTTATCTTCTATTCTTGGTGAGCCCTAGGAATCCTGGGATCCTGGAGAACAGAGGTCCCTCTTATTACGCCTGCATTCAAGTTACCAACAGCATGGAGACACCTACTATCCCTGATAAGACCTCAGTTTCTTTTTTCATCTCAATTTGGTAGAGCTATCTATCTTTCAGTGAAAGGTGGGAGTGATTTCAGCGGCTTCCCTATATCCCTACCTGTGTATTTATGTTTAACCCACCACAGCTGCAGCAGATGGGCCCCCCATGAGGACTCTAAAGGTGTTTAATGATGCTGACATCTCATTAGACGTTTTATTATTAAAATCCCAGGACATGGTCAATGGAATTATGCTCAATGTCGAGAGACTGATCAAAGATTTGAAATCCAAAGAATTCCCAGAAGCCAGAGCCTACCTCCGTATCCTGGGAGAGGAGCTTGGTTTTGTCAGGCTCCATGATATCCAGCTCCTGGGAAGGCTGCTGCTGAATGGTGTTCACACTCTTCCTGGTATCCCCCAGATGGTAAGTAGGCCAGGCGCCATCACAAGCAATGAGATTAGCCCATGCCCTTTGTAGATCTCCCAGACCTCTAAGATCCTGTCCCACAAACCAGAGAAGGTGCTTGTACTTCCTTCAGAGAAGCAGGTTTGCTTTGAATTTCAGAAAGGAAGATTCTTAGATTGCAAAGAATTGGTAACATTTAGAAATTAGGCCTTTGATAATATTAGGTGTATCTTTTGAGGGCATTCATTTGTTCATATGGAAAACAATATTAAGTGTGTTTCCTATATCTATGCTACAAGTTCTCTATATCAAATGATTACGAAATCATTTGTATAGTATTTGACAAACTGTCATCCACTATCTAAATATGAGCTATAGTTTCCGTCATTATTAATTTATTAATAAGGGAGAAAATGTGTAAATATATTCCCTGGTATTTGATAAATAATAATGTTGGCTTTAAGAAACCAGATTTCAAGTTATTTTCTAAAAATGTTATTAAAAAAAACAATGCATACTAATATGTTCATCATCTCAGTAGCTTGTCAGTTAAAAAAAAAAGGTTTTGGGGTACGTGGATGGCTCAGTCGGTTAAGCGGCGGACTCTCGGTTTCAGTTCGGGTCAAGATCTCAGGGTCCTGGGATCAAGCCCTGAGTCAGGCTCTGTGTTCAGCAGTGTGTGTGCTTGTCTCTCTCCCTCTGTCCCTCCCCCACTCTAAAATAAATCCATCTTTTAAAAGAGTTGTTTTATCATAATAGATTATACTTCAGTAAGCCCTCATTTCCATGTAGACTCCAAATAACCAGAATTAATCCGTGCCATCCAAGGCTACTGAAAGCTCAGAAAGCTCTGAGGCACAGCCCTATTCTTAAGTGACTCTGAACCACTAGTTCAAAATGACATGGTATCTGGGAAGGGCAATTTCTTACATCCCAATCTGTTGAAACCAGTAATCATGCATTTGATCAAATCCCCAGCTAATCAAAATATGCTAGTCTGTTCCTTTCTGGATAAAGAAGAACAATTACTGTCTGACATGTGAGAGGATTTGCCTTTCACAAATCCCGCTTGGATGAGGCTTACTTGTCGTTGCCATCCCCTGTTGGATCTACAGATTGGAGAGGTCATCAGGAAGGGCTCAGTGAACGACTTGTTTCTTCACTACATCTTCATGGACAACGCCTTTGAGCTGCCCACCGGACTTGGGTTACAACTGCAAGTCTCCTCCTCTGGGGTCATCACTCCTGGAATCAAGGCCGGAATGAAGCTAGAAATAGCCAATGTAAGACCCTGTTCACTTTTTCATTCCTCAGGTTGTTCATTTCCTCCGCGGCGGGTTTCTTGTACGATTTTAAAATGTGTGTAGTTCAAGTTGAAGTACATCATCACTCTCATCACCTTATTCATTTTTTTAAATTTTTATTTATTTTTTAAATTTCTTTTCAGTGTTCCAGAATTCATTGTTTATGTACCACCCCCAGTGCTCCAGGCAGTACGTGCCCTCCATAATACCCACCACCAGGCTCACCCAACCTCCCACCCCCCTGCCCCTCCAAAACCCTCAGATTGTTTCTCAGAGTCCACAGTCTCTCATGGTTCATCTCCCCCTTATTCATTTTTATGAAAAACTTTAGGATTCCACTAGGAGGCTCCACCTGGCTAGCTCCTAGCAGTAAGGAACAAGCTATTCTCAATAAAATCGGATTCCTGTCTTCTTTTCATATCCTATTACGTTAACTTTAAGCAGCTCGGGCACTTCCTGGCGCTGGGTATCAGTGTAGTCTGGCTCTGGGGAACTGAGAACATGGCTTTTCTTCCTCCAAAGAAAACACAATAACGTTTCCTGAGGCATGAGCGGTCCAGACATGTTTGCCCGGGGATGGGGAAGGGCGGTTGATGTGACTGCACAGGGACAGAGGTATTTAATGAAGCTGAACGGGTCATATTCTGACTTACAGTTGCAGATGGAGCTGGTGACAAAGCCCTCTGTGTCCGTGGAGTTTGTGACAAACCTGGGCATCGTCATCCCAGACTTTTCAAGGACCGGGATCCAAATGAACACCAACTTCTTCCATGAGACAGGCCTGGAGATGCAAGTTGCCTTGAAAGCTGGGCAGCTGAAGTTCATCGTTCCTTCTCCAACGAGGCCAGTCAAGCTGCTCAGTGGCAGGTAATCCGTCCGCCAGAGGGGACTAGCCAGTGTGAGAGCAAGCGTGAAAACTGGATCCGTAGGACTTGATTGCCTGAGATAATTCAGGGCCCCGTGATCTTGGGAGTGTGGGGGGAGAGAAGGTAGTGAATTACCTACTTTTAACGTAGGTTAGACTCACCAAATAATTCCAATTTCCTCGACTGTCCAGGTTTCACCAAATTGACATTTAGGACTCACTGATTAATCACTTAATAGGTTATTTTTTGGTTGTTGTTTGTGTGTTTGTTTTGAGAACGAAGAAACATAAACTCTAGAGAAATCATCCTTGGGAAACGAACATTTTTTTCACAGGAAAAATACCAGGGAACATACTAATCTGTGGTAGCTAGCTCAGTGGATAGAGCATGAGAGTCCTAATCTCATGATTATGGGATGCAGCATATATGGAGAGCTCCATTTCAGTGATATCCTTAAACACTGATTTATCTTAGTTTCTATATCTTAGACTCATTAATTTGTTGATTCAAAAAGAGTAAAAATAGTATTTAAGTGCCTAAGGTATGAAGCATGTGGAATGAGATACACCTGACCTTCGAGTGCTTACACATGGAATGAGATAGACCTGACCTCTGGCACTTAGTTCATGGGAAGGACATAGAAGTATCAAGTGCACGCTGAGAGGGAACACTGGAGGACATGAAGTTCTGTAAGACCTAGTCTGTGGCACTCGGGGAAAGCTTTCTGAAGAAAGCCATGCTTGAACCGATACCTGAAGGCTGTCAGAGTTCTGCAGACCAAGGAGAAAGGAATGAGTGTTCCCAGGCCAAGAGAATGGCTTGAAGGAAAAAGAACAGTTGAGGAGCCTCAAGAAAGTCAAAACTCAGTGTGGCAAAGCGCACAGGGGTCATGGAGGGAAGTGGCAGAGGCTGGCCAGGGTCCACCTTCTGAGCCCCCTGAAGGATGGTGGACTCTTCTGAAGGCAGAGGACTTTAAACATGGGAGCAGAGATAAAGAAAGGCTGGTGTTTTAGAGGACATGCTCTGACTCCAGAGTGGGGCATGGATGGACAAGAAACATGGGTGGGGATGGGGAGACTAGTTGGAATCTGTCACATCCAAATGTGGTTGAGAGATGCTCGTGACCTGAACCAGACGAGGGCCAGGGATGGTGTAGGAAGGAGCAAACCTACTCCAGAAATTCTTCCGTGGTGGAAACATGAGCACGTGGTGATTGACCAGTTGCAAGGTGAGGAAAAGAGGAAGAGCAGTGGGGGTGCCTCTCGCTGAGACAGGGAGAGGTTTGAAGGAAGTTAACAAACTCAGTTTGGGATGTGCCTCATTTGAAGTCCTGTGAGACCACCGGTTCTCATATCCAGCTGGGAGTGGGACCAATGGGTCTGAGCTCAGTAAAACAGGCTGGAGCTACAAATACCAATTTGGGCGTCACCTGCAGAAGGAGGTTGTTGAGGTCAAACAGCAACTGGTGTAGGGGGAGACACAATGGACTAGGACAGACATGTAGAAAATGTGAATATGTGAAGCAGCAGAGAAGTGGGAAAGAGCGAGGAGTAGTGTTCAGAGATGAGGAAGAAGGGCCTAAGTTGTAAAGGGTCTCAGCGGCCCAAGAGAGACCCAAGAGAGAGAAGCCCAAGAGAGACCACCAGGATTACCCCATAGACAGCTAAAGCTGACAGAGTTCCAGCCCACCAGCAAGGCTAGCTTTTCGGGTACCCTTAAAATAAGGAAATAATACTGAGAAAAGAACAAGATATTTCCAAAAAAAAAAAAAAAAAAAAAAGCATCCTTGGGTGAAATCAGGACATTGTTGAACTTTGTTGGACTTACTAATTTTTTAAAGTCCATACTTGAGAGGAGGATTCTATCTATTACCTGTTCAGAGGTCAGGGACTCTAGTCTTAATCTGGCCATAAGTGAGCAGCTCTCCCTAAGGCTCCTGGGAGATCAAGGGAGATAAAGCCTAAGAAGGTCCTCTGGAGTTAGGAGCAAGAAGGTGGTTGGAGATGCTGACGGAGGCAGGCCCAGAAGCATGACGGTGTGGTGTCAGATCACAGTTCATGAGAAGCGTGTTGAAAGAGTGAAGACCATGAGGCCGACCCATTTCTTGATTGTGAGGGAGACGAGGGGGAAGCAGGGAAAGAAAAGGGTGCATGTGCATGCGTGCATATGTGCACACATGGGATGGGAAAGGTATCCAATGGAGAGGTGTGCATGATGGGAGAGATGTGCGTTGGGAGAGGTGTGCGATGGGAGAGGCGTGCGATGGGGGAGGCTTGCAAAGGGAGAGGTGACTTAGACTTGTTCCGTGTGGGAAAGAAGTAGAAATAAGCCAATACAGTAAGAATTACCCTTAGGCTTCCCTTCACTAACAGAATGAAGGGACACACCTGAGTTCAGGGCCCAGGGATCCCTATTCAACATCTGAGTCTCTGTTTCCTCTGTAAAATAAGGAGCCTCCTAATGCCTGCCATAGTGGGGATCCCAGCCAACAAAAGCAAACACCTCAGGGCAATGCCTGAAACAGAAGAGTCACTGTGTTTGTTGCCTTGTTGATGTTTGTGCTGTTCGTTGTTTCTGAGTAAATGAGATAACCTGAGGTGGGTGCTGACAGAAGGGAGATAGAGAGCAGGTTAGGGGGGCACATGTTGGCACTGTGACCTACGTACGGCCATCAATGGTGTTCACTTCCACTGGTAACTTGAAGGTAACACGGGTTTCTTCTTTCTTCCCCAGTAACACATTGCATTTCGTCTCCACCGACAAGACAGAAGTGGTTCCTCCTCTCAACGAGAACAGGCGGTCCTGGTCAGCTTGCAAGCCTCTCTTTCCTGGCCTGGACTACTGTACCTCAGGCACTTACTCCACCGTCACCTCCCTAGAACTGGCCTCCTATTATCCGCTGACCAGGGACACCAGGTCAGAGTCGCTCAGTGCCCCACCCTGCATCGGCTCACCTCCACATTATGGCCACTTGGTGGGGTGAAGGGAAATCTGTGTGTTGTAAGAGGCCTATGCCACCAGCCTTGGGTGTCTGCACCATCCTTTAATTACTTAAAATAGCGGTCCTCTGTCCAGCACACCTGAAAGGCACTTATATTCCTCCCTAAACTTTGAGTAGGACTGAGTTTCTTCATAGGTGAGGTGGGGCAGGGTGGGGTGGGGGGGCAGCTCGAAGGTAAATCATGACCCTAAAAGAGGTCCTAGCTCAGAAAATAAACAACCAAGATGATTCTGGCACACTCCCTCCAGGGAGCTAAAGCCATTGTACGTGTACAATTGTACCATTGTACTCCTTTGAAAGCATCTCTTCATAGATGATGTCTCCCTTTTCTCCCTTATGCATTAGGGAGTGGAATCAGAACACAGATGCCACTTTGCTCCTAATTCAGTGTCCAGGTTTCTGAGCCTCCACATCCACTAGCTGGATTTCCCCTGGGAGCCCCCTGAAGTGTTCAAAGCGCCGGCCATCGTGCTTGAGGGCTCCTTGTCTTCAACTCTCCCTGCTCCCACTGCTTCTTGTCAGCTTTGCGGACACAACCAGCCAGCTCCTGCTCTGTGTGTCCAAACCCCCTGGGGTCTCCCCTGGCCTTGGGTTCTTGGAGGGATGGAAAGGGATCAGAAAGGTCCTCCTGAGTGAGGGACAAGAGATGACATTAAAATAAGGGCCATACATTGGTTGCCATGGAGGAGGAGTTGTTTGGGGGCAGTTAACATCGTCACCGAAAGCTCTAACATTGTGCACGCGCCCTGGGATGTCTTTAGTTTTGAACTGGAACTGAAGCCCACGGGAGAAGTCGAGCAGTATTTGGCCAGCGTGACCTACGAACTGCAGAGAGAGGCTGGCGCCGCGGTGGACACACTGACCTTTGTAACTCAGACAGAAGGCAAGTATCCGGAAAGGGCTCCTCCAGCTCTGGTTGGTGTCAGATCCAGGACTCACAAGGAGCACCGATTAAGTTACTGAATTTAACAAATATTTACTGTGGTCAGGCCTCTTGTAAGAGCAGAGGCTAGAACAATGGACGGTGGTGATCAAGTCTCTGCCCGCATACCATTTACAGCCGGCGGCCAAACATGTAACTCTTCAGAATGCGAGACGGGTACTGGGGAGAAAAATAGATAAAGGGATCTAGGGAATGTCTAGAGTGACAGGGAAGAGGAGGGGTGGGTGAAGACAGTGCCATTTGACATGATAAGGGAAAGGGTCACTGGTAAAAGAGCGTTAAAAAGAGACTTGAAGGAGATAAGGGCATGAGCCATATAGAAAGAGTGTTACAGTCTGAGGGGCTCATAGGTGCAAAGGCCCTGAGGCAGGTGTATGGCTGCCAAGTTTGAGGAGAAGGAGGGAAGCTGGTATGACGGAAGAGGAGAGATCAGGGAGGGAAATGGTAGAAAGTGAGGTCACAGAGATAAGGGGTATACAGGAAGGATGTGTTTGTAGGTTGTGGCAAGGATATTGGCTTTTACTGTGAGTGAAATAGAAAGTCACTGGAGAGTTTTCATGATTTGATCTATGTTTATAGTGGAGAAAGACGTTAGGGGGGACAGGGACATTGCAGTGGGCTGTTGTGGTGATCCAGGCCAGAGATATGGGCGCTTAGGATTAGAGCAGAGGCAGAAGAGATCTAATAATTGGATTCTTGACATATTTTGAAGTTTGGGTTTCTCGGGATTTGCTGATAAGGTGGGTATTGAAAGTAAGAGAGAAGATGGAATCATGATGAAGTTTTTTGGCCCGAGGAACTAAGAGTGGAGTTGCTGTGTACCTATATACAAAAAGACGGGTGGAGAAGTAGGTTTTAGGGGACATGGCAAACTTAGATGCTCCCTTTGGAAGGTTTTTTAATGTAGGAATGGTATGTCACAAAATTAAATGAGAAAAGCAAAATCCACAGGAAATGGGGTACATGCTGGGGAAAAAAAGGTCACGTAACAACTTTCCAAAGGTATAAAATGGGCAGTCCTGTGAATTGAAAACCTAGGAATCTTGTGACAAAGGAAGAAGAATTTGGGGAGAGGGGGAGCCAGGACTGGCGTGGCTAGGAACCAAAAAGGGTGTCACAGGTAGAGAGTCACATAGAGATGTCCTGTCTGCCTGACACAGAAGGACCTCGAGGCTTTGCTGTTCCCTGACTTTGCCAAGTGTGCCCCATGTCAGATCTTTGCATTCCAGGTCCCAGTGCCTGGAATGCTCTCCCGCCAGAACATGATATAGCTCAGACCCACTCTTCATTTGGATCTCTGCCCACACCTTGCTTTATCAGAGAGAATTCTCACCGCCACACAGGAAATAGCACCTCTCTATCCCTCTCTTTATTGTCTTCCTAAGTTTTACTTTTCTTCATGAAATCTAGTATCATCTGACATAAGTAATATGATTATTGTCTGTGCACCCCCCACTAGAATGTGAGCTCCAGGAGGACGAGGACTCCCCAATGCCAAGAGCAGAGCCAAGCACGTGACAGGCAATCAATAAATATTTGCAGACTGAACAAATGTATAGTTAGGGATTGAAGGTAAAATCCTAAACTCTGTCCTCATTTGAGCACATTGAATGATTACTTAGGATTTCTTTGCCTTTTCCTCTCCTTCCTTCCTAAACATAGCTTCTGAATACACATGTCTTGATTCTCTCGTATACCCTTTCCAGGTGCGAAGCCGACCGAGGCTACCATGACGTTCAAATATAACCGACAGAGGATGACGTTGTCCAGTGAGATCCAAATTCCAGATTTTGACGTTGACCTTGGGACAGTCCTCAGAGTTAGTGATGACTCTACTATGGAAAAAAAGTCTTACAAGCTCACTTTGGACCTTCAGAACAAGAAAATCACTGAGGTCACTCTCACTGGCCGCGTGAGGTATGGAAGGCTTGGATGATCTGACCTGAACTGCAGGTCCTTGTAGCTCTGTCCTTGCTTCCTTTTTAGCTGTAAAGCTGACCAAACCATGGGCACATGGGTGGCTCAGTCGGTTAAGCGTCTGCCTTCAGCTCAGGTCATGGTCCCGGGGTCCTGGGATCGAGCCCCACGTCGGGCACCCCGATCAGCAGGGAGCCTACTTTTCCCTCTGCCTCTGCCTGCTGCTTCCCCTGCTTAAGCTCTCTCTCTCTCTCTCAAATAAATAAATAAGTCTTTTTAAAACTTTTTTTTAAAAAGTGCTGACCAAACCAGGGGCATCCCCAGTCTGTGGTCCAAGGGGCAGATAGAGCCCTCAATATTCCAACCGTCCTCACATGTCCTGCTGTTCACTGGGCACTTACTACTCATCAGGCATTGTTCTGGGTTCTCTGAAGGAATCATCTCAGTTCTTATAATAAACTGCAACCTAGATAGGAGTCTCCGTGTTTTATAGATAAGAAAATGGGAGCTCAGAGGGGCTAAATAATTTGGCCAAAGCCAGAGAGCTAGTAAATGGTACAGTGGGATTCAGACAATTTCTGAAAATCATTTCTTTCTCCCACACCTCCTTGGAAAGTCCCGCATTTGTGCCAAAGTCAGCTTCAGAAGTTAATGAGCTCATTTTCGGAGCCGTTCGTGTATCTCATTTTTGTCGCCACAAATGACACTTTTGTTTAATCCTATGTATCCTCTTGGAATGGATAGTCATCGATGTCAAATCACTTTCTTTTCAATAGCTACGACAAAAAGGAAGAAGGCAAAATCAAAGGTGTTATTTCTGTGCCCCGTCTGCAAGCAGAAGTCAGAAGTGAAATCCTTACCCAATGGTCTCCCACAAAACTACTCCTCCTAATGGACTCGTCTGCCACAGCTTACGGCTCAACAATTTCCAAGAAGCTGGTCTGGCGTTATGGTATGTACCTCCTCTCCCCGTGAGCGCTTCCGAGAGCACCGTGGACGGGAGGGTATTTCTGAGAGGCTTGGGTTAGGGCTGACCTGGTACGACAAATGACGTCTCCCATGTGCACTTTCAGACGAAGAGAAGATTGAATTTGAATGGAACACAGGCACCAACGTGGATACCAAAAAAGCAGCTTCTAATTTCCCTGTGGATGTCTCTGATTATCCTAAAAGCTTGCACATGTATGCCAATAGTCTCTTGGATCACAGAGTTCCTCAAACAGACATGACTTTCCGGCACATGGGTTCCAAATTAATAGTTGTAAGTACAAATCAGTCAGTTGATAAATACATGGTTAAAAGAACTAATTACATACTCAACTCTGAGTTAGGTGAAGAAGAGCATCCAAAGACGGATAAGGTATGCTTCCTACCCCAGAGGATTCCTGGGGAGCAAACAAACATGAATGCATGGTTGGTCACCCAGTTACACAGGCCATATGTGATAAGTACCTAATGAATATTACTAAGCTTCAAAGGAAGCTTCAAGACCCTAGCTAGGAGTTTGCCTATGTTATATATTCTTTTTATAAAATCCAAGAAGAGATCAATGATCAACACCCCAAATTCATAATTTTCTGTGATTTCTTTTTACTTTCAGTGCATTATTCTGCTTAATGATTGATCTGTCAAATATAGATTACCACTTGATGTTAATTGTACTTTGAGGTTCCTCCATACCCATTGCTCTAAAAGCTTCTTTTATTTTGTAGGCAACAAACACATGGCTTCAGAAGGCATCTAATCATCTTCCTTATGTCCAGAATTGGCAAGATCAACTCAGTGGCCTAAAAGAATTGTACCTCCAGAAAATGGGATTGCCTGACTTCCACATCCCAGAAAACCTCTTCTTGAAAAGGTAAAAAAAAAAAAAAGAAAGAAAAGGAAAAGAAAAAAGAAAAATTTCTTGAACCATGGAAAGTAAATGGAAGGTTTTACTTAGGATAACTTAGACTCTTTTTAAATTTACCTTTTTAAGGGAAATAATTGAAGCATCTTAAGGAGATTGATTACTCTCACATAAGCACGATAGCATTTTTGCTTTATGGGTCATGGGATCTGAATGTGAACACCAGTCCAGTCAGAAAGAACCTAAGAAAGTAATTGGGGGATTCTGGTACATTCCCACAAAGAGGTTTTACGCACCGCAGACTGAATTTGAAAGCCATCTAGTTTTCCTCCATTATAAATGAACTATTATAATATCCACTGTATGTGCATAGTATTGAAAAAATTTCAAAGGGCTCTTAGGCATGCAAGACCAGCTCCGTGAGCTGGGTACTATTATCCTCCCTATACAGATAACATCACTGAGATTCAGAGAGGCATAGACACATAACATCACCACTCCATGGAAGCTAAAACTATAGCCCAAGATTACTGCCCCTACACCACACTCTCGTCACACATCCAGTTGTCTCATTTCAGTTTGGCAAATAGGCACTATCAAGTGTCACGTGTGTGTAAGATGCTACACTAAGTGCAGTGAGGAGATAGAAACCAGATAAAGTGTCGTCCTTCCTCCCAGGAAGAACATGTAGGCACTGACGACTGAACAAGTTAATTATGTAAGCAGAATTGCGACATGTTCTTTGAGATAGATTTAAGGGACTGGCTCTTGGAAGGGTTTTGAATGGATTTGAGTCTTTGGTGTTTGGAGGTGAAAAGCAGGATTCTGGACACAGGGAGCAGCATGAGGAAAAGGCAGTGTGGGTTGGGGAATGGGGCACATGTGCCACTGCCTCTGTCAGAGAGCAGGGAACTTTGAGTTCTTGATGTCTGACTGTGGGGATGTTGTCTTTCTTTCATTTTAGTGATGGCCGTGTCAAATACACATTGAACAAGAACAGTATGATAATTGAGATTCCTTTGCCTTTTGGTGGAAAATCCTCCAAAGACCTAAAGATGTTAGAGACTATTCGGACACCAGACCTCAAGTTCAAGTCCGTAGGATTCCACCTGCCATCTTGGGAATTCCAAGTGCCCACTTTTACCATTCCCAAGTTGTATCAACTGCGAGTGCCTCTTCTGGGTGTTCTAGACCTCTCTGCAAATATCTACAGCAACGTGTACAACTGGTCTGCCTCCTACACTGGTGGCAACACCAGCACCAACCACTTGAGCCTTCAGGCTCGGTACCACATGAAGGCTGACTCTGTGATTGACTTGCTGTCCTACAGTGTGCAAGGTGAGCCATGGTCGGGTGGAGGGTACACAGGGTGAATTCATTGCACGCTCTGACAGGGTAGTCTCCTCTGGGAAGGAAAACACTTGGGCTTTCTTACAGATATTTCCCTTCTATTTAGAATCCTATTCATTCATTCATTCATTCATTCACTCAGCTAATAGAAATATTAATTAAACGTATAATATGTACCAAGCATTCTACTGGGGCAGCAACAGAGTAAGAAGGCAGCTAAACTGATAATGAAAATTCAGCATAGGAGATACTGTGAAGGGTATAGTGGAAAAGTACAAGGCACAGAGAAGCACCTGATAAGAGAACCCAGCAAGATCTGTGGTGGTCAGGGAAGCCTTTTGCTGTCAGATTTTATGCTTGCGTTATGGATGGAGGAGACTGTTGCATGATTAACCCAGATTAAGGGGACTTTATTTTTTTTTGAAGGGGGGTACTTTATTACTGAAAGACTTTCAACATAGAAATTGCTATGGAAATTTATTATTTAATTTAACTAATTTTAATTTTTATGTCAGGGTCTGGAGAAACAACCTATGACCGCAGGAATTCATTCACATTATCATGTGATGGGTATCTACGCCACAGATTACTGGATTCAACGATGAAATTCAGTCACGTGGAAAAAATTAGAAATAATCCGGCCTCAAAAAGTTTGCTAACATTTGAAGCTTCTAGTGCCTGGGGACCTCAGATGTCTGCTTCAGTACATTTGGACTCAAAAAAGAAACATCATTTGTATGTCAGAGAAGCCAAGATTGATGGGCAGTTGAGAGTCTCTTCGTTCTATGCTAAAGGCACATATGGCTTGACTTACCAGAGGGATTCTAACACTGGCCAGTTAAGTGGAGAGTCCAACCTGAGGTTTAACTCCTCCTACCTCCAGGGTACCAACCAGATGACAGGAAGCTATGAGGACGGAACTGTCTCCTTAACCTCCACCTCGGATCTGCAAGATGGCGTCATTAAAAATACTGCTTTCCTAAGATACGAGAACTATGAGCTGACCCTGAAATCAGACACCACTGGGAAGCATGAGGACTTTGCCACTTCTAACAAAGTGGACATGACCTTCTCCAAGCAAAATGCATTGCTACGTTCTGAGTATCAGGCCGATTACAAGTCATTGAGGTTCTTCACCCTGCTTTCTGGATCACTAAATTCCCATGGCCTTGAATTAAATGCTGATATTTTGGGCACGGACAAAATTAACAGTGGTGCTCACAAAGCAACGCTAAGGATTGCCCAGGATGGAATGTCCACCAGTGCAACTACCAACTTGAAGTATAGCCCGCTGGTGCTACAGAATGAGCTGAATGCTGCACTTGGCCTCTCCGGGGCATCTATGAAATTAACAGCGAATGGCCGCTTCAGGGAACACAATGCAAAATTCAGTCTGGATGGAAAAGCTGCCCTCACAGAGGTGTCACTGGGAAGTGCTTATCAGGCCACGATTTTGGGCGTCGACAGCAAAAATGTCTTCAATTTCAAAATTAGCCGGGAGGGCCTGAAGCTTTCAAATGACATGATGGGATCTTATGCGGAGATGAAGCTTGACTACACAAACAACCTGAATATTGCAGGGTTATCTCTGGACTTCTCTTCAAAACTTGACAACATTTACAGCTCTGAAAAGTTTTATAAGCAAAATGTTAATGTACAGCTACAGCCCTATTCTCTCGTAACTACTTTAAACAACGACCTGAAATTCAATGCCCTGGATCTGACCAACAGTGGAAAGTTACGGCTAGAACCCCTGAAGCTGAAGGTGGGTGGGAACATAAAAGGACTCTACCAAAACAACGAAATAAAACACATCTACGCCATCTCTTACGCTGACTTATCGGCAAGTTATAAAACAGACACTGTAGCTAAAGGGCAGGGTACGGAGTTCAGCCATCGGGTCAACACAAACATGGCTGGGCTGGCTTCGACTATCGACATCAGTACAAACTACAACTCAGACTCACTCCATTTCAGCAACGCCGTTCACTCTGCCGTGGCCCCATTTACAATGACCATTGATGCACACACAAATGGCAATGGGAAACTGAGTCTCTGGGGAGAGCACACTGGGCAGCTGTATAGCAAATTCCTGCTGAAAGCAGAACCTCTGTCCCTTACTTTCTCTCATGATTACAAAGGATCCACAAGCCACCATCTCCCACTGAAGAGCAGCATCACGACTGCTCTTGATCACAAAGTCAGCGCCCTGCTTACTCCGGCTGAGCAGACAGGCACCTGGAAGCTCAAGAGCCAGCTGAATGAAAATGGATACAGCCAGGACTTCGATGCTTACAATAATAAAGACAAAGTTGGTGTGGAGCTTCGAGGACAAGCCCTGGATGACCTCACCCTGCTAGACTTCCCCATTGAAGTGCCATTTTTGCTCAGTGAGCACACCAACATAATTGACGCTTTAGGGTTGAGGGATGCTGTTGACCAGCCCCAAGAATTCAGTGTTGTTGCTTCCGTAAAATATGATAAGAATCAAGATGTCCACACCATCAACCTCCCATTCTTTGAAATCCTGCCAGAATATTTTGAGGAGAAACGAATGGTGATTATAACTGCACTGGAAACCATACAGAGAAAACTGAAACTCATTGATGTTGATCAGTTTGTGAGGAAATACAGAACAGCCTTGGACGAGCTCCCACAACAAGTCAATGGTTATTTGAATGCACTCAATTGGGAGAGACAAATTTCGAGTGCCAAGGAGAAACTAACTGCTCTCGCGGAGAATTATAAAATTACAGAAAATGATCTACAAATCACATTAGACAATACCAAAATCAGCCTTAATGACAAACTGTCTCAACTAAAAACATATGTGATACAATTTGATCAGTATATTAATGATAATTATGACTTAGATGATTTTAAAACTGCTATTGCTAAGATTATTGATCAAATCATTGAAAATCTGAAAATTCTTGATGAACATTATCATATCCATGTAAATTTAGTAAAAACAATCCATGATGTGTGTTTGTTTATTGAAAAGACTGACTTTAGCAGAATTGGAAGCAGTACTGCATTTTGGATTCAAAATGTGGATGCTAAGTATAAAATCAAAATCCAGATACAAGAGAAATTGCAACAGATCAAGACACAGATTCAGAATGTAGACCTCCAGCACCTTGCTGAACAGTTAAAACAGCAGGTCCAGGCTACTGATGTCAGAGTTCTTTTACATTGGTTGAGAATTACAATTCCATTTCAAAGAATACAAGATATTATTGAGCATGTCAAATACTATGTTATAAATCTTATGAAAGATTTTGAAGTAGCTGAGAAAATCAGTGCACTTGGAACCATGTCCCATGAGTTAATTAAGATGTATGAAATAGACCAACACATCCAGGTTTTAATGGATAAATCAGTACAGTTGGCCCACCAATATAAGTTGACAGAGACTGTTCAGAAGCTAAGCAGTGTCCTACAACAAGTTAAGATAAAAGATCACTTTGAGAAATTGGTTACATTTATTGATAATGCTATCAAACAACTTAAAGCATTGTCTTTTAAAAAAATCATTGAACAAGTAAACAGATCCCTTGACTTGTTGGTAAAGAGATTAAGGTCATTTGATTACCACCAGTTTGTAAATGAAACCAATAACAAAATCCATGAGGTGACCCAGAGACTCAATGGTGAAATCCAGGCCCTGGAACTTTCACAGAAAGCTAAAGCACTGACACTGTTTGTAGAGGACATCAAGGCCACGGTCTCAGTCCATCTGGAACACCTCAAGGGCACCCAAATAAACATACTCTTTGATTGGTTGCAGGAAGCTTTAAGTTCAACATCTTTAATCTACATGAAAGAAAAATTCCGAGAAACCCTAGAAGATACACGAGACCGGTTGTATCAAATGGACATTCAGCAGGAAGTTCAACGGTACCTGTCCCTGATCGGCCAGGCTTACAGCACACTTGTCACTTTTATTTCTGACTGGTGGAGTCTCGCCGCTAAGAACCTCACTGACTTTGCAGAACAGTATTCTATCCAAGACTGGGCTGAGAACCTGAAAGCCTTGGTAGAACGAGGATTCACTATTCCTGAAATCCAGACCACCTTTGGAACTATGCCTGCCTTTGAAGTCAGTCTCCGTGCTCTTCAGCAAGCTACGTTTCAGACTCCAGACTTCATAGTCCCCCTGACAGATCTGAAGGTTCCATCAGTTCGGATCAACTTCAAAAGGTTGAAAGATCTAGAGATGCCATCGAAGTTTGCCACGCCAGAATTTACTGTCCTTAATACCTTCCATGTGCCTTCCTTTACAATTGACTTGGTAGAAATAAAAGCAAAGATCATCAGAACCATTGACCAAATGCTGCATGGTGAGCTGCAGTGGCCAGTTCCAGAAGTGGACCTGAGGGACCTGATGGGGGTGGACACTATTCTTGCTAGCATCACTCTGCCAGACTTCCATCTGCCAGAAATTACAATTCCAGAACTCGTAATCCCAAATCTCGATTTTAAAGATTATCAAGTTCCTGACCTTCACATACCAGAATTCCAGCTTCCCAGCATCTCACCCACAGTTGAAGTCCCTACTTTTGGCAAGCTTCATAGCCTTTTGAAAATCCAGTCTCCCCTTTTCACATTAGATGCAAATGCTGACGTTCAGAATGTAACGATTTCAGGGAACAGGGCAGAGATCGCAGCGTCCGTCACCGCCAAAGGAGAGTCCAAGTTAGAAGTTCTCAATTTCGATTTTCAAGCCAACGCACAGCTTTCAGACCCTGAGAATAATCCACTGATTATGAAGCAATCCATGAGGTTCTCCAGCAAGTACCTGAAAACAGAGCACGAGAGTGAAGTGCTGTTTTTTGGAAATAGGATTGAGGGAAAATCAAACACAGTGGCAGGCTTACACACAGAAAAAAATACGCTGGAGCTTAGTCATGGTGTGCTTGTCGGGATAAACAATCAGCTTACTTTGGACAGCAACACAAAATACTTTCACAAATTGAACGTCCCCAAGCTGGACTTTTCCAGCCAGGCCGAGCTGCGTAATGAAATCAAGACCCTGTTGGGAGCTGGACATGGAGCATGGAATTCCTCTGGCATAGGGTCATGGAAATGGGCATGCCACACATTCTCAGATGAAGGGTCCCATGAATCACAAGCTGGCTTTACTATGGAAGGACCCAGTGCTTCCTTTGGATTATCTAATAAGATCAATAGCAAACACCTAAGATTAAGCCAAAACTTGGTTTATGAATCTGCCTTCTTCGACTTTGCTAAATTTGAAATCCAGTCACAAGTTGAATCCCAGCATGTGGGGCGCAGTGTTCTGGCTGCTAAAGGCACAGCACTGCTTGGAGAAAGGAAGGCAGAGGTAACGGGCAACCATGATGCTCATTTAAATGGAAAAGTTATTGGAAATTTGAAAAATTCTCTTTTCTTTACAGCACAGCCATTTGAGATTACTGCATCCACGAACAATGAAGGGAATTTGAAAGTTAGTTTTCCATTAAAATTGATAGGGAAGGTAGACTTCCTGAATAATTATGCATTGTTTTTGAGTCCCAGCACCCAACAAGCAAGTTGGCAAGCAAGTGCCAGGTTCAATCATTATAAGTACCATCAGAATTTCTCTGCTGGAAACAATGAGAACAGCATTGAGGCCCACATAGGAATAAATGGAGAAGCCAACCTGGATTTCCTCAACATTCCTTTGACAATTCCTGAAATGACTCTACCTTACACATCACTCACAACTCCCCAGGTGAAAGATTTTTCCCTTTGGGAAAAAACAGGCTTGAAGGATTTCTTGAAGACAACAAAGCAATCATTTGATTTAAGTGTAAAGGCTCAGTATAAGAAAAACAAAGACAAGCACATCATCCCAACTCCTTTTTATGCAAAAGATTTCCAGGTATTGAGTACCCCAAATGATATTTTCATTCCAGCCATGGGCAATATTACCTATGACTTTTCCTTTAAGTCAGGCATCATCACACTGAATACCAATGTTGGACTGTATAACCAGTCAGATATTGTTGCTTATTTCCTAACTTCGTCTTCTTCTGTCACTGATGCTCTGCAGTACAAATTAGAAGGCACCTCAAGTTTGACGAGGAAAAGAGGCTTGAAGCTAGCCACAGCTTTGTCTCTGAGTAATAAATTTGTGGAAGGAAATCATGACAGTACTATTAGTTTGACCAAGAAAAACATGGAGGCCTCAGTGACAACATCTGCAGAAGTCCAAATTCCTATTTTGAGAATGAAATTCAAGCAAGAACTTAATGGAAATACCAAGTCGAAGCCTACTGTCTCTTCATCCATTGAATTAATGTATGATCTCAATTCTACTGCTACAGGAACAATCAACCACAAACTCAACTTAGAGAGCCTCACCTCTTACTTTTACATTGAGTCATCTACCAAAGGAGATATCAAGGGCTCAGTACTTTCGATAGAATATTCAGGAACTATTGCCAGCGAAGCCAGCACTTACTTGAATTCCAAGAGTACTCGGTCTTCAGTGAAACTGCAAGGGGCTTCCAAAGTTGATGGTATCTGGAACCTTGAAGTAAAAGAAAATTTTGCGGGAGAAGCCAATCTGCAACGCATCTATGCCGTCTGGGAACACAACACGAAAAATGATTTACAGCTAGGCGGCTTCATTTTATCATCGGGAGAGCATACAAGCAGAGCCACCCTGGTGCTCTCCCCATGGAAAATATCAGCCTTCATTCAGGTCCATGAAAGTCAGCCCCATTCCCTCCTTGAAATCAATTACCTTGGCCAGGAGGTGTCCCTGCATGTTAACACTGAGAACCAGAAGATCAGCTGGAAAAGTGAGGTCCAGGTTCATTCTCAGTTCTTCCAGAACAACATACAAATTTCCAATGGCCAAGAAGAGGCACGCCTTGACATTGCAAGTTCCTTAGAAGTGTCCCCATGGTTCCTCAAAGATATTGTCCTTCCAGTTTATGACAAGAGCTTATGGGACCTCCTAAAGCTGGATGTCACCACCAGCATTGATACGAAACAGTATCTTCATGCTTCAACTGCCCTTGTGTATACCAAAAACCCCAATGGCTATCATTTCTCTTTCCCTTTGCAAGAATTAGCTGATAAATTCATTATTCCCAGACTGAAACTAAGTGATCTAAATTCAAGTTTTGTCATACCTACATTCCAAGTCCCATTTACAGATCTTCAGGTTCCATCCTACACGTTTGATTTCAGTGAAATAAAAATCTATAAGAAGCTAAGCACTTTGCCATTTTCCCTCTATATACCAACACTACCCAAAATAAAATTCCCCCAAGTTGATGTGTTAACAAAATATTCTGAACCAGAAGACTCTTCAGTTCCCTTTTTTGAGATAACTATGCCTGCATCTCAGTTAACTGTCTCCCAATTCACCTTTCCAAAAAGTTTTTCAGCTGACAGTGCTGTTGGGTATCTAAATGAGGTGGCCGGCAAAATTGCAGACTTTGAGTTGCCAGCCATTACCATACCTGAGCAGACTATTGAGATTCCTTCCCTTAAGTTCTCTGTACCTGCTGGAATTTTCATTCCCTTCTTTGGAGGACTGACTGCACATTTTGGAGTGGCCTCTCCCATATATAATGGTACTTGGAGTGCTGGTTTGAAAAACAAAGGAGAATATGTTGAAACATTCCTGAATGCCACATGCAGTTCAACCATTCAATTCCTGGAATATGATCTAAATGGTAAGATCCTCTCCTATATGCTCTATATTTGCAATGAGAGTTGTGAATGAATAATTAGATATTTTTGTAAAACTGGAAGCAAAATTACTTCCACAGCAAAATTTTAAAAAGAGAGAAGGAGAAGGGTATATGCCCCACATGTAAAAACCATCCTATAGAAAACCTATAACATTCAAGAGGAATAGATTCCAAGAAAGTGTATTTTTTTTCTGTGATGATCTTAGGACTAAAAATGTCTCCTTCAGTTTATTGTTGTTAAATATGGACTGCATGTTTCAAACATGTAAAGCATGTAGTTGAGATGGAATTCTCCTGGTGTTCACAATGAAAATGCTTATGTCTTGAAATTCTTAATCTAATGAAATGTAACTTTTCTCCTCTACAGTTGTGGGAACACACAAAATTGAAGATGGCATGTTTGTCTGTAGGACGAAAGGAACATTTGCACACCGTGACATCAGTGCAGAATATAAAGAAAATAGCAAATATCAAGGACTTCAGTATGGAACTTTTATGGAAATCTCATCTCTTTTCAAATCACTGTGATTTTTTTTTTCCAACTGTGTGCCCCTTTCATGATGGCTCATCTGCTTTTCTACTTTCAGGGACTGGAAAAAAGAGATTCACCTTGACATCACCAGCCCAGCATTCACTGATGTCCATCTGCACCACCAACTAAGCAAGAATATTCTCTCCTCCTCTGTGACCTCCCCAGCCATAGGCACTGTAGCCTTGGACTTGGAAGAAAATAACAGTACCTTAAAATGGGACCTCTACTATCGCCCTCAGGTGAGTCCCATCTAATGGGTTACATACCCTGAGAATGGGTAGAGAATTTGGGTCGATCAATTCAATTCGTTACAGGTATTCTCTAAAGACTTTTCCAAAGTAGGGGAAAACAAGCAATGAGCAGGCTGAACTTTTTCGCCGAGAAACCACTCTCCAGAATGTACTACAATGATTTTGTTGATTTTAGTTATTATGGGCACATGTGACATCCTATTTCCACTATTATTTTATTACTTTATGGCAAATTTAGAGTGATGAGGGTTTTGCCTCATCATCTAAATCATGAGCAAACTCTCCTGAGTACAGTTTTCCCATAGTGGTTTCCAGAGTATCTGAGGCTTCAAAAATTTTCCCCATAAATAGAAGCATTAGCTGAGATATGCCAAATTTCTCCCATGTACTTTACACGTTCTACCGGGGCCAAATCAAAGTTGCCATTAGTAGAGACGAAGAAGCAATAAAGTTCTAGTGTAAGAGTTTGTCACGGGTTTGGAGAATGAATGGCTCTTCATACTAGTATCCTAGAACTCTGCTAGATGGGCTCTGGACTTTTTCCTTTTTGCTACTTCTCCTTTCTCTGAAGTAGTCTTCTCCTGTGTCTTTTTCCACTTTCTCCTCCTCCTCCTCCCCCTCCCCAACACTCTCCCCCTCTTCTAATCTTCAGTCCTTAAGAAGGCCTTAATGTTAAGTGTTACTGTGTAAATGCCATGCATAATTTTATCTTTCCTGGGTTACATGATAAAGAGGAATTAACAACAGTGAATTTGTTTAACCGTAAGACAAACACATGAACTGACATATGAAAGATAAATCCCCTTCAGAGTATGAAAGATCCTCTGATCTTTACTTTTAACTGCTAATGAAGTTTTAGTGTAGTATATTATGTAATCAGGATAATGGAAAACATGTTCTTTTCATCTTCTTCTTTTTTTTTTTTTTCATTTTAGTCCTCTCTAGATAAAAAACTTGACATATTCAAAACTGAATGGAGGTACCAGGAATCTGATGAGAAACGTCAGATCAAAGTCAGCTGGGAAGAGGAAGCAGCCTCTGAACTACTAAGCTCTCTCAAAGATAATGTGCCCAAGGCCACAAGGGCTCTTTATGACTATGCTAACAAGTACCACCAGGAGCACACAGGACTCGATCTGGGAGATGCTTCTTTAAAACTGAGAAGAAGTCTGCAGAATAGCGCTGAGTGGGCCTATCAAGGTGCCATGAGGCAGATTGATGAGGCAGAAATAGAGCTCCAGAGGATAGCCAGAGGCACCACTAGAACCTACCAGCAGTGGAAGGATAAGGCCCAGGATTTGTACCAGAAACTGTCATTGGCTCAGGGAGACCAAGCTGATTTCCAGGGACTCCAGAATGACATGTATGATAGATTAATAGGAGTTACTCAGGAATACAAAGTCTCAGTCAGTCATCAGATAGACTCGTTGGTTGATTTCCTGAAGTCCACCAAATTCCAGCTCCCAGGAAAAGCCGGGACATATACTATAGATGAAGTCTGCACTGTGGTCATGAACAAAGTAGGGCAGGTGCTGTCCCAGATATATTCAAAAATCCACAGTGGGTCAGAAATACTATTTTCCTATTTCCAAGACCTGATGGAGAAATCTGAATTAATCAAGGACCTAGAAATTAAAATTCCTTTTGAGCCAAAGAACTTTAAACTAAAAAATATAATCTCAGAGTTTGGGAGTCTGTTGGAATATTTATCAGAGATGCTACAGGATATATTTAATAAACTTCAGTCTCTCAAGACTACAGAGATGCTAAGTGATCTTCAGAGGTATTTACAAAACACTTTCCAAGACATAGAAGAAGTTATTCAATACTTAAAGAGGACAAAATTTACTGATCTCATTGGTCATATTCAAGACAATATCAACATAATTTTCAATGAATCTATCACATATGTTTCTGAACTCCTGTCCCTTTACCTTGGCAAGTTTAATGAACTTGAATACAGGCTTCAGGAAGCTTCTGGACAGTTACAGCAGTACCGTCAGTTCATAAAGGATCGTCACAAAGAATCTGTTGATCCAAGTGTGTTCAGCTGGACAGCGAGGTTTTATGAACTTGAAGAAAAGATCATCAGCTTCCTCGAGAACCTAGTGGGTGTCCTTAAGGACTTGCACTCCACTTACATTGTCAGTACTGTTATGTTGTCTTCTGAAGTCTCAAATCATGTTGAGCAGTTGCAGAAAGATATCCAGGAATACCTTAGCATCCTTACTGATGCAGATGGAAAAGGGAAAGAGATGATTGCAGAGCTTTCTACCAGGGCTCAGGAAAAAATTAAAAGCTGGGCCACTGCAATGAAGGAAATCATTTCTGATTACCATCAGCAGTTCAGATACAAACTACAAGATTTTTCAGAACAATTCTCTGATTACTATGAAAAATTCATTACTGAGTCCAAAAGATTGATTGACCTGTCCATTCAAAAATACCACATGTTTCTAACATATATCACTGAATTACTGAAAGAGATACAATTGACCACAGTCAATAACATGATCCCCTATATCACGGTTTCTCCGGGAGAATTTACTATCACCTTCTAATTGGTTATAGCAATTCTCATTCATTCTTTTGTTTCAACTAAACTTTCATATAGTAGGGGAAAATTCAAACTGTACTTATTGATGTTAACCACACACTGAGCCAACCTTATGGCAAGCAGCTCACTATAGACAGAAGCACACATGAACTGGATCTGCACGGAAGCTGGTATCAGATCTCTGAAGGTCTCTCAAGTCTGGGAAATGACATTTCTTTTGCAAGTTAAAACAAATCAGGATCTGAGTTATTTTGCTAACCTTTGGGGAGGGAGAACAAATAAATGAATTCTTTATTGCATATACTAGCACTCAGTTTGACTCATTCATATTGAAAAATAACAAAATGAGGGTATTGATTCAAATATCTGGTATTTCAAAACTTCTAGAAGAATACATGCAGAGTTTAGAGTAATAGAACAAAAGAGGAAAGGGAGAATTTGAGGAGGGAAATATTTTGCCACCTAAAAGATTGAAAAGGTAACTGATATCAAGGATTGTATTTGCCAAGTGAAAAGGAAGACCTATTTCTAAAGGCTTTCATGTAATTTGATTCCAAGGAGCAACTTACTTGTCTTCATGTGCCACAGTCTTCTTCACCCACCCGTCTTTCCTCACCAGGCAAGGCGCTCTATTGGGCTCTGAGATAAAACAATGGGCTCTTTATTTCATCAGCCTGCCAGGAATGGAGAAAGGATGGTAAGGAAATCCTGGCCCAAAGCGTTTTATGATAATAGGGACCTCAGATGTCTCCCTGCGGCTTAGCAGGATCCACTCAAAGCACAGAAAATAAGGGTGGAAGAGGGAGCGTGGGGACATAAATTCCTAACATTTCTGAGACCAAGCATACATTTATGTTCTTGAGTTTCCTTATTCCCCCAAATTTAATATCTAACAAACCCAAGTATAATCAAAACTTAAGAATGTCTCCTGCCACATCCGCTCACCTCAAACTCTTAGTTTTAAACCTTGGCAACCTCCAGTCAGAGCATCCAAGCTGAGCTCTAGCCAGGGAAGGCTGCAGAGAACCTGTGCAGCACAACCATCACTAATATCTTGGGGGAAGTGAGCTCTACCTTTCCTTTCAATGGCATTGAACAACAAAAGCAGGGTGTGGCCTCTGGAGAATAGGAAATTGGAGATTACCACCCCCTCTGAATCCTAAATGAGGTCTGTTTGGAAATGACTCTTTTTATCCCAAAATTCCTTCAAACTTCATTATTTCCTAAAGCTTTCACATTCCCTTGGTGAAGCCCACTGTTAAAATACACAAGCATTACCTGGAAAAGAAAAACACATTAGCCTATTGGTACCTTAGCAGGATTCTTTGGAACTAAGGAGCCAGAAATAGTCCTAGGGAAGTAGAATACATGGTAGTATATGGATCTGGTACTGAAGGAAAGTCTGTTGGATAATGAATCAATAGATGGATGGACAGACAGATGGATGGATGAATGGACAGAGAGTTGAGTGAATGAGTGGGTAAATGAGGGGTTAATTCCAAATGTGATAGATGGAGGAAGATTAGCCCCAGGTCCCAGGGCATCACCTGAGTGCTTCTAGGCATAGCCCTAGAAGGGTTCCCCTGATGAGCTCTGAGTAGCAAGAACGTATTAAGTGCCAAACTGAAAGGAGGCCTGGAATTGCAGCTTAATTTGGAGGGGAAGGGGTAATCCAAGGCTTCTGAGGTTCATGTAATGATATCTGCATCTAGGGCATAACAAGAAGAATAAATAGAACCAAATCTGAAATGATCACGTCATCCCACAGTGCCCACCTGTCCCTTCACATGGTGCTCCTGGATGACTTAGAATACCTTCATTATGCTCAATAAAGTTGGAATAAGGGATACTTCAGAGGACTTTGACTTTGATTTCTTCTTTGGTCTTCTACCATAAATCGGGATACTTCCCTGGGCTCAATTACTGGCTACATTCCTTATTTGTTTATAGATTTGGATTACTTATTTCCCCGCAGTGAGCCTGTTTTCTAAACTACCAAGTGAGGCTAATATCTATCCTGCCTGCCTTTGAAGGGTTGTTCATTAAAAAAAAAAAAAAAATCCATTGGAATAATACATGTGAAAGAACTTTTACAACCATTAACGTTTTTTCTTTTTAAGTGCCATGATTTTTAGATGATAATTTAAATGAGTTTAAGGCAAGAAGAGGAAATGGAAGCAGGGAGACCTATCCAGTTCAATGAGCATTCATTAAATGCTTCCATATGCTAAACACAAAGGCTCTATAGAGGAAACCAAGGTCCATACGATGCAGTTCATAGGTACCTGCCCATTTGCCTATCAAAGGTAGAAAGTGTTATCTTGGGGCGCCTGGGTGGCTCAGTGGGTTAAAGCCTCTGCCTTCGGCTCAGGTCATGATCCCAGGGTCCTGGAATCGAGCCCCGCATCGGGCTCTCTGCTCAGCGGGGAGCCTGCTTCCTCCTCTCTCTCTGCCTGCCTCTCTGCCTACTTGTAATCTCTGTCTGTCAAATAAATAAATAAATAAATCTTTAAAAAAAAAAAAAAAAAAAAAAAAGAAAGTGTTATCTTGTGATGGGCATAAAGAAAGTACTATGAGGGCTTATAACAGGAAAGAATGAGAATGAAGAAATTTTCATGAGGAAATTGGAATGCATCTTGAAGATGCAATGACAAGTGATAAGGTGGAAACCGCATTCTAGATGAAGGAAAACATGCAGAAAAGAAGATGGGTGTGTATGAGAGAGAGACGCTGGCTCATCTAGTCGCCAGAGCACAGGAAAGGTGAAGGGAGAGAGGATTGCAAAGGCAGGTTTGGCAGGTTTGCAGAGATCTCAAAAACCAGGGTGTAAGGTGGTACCTTCTTTGCTGGAGAAGGGCACCCAATGAAAGTTTCGGAACAGGAGGGGTGATAGAAGTTGTGATCTAAGAAAACTGCTATGGCAACTCATGTAGAATAAATTATAATCGGATGAATATGGATACAAAGCTGTGCCAGCATCCAAATAAAAGATGCTAAGTGCCTTAGCCAAGTCATGATTGCTAGGAATGTTGAGGAGGGATAGGACATAAGAAGCATCGTGAAGGCATCTTCGGCAGAACTAAGGGGCTGATTGTTTAGAACAGAAGGGATAGTGCAGAAGCTATTGGAAAGGAAGCTGCCTTGGTAAATCACCAGCATCAAGAATTGCAGAGGGTACAGGAGACACCAGAAGAGCAAAGGAGAACAATGAGTGAAACAGACAGGAGAGTTATAAAATTTTGAACCTGAATAACTTGAAGAGCTATGGGGCATCATGGAAACTGAAGGAATGTGCTGGGGGCAGATTATTAGTGTAAGGCATGGACTCACAGACTATCACAGCTGGAAAGGGACTATGGCAGCTTTCAAGTTGAAGCAGTATGCCTTAGCAGAAATTACAAGCAGGCTATTAAGCTGGAGATGTGGGCTAGAGAGACAATATTCAAAGGAATAGAGACAAAGGAGAATTTTAACTAATATTGCATTAATTTTATGACTTATAAGTATCTTTAGAAACCTAACAAGAAAACGAAGAGGTTTTTTTTTTTTTCTTGTATAATTAATTAGGTATGATCTTGAGAGTGAGCCAACATATACAACTTTTAAAAACATATCATGAGGTGACATGGAAAATCCTACTATAATCACAGATATTCTTTCTGTAAAACAAATGGCCAATGTTTCAAACCAAAGGAGAAGTGAAATAATGGAGCCCAGGCCAGGTCCCTGGAACCTTGGAAGGAAGCATGATCAGGCTGTGTGCTTTAGTTTTACTTCTGGTTCTTGCCCAGGGTAGGGGTGTTGTCCCCACAATAAACCTTGTAATAAATGAGTTCACTGGGAGTGGGCACCCCCAGGTACATTTAGAGCAAGGCTGGTTAGTTGAGGAGCCCAGTGGCCTTTTACCCGTGAGATGAGCAAAGCACCCCCCACCCGACTTCTTATTCTAGGTCCCCCTTCTGGCTCTAATTTATGACTTAGTCCCCATTCAGTCAAAGAAGAGGCCAAGCTGGCCCTTGAATAGGGCCTGCAGTATGGGAGCTGGAGTGGCCAAGCAGATGTTCCCTCTAAAAGTGTCTAATAACCAGAGATAAATGTGCAGAAACAGCCCCTACCTCTTAGCTCATCTCCTTGTCTTGCTGTTTCACATTAAGAGGTCAGCTACAACTCCCTTCGGAGCACTCCATTTGTTGGTGCGATGGTTGGGTGGTCACCAGCAAATAACATTCCAGTTCCTCATAAAAGTTAGTGGGGTTGGTGCACATGTTTCTGTGAGGAAAGGGCCCTGCTTTCTCCTCCTGCACAGACTGGCTCATGCCCTGCTCAGGTCTGAGCGGTGCTGTGGGTCAGTGATGCCTGGGACACCACATGCTAAGCCCTGACTTCTGTGTCAGTTTTACACCTTCAAATGGCACCACTCAGTTTCAGGTGAAAGGGGCGACTCGGGCCTGGGAGGTGGCCTGGTCCATGAGCGGTAGATTGGTGTCCCCACCCTCGTGTTTAAGCTATGGATAGGGCTGTGGCTGTGCAGTGTAAGCTCTAAGCTACACTGAGTGGAAGGGTTTGGAGTTGAGACTCTAGAAAGTGGCCTGAGGGAAGGGTAATCGGTGAACAATCCAGCTCCACCAACTCTCCCTGGCTCCCCAAGTGCACGCCGCCCCTTCTCTGCAGGCAGGGAAGGTCAGGCTCAGGGTGTCATGTGGGTCCCTATAGAGCAGGGGGCACCAGGACAGCTCCAGGAGCCTTAGAGCGGGTCTGAGATAGCTTGGTGGGACCTGTGGTCATCAGAGCACTTCTGGAATTGCAGGAGGTACTGGAAGATCATGGAAACTCACAACTCACAGTAAGAAGAGGACTGAGTGCTGTCTGTGGCTCTACGTCACAGAGAGGAGGAATCCTGGGGCAGCCTGTACTCATCTCTTTTCACAAGAATGCCTCAGCGCTGGGGCCAAGATCAGGCTTCACTGTGGGTGGGTTCTGTAACATCAGGAAAGTGACTTGGTTTTTCCAGTTTCATCTTTAAAATGGGAGTTATGAAAGAATAGGTTGAGCCACTCCGAGCAGTCGTAGAAAGGGTTGCCTCTTATTCACAGGGTTGTAATGAAGATTAAATGAGGGAATGTAGGGGCGCCTGGGTGGCTCATTAGGTTATGACTGTATTCAGGTCATGATCTCAGGGTCCTGGGATCAAGGCCCACATAAGGTTCCCTGTTCAGCAGGGAGTCTGCTTCCCCCTCTGCCTCTGCCCCTCCCCCCCCTTGCTCGCTCTCTCTCAAATAACTAAATTAAATTAAAAGAGGGAATGTTTATCAAATGCCTGGCATTGAAGAGTGGATAAATTAATAGTGTCATATTCACAGAAGTAAAAATGAATGATACACAGTTACGATTATACACAACTATGTAAAGGGATTTCACAAATAAAAGATGCAGTGAAAACGTAAGATCAAGTGCAGCATAATGCCCTTTTCATAAAGTTAAAATCAACTAAAACCAAACAATTTGTTTTCTGGAATTATAGTTTTAAAGACAGGGAATGATAAACTCAAGAGTCAGGATAGGTTATATCTGGTGGAGACAGGCAGGGGCAAGGATGAGTGTATTAGTCAGAGTATTCCAGGAAAATGGAACCAGTACGATATGAGAGATTTAGTATAGGAATTGGCTAAGAAATAGAGGATAAGACTATCCAGAATCTGCCCTCTGTGAGCTGGAAAACCAGGAAAGCTGGTTTTGTCCAGTGGGTGATGTCCAAGCCCAAAGCCTGAGAACCAGGAACACTGACGTCCAACGGGCAGGGGGGAGAAGACAGATGTCCCAGTTCAAGCATAAGGAGCAAATTTACCCTTCCTTGTTTTATTCAGACCTCAACAGATTGGAAGGTGAAAGTTTTTCCTGGGGAGGGCCATCTACTTTACTTAGTCTGCTGCTTCCAATGCCGATCTTTTCTGGAAACACCCTCATAGACAAAACCAAAATGAAGGCTTCACCAGATATCTGGGCATCCCTTGGCCCAGTCAAGCTGACACCTGCAATTAGCCATCCCAAGGACGTTGCAGTAGATGTGAATTATGCCATGTTCTTATTCTTGTGTTGACCGATGAGTTTTGGGGTGTTTTATATGTTACTAATTACTTTAACTATGTTGTTGATTATTTATGTAAAACAAAAGACAGAAAAGACAAACCTTTAAGTGCCCAGCACATATGAAGCACTTAATTTATTTTGTGTTTCCCTTTCCCCTTCAGGACATCACCCTGGGATTTTTGGATGGACAAGCCCTCTTTTCAAGAGGAAATCATCTCATGTCTTTAGTAGCTACTTATTAAGCTCCTTCTCTGGGCCAGGCACTCTCCTAGGCATTCAGGGTACTGCTGGAGGAGGCCCTCAGTGTGGGAGGGGCCCAGATGAAGAGGACTAAGAGGGATCCTGGGGCCCTGGGGAACCATGGGGACGGGGAGGGAGAAAGGTAGACTAGCTATAGGGGCCTGGGAGAGTCACTTTCCCTCTCTGACCTTCAGTTTCTTCATCTGCAAAATGGGAGCTCTGCAGTAATGCACTCCAGATGCACTGAATTAGTCTGGGTCCTCCTGCATGTGGAGAGCCTCCACAACTGGCTCTCTTTTATCTTCACTAGGGAGATCCTTCAAGGCTCAGCAAACAATGTCTCTCAGTCTTCAAAGTCTTCTCCGATCATCATACCCAGGACTTGTGCTTGCATTGGTCTACTATTCCTTACCGACTCATGTTGCTGCCCCAGACCTAACCCTGAAGTCAACCAGGCCATGTGCCATGGGCTTCCCCTAGGGCCTTGTCAGTTTTCCTCTATGTTTTATCTTAGGGCTGGGGAGATGAGGGGTCCAGCCCTTCTTGGGGATTCACTGATGTTGCTAAAACAATCATTCCCTTCTATGAAGTCCTGTCAAGCAACTCACTCAACACTGGCAAGTGGTGTTTGTTGACTGACTAACCATTTCACTGAAGTGGTACTTCAAGGCTTTCCTCTCACAAAGACATTTGAATGGTCGGAGGAAGAAGCTGAGGACCCATGAGGCTGACTTCTGTCCTTTGAAGGAAGACTATCCACATCCTCCCAGGAGATGCGCGGCCAGGGGCTGCTCAGGATGGTGGGGAGGCAAAACTCCCCTGTAGTTTCCTCGACAACTGCTCCCATCCCAGGAACTGCCCCCATCCCCCCAAGAACTGGCCTCCTCCTTCCTGACTCCCCCCCAACCCCCAACCGAGTCTTCAGAAATCCCAGTGGACACCAGACCTCCTGGCCCTCCATCCAGTCAGTGGAGCACTTGGCAGATTCCGCAGTTGTCTCTCCCAGAAGCTCCTTCACGGCTGTCGGAAGGCCTGGCTCCTGCTCCGTCTGTCTCTGACCTGACTGCTCCTGTGAGTTAGAGACCTGTCCTTATGGTCCTCTCGGAGTCTCGATCCTTATGTTCCTCCCAATACTGATAGCCTGTGGGCTGAATACGACCACAGTGTGCCCTACTTTAAGCAAAACCTCCCTATCCAGAATGCAAGCCTAAAACTCATTCTGCAACCAAGTGTTGGCTGCCTGGAAAATCCACAAAATCCAGCCTTCAAGATCTTCCCTCTTTGACATCTGAATACAGCGGTTGAGCGCCATCCCACATGCCTTCCCGAGGCTCCCTAATGCATGAATGTCCTGTGAGCTCTCCGCTCCTGTCTGTCTAGGTCTGTCTCCCTGTGTGTCCCCCATTTAACTTTCCCCAGGTCCCCAGACCCTGTCTGCCCCACCCAACAGAGGAAGACTCTTGCCCCTGTGGCGTGAGAAGCAATTTGACTCTTCCGTGGTTATACCAAGGGAGGGGGTGGGCTCTCAAGTTTTATAACCAACAGGCCCACTGACCTATTTTCATTTTAGAAAAAGCAAGCAGTCTTCTTACTAGGAATCATGTTGCCTTTCTTTTAGGCCCCAGACTCCCAATGGCATGCAGCCAACTTTAAAATACTTTTTTTTTTCATCTTTTACAAATAAAACAGGGCAATGACTCATCTTACCATGTATTTAAAAGAATCTATTGATCTAAAACTCTGCACACAACTTTCCTGGAACAAGGTAGATTGGCAAAGAGACGTCCACATATACTTGCCTTCTCCTAAGAGGTCAAGACGAGAGCCTTGCTCAGGGGAAATTACTGAATCCTTTGGTTTTGTTCTAAGAGATGGGTCCTCTGGATTCGGGTTCCTGATAGCACATTCTTTGCCTGTGCCCTTTCTGGGCCTAAAGGAAGGAAACAGGTGGGAGAGGGGAGGGGATAGAATTTGCAGGCAATTTTCTTTCTTTTTTCTTCCATTATTACGTTCAGTTAGGCAGGCAATTTTCTAATCTAAGAGTCACTTGGGTTGTAAGCTGGTGGCTGAGCCAGTCACAGCTCTGCCTCAGCTTACATACACATTTACTAGGTTTAATAAAATTGGGGCATTCTCTTTGCTAAATCAAAGAATATTCGAAATTTACAATGTAGAGAACCAGGTGGGAAATATTCTTATAATGCAGTTTCCCCTTATCCTGTGAACCATTGTACCTAAAATGAATCTTCACTGCAGATTTTGGGTTTTTTACGGAGTGTGCTTCAGTCAGCTTGGCACCGGGCCAGGTCCTACTGAGGCCACTGGGAGACTGTACACAGTAAGCCCACCTGCGTAGCAAGAAGGATGTGTTCTATTGTTACTGAAATACTTCTAGTCCAGGGAATAATCAATCAAGGAAAATCAAGCAAGTTACTTAGGCATTGTCTTCACCGAGGCCCTAGGCGGACAGGAACAGGAGACGCTTCCTGTCACCTCGTCATCACTGACACAGGAGAGCAAGGTTTCCTGGGAGAGTCAGTCAGCTGATCCAGTCTCACCTCCGGGGAAGTCTCCTCCTGCCCCCTTGGCTACCCATCATGCTTTGCCATCCACCCCCAGGCTTTTTTCAGTCCCTTCCCTGTGCCTGAAAGCCCCTCCCTGAGCGTCTGTGGAAATAGTCAAGGTCTCCTCAAGTCCCACTTCCTCCCGGAAGTCTTCCAAGACCGGTAGCCCTTGCCTTGATCATCTGTCTGCCCACAATGGAGGCCCCCTGTTCCCTGTCAGGTCTGAGGTTCCCTCTGTGCCTGACCCAGCCTGGGCATGCCACAGCACATCAGCAGCACCCACCTGGGTCCGTCTGGTCTGCAGGCCCTCTCCTCGGAGTGGGATGAAGTTCCCTGCACACCCCCAGCCCACCTCGTGGACAGAATTCGGTAGTGCTCCCCCAAGAGTGGCATCCCCCAGCCCTAGATGTGGCCCTGCCTCCGGCCAGCCAGCAATTCCACCGTGGTGGAAAGGGCAAGTCAGGTCAAGAAAAGCCTGGACCTGGGAATCGGGAGGACCGGGTTCTAGTCCCAGCTCTGACCTACGGCGAGGAAGCCACGTCACCTCCCCGAGACTCCTAGTCTTCATGTCATGATATCTCTCTCACAGGAAAACAGAAACATCTGGTGGGTGCTGACAGCATTGCACACTCAGGTTTGCACACCGCTGGCCACAAGATAGATGCTCGATGAAGGTGCGCTGACTGGAAAAAGGATGGTCGGGGATCCATGCTGTCCCAGAACAGTGACCCTTCTCCTTCTGGGCTCTGACCTCAGGAACCAGCCTGGCTCCCTTGTTAGTCCGGCTCAGGCCAACTGTCTGCACCATCTTGATTCTTGCAGAAACTTTCTCTTGTCAGACAGAACACACGCTTCCTGTCAGCTTTTATTTCTGTGAGGGCTTGCTTACGAGCAGGGCATTCTGTTCTTGGAATTTCTTGTTAAAATATTTCATTTAATTAAGTTTTTACAACCAGCTCTGCTTTGTGTCTGTCAGAAGGTAGGGGCCAGGGCAGCCCTCTCCTCAGCTCCCTGGGAGGCCACGTCACGGAGACTCTGGGGAGAGCCGAGGCCAGGCCCGGGGGCCGTGTCCCTAGGTCTCCAGGCGTTCCTATGCAGCTGCAGGGGCTGGGATCCTCCACGGGTGCATCTCCATGACAGGCCCCGCTGGAGACCTAAGTGGAAATCTCTCTCAGCCTAAGAACTAGGCATAGTCCAGAACAAATATGTTATGAATAATCTTAGCTACCTCTTAGCGCCCCCAAAACTCCAGTCAAGACCCACTGCTCGTCCCCTTACTACTCAGGACCTTCCTTACCCATTCTTCTGGTCTGTTAAAGCCTTACTGAGGTCCTTCTCTCCTGCGGGTCCTACCCAAGTCCCTCAGTTATAACTGCTTTTCTCTTCCAGGCACTCGCTGGATGGAGATGGTACCTCCCAGGTCAACCTGGTGATTCAGCCATCCTCTTAACCCCTATCTCGATGCACCCTCAGGCTACGGTCAGAGCACCTGTCTCTCCTCTCCAGGCTCCAGCTTGGGACTGCGCTGGGGAGGCCACAGGAGGTCACTGAACCCGGCTGAGCGTGTCCTTCCCTCTCCCCGCAGAGCCCAGCTGCCACAGGACAGGAATTTGTAGTTAGGGACGTGGCAGAAGGTGCTGTCCTCCCTCACCCATGTTTTGAAAGGTTGCAGACCACGTGTGCCTAACAGGTGGAACGTGCGGTCACTAAGAGCCGCGGGAGAGGAGGGGGCCCAGGTGAGCAGGCAGGTTTGTAGAGCCTGTTCTCAGCAGGGGTGTGGCCGCACCGAAGGCTCTTCATGGAGCCTCAGCCAACTCTCTTTTTATACCAAACAAACCAGTGTTTCTGCCTGAGTCTCCAGGATTCCATGGTAAAGCTTCCCCCCACGCCTCACCGCCCCAGTGCTGCTGGAAAGCCTAGGACCCATGCCTTGGGGGCCAGGGAGGTGGCCTGCTTCTACGCCCTTCCCAGCTCACCCCCAGGGGCTAAGGCCGTGCTCTGGCCTGTCACAGGGTGGCACTGGAGGTCGAGGCTCTGCCTCCGAGGGCTCCTGTCCCCCGGCCGGCAGCCTCCTGACCTGGCCCATACCTGGCCTAAGGGAACCACTGTGGCCCCTGGATAATTCCAGGCTCCTTGTGGGTTGCTAAGAGCCTGGCTGCCACCTGTCAGGAATTTGCGGTCAGGGATGTGGCAGAATGCGCTGTTTTCCCACACTCATATTTTAAAAGGTTACAGACCATGTGTGCGTAACAGGCAGAACATTAGGTCACTTGTCTCACTTAGAACAATAATCCGTTTTGCTAGGGGTCAGGTTGACACAAAGAATCTGTCCAGACCAGGTCTCTGGATGGGACTTAGCCCTCCCCTCAAACTAATGAAATTTTCAACTCGTGGGTACTTGAGTTAATAAAGTGTGCCACACATCTGCTCAGGCCGCTGGCAGAAGAAAGCCCTGGGGTTCAATTTTGAGATCACTGACATAATGTTTGAGTGGCCTCCCGCTGGCGCCCGGTGGGACACCAAATTAAGGAAAGCCGCACAATGAATGTGTGAGAAAAAACATTAGTGTATAAACACAGAGGCCAAGGCTCCCCGAGGGGAGGGTGAGCAAGGGGAGGCCTTGGAATTACAGAGAGAGGGTCGGTGGGGGCTACCGCTGGGATTTCACGCCAATGGCCTGCAGGTAATGAATTATTTTAAAGGAAATTGGCATCAACATGATCTTAGGTCAAAGAGATGAAAAAAGTAAAAAGAGCATATTTTCTATGGCTGTTGAATTAAGTGCTAAAGTATAATGTGAGTGGTTCTAAACAAAATAAAAACCTGGAGGTGAGACTATCACACAGCCCCGGGAGAGGCTACAATTCAAGCCCGCGGACCCCTGAGAACCTAGTGGCTCCCTCTCACCGGCCTGGCTGGGGCAGGAGGCCTGTCCCCTCCGGGGGGCCGGGGAGGAAGGAGCCCCTCGCCCACTGGAACAGGAACTCTTCAGGGTCATTCCCAGCAGCCCACAGATAGAAAATCAAACTGAAAATTCCTCGGGAGAGGCAAATCCGGATGGCGCCCCTCCCCCAGAGACTCCCAGGCTCTGGAGAGGAAGGGGACAGGTAGCATGCTGAATTTTCTGTGGTCTTTCCTTGGGGAAAAGGGAGAGGACTTCTGGCTTCCATGGCCCGGCTCCCAGGAAATGCCATGTGTTTGCTTTGAGGTCCGTGCAGGCCGGGCCTGAGACCTGCCGCTGACACTTGCCTGCACCTCCCCCAACCTGCCTGATGGCCGTAGGCTGTGGAAGCGGAGAGCCCCCCAGATCCTCAGACCGGGTCCCCAGGCTGCAGGCGGGGGTCCCGGAGGGTGAGGCCACCTCACTGGAGCAGGCCAGCTTCCCCTCAGACACCAATCCAGAGGTTGTGTGGGGTGAGGAGGTATATACCTGAGGCGACGTGAAGGCCACCGGCAGGCTTGGCCAGCCTTCTGCTCAGGTGCTCTGCTGGGGCACTAAGGTCGGGGTAGGGAGCCACCTGGTGGTTTGTCCTTAGTTTTTTTGTTCCTTCAAGTGCCTACCATGTGCTTTGGAGCCCTGCCCCACTGGGTATGCAGAGAGGCCAGGGTGAACCGAGCACAGCAGATGAAGACATAAGCCTGTCCCAGGGGGTGGGGTTCAGCCCTCCTGACACATGACGAAAAGGGCTCAGCAAATGTGGCCCCCAGGGCTCTGCCCGTAGCACCCCCTCCCTTCCCCTTTCCCAGCGACATGCCACACTTTGTCTATCCCCTTCCTCTGGGAAGTCTTCTCAATCTGCAGGGCCCCACTTGTCCTCCGAGCCATGAGCCCTCTCTTCTCCTGACTGCGTACTTTGATGGGAGTTTCACACACCTGGTCCCCTCTGTAGCCCACTTCTGGGGCCCAGGCTCTTGGTGGAGCTGGGGGGATAAGACCTTGTAGATCAACTTGGAGCCAAATTGGTCCCAGCTACACACCTTCAAGAAGGTGAGGAGCTTACCCACCAAATGAAAGCCATGGTCCCTTCCTCAGAGAGGACTTAGCAAGGGAGGGGGAGAGGCTGGGCGAGGTGCAGCGGCTCCCCACAAGGGGCCACACCATGATTAATGATGTTCCCCAGAGGCTGTCCCAGCAACTGCACAGGGCCACTGCGGAATGCAAAACAAGTGCCTCTGGGAGCGGCCCAGCCATGCCCCAGAGCTCAGGCCTTCCCTCTCTGCTAGGAGAAATGTCCATGCTTGCAGCTTCCCAGATCTCCCCCAGGGGAAAGAAGAGGCTTTGTCCTTCAGTCCCACCTTCCAACAGAGAACATGGAGGAAACAGACCCCATGCCCGGCCACCTGGATCTCATTCCAGCTCCCTCCCGGTCTTTTGAGAGCCTGTACCTCCATTCCTCACGTGTAAAATGGGGATGACAATAGCACCTACCTCAGAGAGTTCTGGTGAAAATAATAGACGTTTGTGTGTGTCAGTGGCTCAGAGGAGTATGTCACACAATGAAATGCTGTATACACACTTGCTACTTTTATTATCTAATGATCTGATTTCAGAAACTTGTTCTTCCTTGAGAACCAACTCAGCACCTCATGGGCCATCAGCCTCTCCCTCCCTCCTCAACCCCCGAAAGTAGCAATACAGTTCTGGACTATTCAGTACCCAAGGTACAGAGAGGCCTTGTGCTGCCTGAGTTTCTTCCTCTGCCACTAACTGAAAGGCAGCATCTTCACAGGCCTCATAACATGGAGAGTTTTGCAGGTGATGGGGCCAGGGCAGCCAAAGGACCTGCACACACCAGCCAGGCCACTGCTGCTCCCAGCACGGAAGGAGCCCAGCGATGCCATCCCCGCTTCTCCCCTCTCCTCAAAGTCACTAGGAGCCCGGGCTCCGAGGAGGGTATGTGGAGAATGGGAACCACAATCAATCCGCACGTTTATTGAAAGTAATGAAAGTGTATAGCACCAACGCCTCACAAGGTCCAAACGGCAGCTTTGGGGCCCAGGCTCAGCAGAGTGAAAAGGCTGTTCCCACCAGAGGCGCACCGGCCTGATGCCTTGGTCGCCTCCTCAGGCTGCTGGCCCCAGGGAAGCCTGAGGTCAGTCACTTGTCACAATTCTCCAGACCACAACAGGCCCATCTGTACAATGAAACAGTTGAACCCGGTGATTTCTAAAGGGTTCTGAAGGACTGCAGAGGGGTCCCTCCGTTACCTTTACCAGCATCATCATCATCATCATCATCATCATCAGGAATAGTAACCAACTCATTTATAATTACTTACTTTGTGCAAGGCATTGTGAATAATCAGAACAAGTGCATAGTAATATTTTGTGATCTTCGTGGGGACCACAGTCAGGGAAACTGAGATTCAGAGAGGCTGAGTAGCTCAAGTTATCAATAGCAAAGTGGGCTTAAAATCCAGATCTCTGTGATCTCCGAAACCATACCTGGTAACCTACACTATGTCATTTTTATGATTAACAGTAATGACACCAGTGCTGTTAACAACTCCTCTGTGCCCAGCACACTCTATGAACGTGTTCTCATTTCGTCTTCACACCAATCTTACCTAAAGGTAGGTATGGTCACGGTCATCCCATTTTTCCAAGGGCATTAATGCAACTTACCTAGAGCCAACAGTGTCCTTTCTAACACAGAAATCTGATCCTGTCACTCTCTTTAGTGAAAATCGAGCTCATGGTGACCAGAGTGTATTTCCTTAATTACTCACCCAACTTGCTTTTTGGTGACAGCAGAACTGATGTTCTTCCCGTGGGCACAAGGAAAACTATACCAGTTATTAAAATATTGAAATACATCTGAGCCAGTTGGTACGCCGCCACTGGCCCAACCTCCCCACAAGACCCTCTACCCCACCCCATCACCGTAGCGCCTTCCAGGGGACCTGTGGGCCTCCCTGGGACTTGAGTGCTGCTGTGTTCTGATTGGTCAGTGCCCACGTCAGGCTGGGTGTCACCCCCTTGGTGACAGCAACCTATGCACATACACAGGCGTGTGGGACACATTCTTTACATTCACACCTAGCCCTATGCCCTTGCCCACAGGGGACCCGGGAACTCAGAAGTGCTGATGTTAAGTTAATTAAACACAGATGTTGTCAGCCTGAGGGGGTTCCAGTGTCTCCATAGCTCACATTAGCAAACCAAAACCAGCCTGCAAATGCCTCAAGGTTAAAAAATTGAATTCTGGGTGGCTCAGTGGGTTAAAGCCTCTGCCTTCGGCTCAGGTCATGATCCCAGGGTCCTGGGATCGAGCCCCGCATCAGGCTCTCTGCTCAGCCAGGGAGCCTGCTTCCTCCTCTCTCTCTGCCTACCTCTCTGCCTACTTGTGATCTTTTTCTGTCAAATAAATAAATAAAATCTTTTTTAAAAAATTGAATTCTGGAACACTGAAAAGAAATAAAAAAATTTAAAAAAAATTTTTTTAAATTTTATTTATTTATCAGATAGAGATCACAAGTAGGCAGAGAGGCAGGCAGAGGGAGTGGGGGAGCAGGCTCCCTGCTAAGCAGACAGCCCGATGCAAGGCTCTATCCCAGGACTCTGGGATCATGACCTGAGCCGAAGGCAGAGGCTTTAACCCACTGAGCCACCTAGGCGCCCCTAAAAAATAAAAATTTTTAAAAAACTTTTTAAAAAGAGAAAAAAAATAAAATTAAAAAAAAATTGAACCCTAAGGCAAACCAATCACAAACAACTAGGCTTTCCCAAAGAAGGCAACCGCTTCGGCTATAGCTGTTCAGAAAATTTCCTTGCTTTGCTTCCGGGTCTCCCGGACGAATCTTGCCCCTAGCTCAGTGAGTGGGGTGTTCCTCAGTGCTCCTGCTCTAGCACTGCCCAATTTGAATTGACTGTGCTCGGCCGTGATCGTATAGTGGTTAGTACTCTGCGTTGTGAATTGACTGTGCTCACATAAACTCTTAAAAATTTCTGTATGGGGGGGCGCCTGGGTGGCTCAGTGGGTTAAAGCCTCTGCCTTCGGCTCAGGTCATGATCTCGGGGTCCTGGGATCGAGCCCCACATCAGGCTCTCGCTCAGCAGGGAGCCTGCTTCCCATTCTCTCTCTCACGGCCTGCCTCTCTGCCTACTTGTGATCTCTTTCTGTCAAATGAATAAGTAAAATCTTTAAAAAAAAAAATTTCTGTATGGGGGCGCCTGGGTGGCTCAGTGGGTTGAGCCTCTGCCTTCAGCTCAGGTCATGATCTCAGGGTCCCGGGATCGAGCCCCGCATCAGGCTCTCTGCTCAGCGGGGAGCCTGCTTACCCCTCTCACTCTGCCTACCTCTCTGCCTATATGATCTCTCTCTGTCAAATAGATAAAAATCTTAAAAAAAAAAAATTCTGTTATGCTTCAGTTTATCTTTCAATGCCAGAACTCTGCCTGGCTTCTACGTACAGACCCCAGGCACGTGCATGCATGCACACAGAGACACACATCCGCAGGAATGCACGCACACACTAATGAGCAGGTGCACCTCCCTCATACAGACCCCAGCTCATGCCTCTGGCTGCCTCCCTGAAGCTGCCAGACATTCTCCTTCCCAGGCTTACTGCCAGCCTCGGCTTCTGAAATTCTCTCTTTCCTGCTCCATGTTGGCTTCAGCGGCTCCCTGGAAATCCGGGGCTGTGCCTTTCGACATGCGGAGGCAGGAGGAGCGCAGCGACAACGGTCAGATGAAGGGGGACCGAGAGCACGTGCTTTGTCAGCCTGGTCTGGCACGCTGAGCACACGCCGCAGCTCGGCGTGATAGAGGTCGCTTCGACTAGGAGAAGTCGCCCCGTTGCCGGCAGGCAGGTGCTCTTGCCAGCCGTCTGCAAGCCTCTGGGAAGTCCTTCCTTGGGGAAGGAGTAGGCTTTGGTTCCACCAGCTTCCGGTGAGCGCCAGCTTGGCACCAGCTTCGGGGAGGGACCAGGGACATCCCTGATGCTTTCCAGGAGGTACTCAGAGACACTCAGGGAAGGTGGCCTTCCTGTCGAAGGGATAGAAATCTCCAAGAATGCATCACAGCACTTTGCTCTCAAATGAACTCCTGTGCAGGTCAGCTCACACCTCTTGACTTGAGCACAAATGGAGGGGGGGGGGGGCTCCCTCAGCTCTCTGCCTCTCACTCCAGCGAGAGCCAGTACAGTGCTGAGACAGGCCCAGGAGTGGAGATGGGCTGTACTTGTTCACCCAACAAACACTAAATGAACACCTGCTACATGCCCGTTGCCCTTTGAGGAGAGAACAACACAAGAAAATCTCTTGATTCCGTCTGGAGTAGCTCTGCCTGCAAGGCCAATCCCTCATCCCCAGGGAACACAGTGACATTTTGGTGGTTGGCCTCTGAGACATCTATTGGGGCCACAAACTTCCCTTCTGTTCTACGATGTATTTGGGTCTTAGAACCTCTCATATCCCTTCTAACATAAACTTGTTTACCAGGGTAACCTCCAGAGACGTCTAATCTTCATGGCAAGGAGAGCAACTGAGCCTCCAAGGACAGACCTGCAGGGTCTGGAGGTCTGAGGAGCGCCGTGTCAGCCATGGTGGTCTCTGCCCGAGAAAGGAGGGTTCCCTCCCAGCACGGGCACCGGGCTTGGGTTTCTCCAGAGAGTATCTCACTTTAGTAAAATGCCCCGAAACAAAACCCATCCCACCTGAAGAACTTCACCCAAAGGCTTGTCCATGACCCTCACTTACTTTTAGCTGCATATCAGCTGTCTCTGTTGCATTCCAGGTAGAGTGGCCCCTGGGGACTTTAGAGGTGATGCTGATAAAGGGAAGGCATAGGACCTGACTGCCAAGACCCAAAGAGCTATTTGGGGGACCTTCCAGCCAAATTTCTGTTCCCCAGGAATCGTTCACTAGAGGGGCCACCCCGGGACAAAGCCACTCTCAACTGGAGTCACCCACCCACCTGCCTATAGCCTGAAAATGCCCTGTGCCCTCTCTGTGGGCCAAGGCCACGTCCCACAGCATCTTCACACCCAGTGAAGGATCAGGCACAGAGTAATGACCCCATACACATACTGATTGTGCTTTCCTCTGGCAGAATCAGCTCAGAGAAGGCAAGGTCTCTGTTTCAGACCCTCTCCTCTCCTGAACATTCATGTGTCCTTCTCCCCACCACCCATCACCTCTGTACTTGTACCACCTGCCTGCGAGGTAGACATCAGCTGAAAGAGTCAAGGTGGGGAGCCCATTTTCTGGATAACTCCTGCCTCCAGGGGGCTGGCTCGAGTCATCCCCCTTGCACCTGCAAGCCACTCGGGGCAGAGGAGGCAACATCTGCACACCGGCTGTCCTTAGCCCAAGGGCACAGATATTTTATATGCAGCCCTGAGGTTCAGGCTAAGGCTCACTCTTGGCTCCAAGCCAAATTTCCAAATTAGCTAAAGCTCAAAATGGGCCAAAAAGGCTCAGCCCAAGAGAGGGATTTACAGAGCGTCGACCAAGCCATGGGTGTTAAGCTGATGGTGCATTCCTCACTGACTAGAGGACCAGTGCGCAGCAGACCCCTGGAGCTACTCTCAGACCCCCAAGTCCTCTCTAGGAGGGGGCTATTCTCCCCTAGCCTTGCCGCCCAATTTTGCGGTTTGGGGCGGGGGGGCGGGATTTTGCTCCATGTTGGACCGTAGTCACTGTCCCTGACAACCAGCTGGATGCCAGAGAGCCTCAGGCACGGCCAGTGGCAGAAAGCCTTGCTGCGAAGCCTGGAGCAGAACGGCGCTTTGCTCTCTCCCCTTCCTGCACCAGGAACAGTACAAGAAAGGAAAAAGACAGGAACAAAATGCTGCTCTGACTTTGACTCACCTTGGTAATATCTGCCATTTCAAGTACGTTCCATCCCCAGAAAACATACTTGGAAGAAAACTTCAGCCCCCTCAGTAACATCAAGAATTCACACAATGTCGAGCATTTCCACTGAAATGACAGCTGTTCTGAGGCCTGAACTCTACCCCACACTCTCAATGCCCAGAACAAGGCAATCATGCGGCTCGTGTTCTCCCATGAGTGACAAGAGCCAAGTTATTTCTGTTTGGTTTGGTTTGGGTTGGGTTTTTGTCAGTTTCTTAAGCCTCTCACCATGGTTTGTTCATGCTACACCAAGAAGAGCTCCAGATGTCCAGCCCAGCCAAGAAGACAGGCATCCTGGGGCCCGTGAGAACACAGGGCTTCATAGGAAATCGGCAGGACTAAGCGTAAACCTGAGCTGAGGACCCCATGTCCCACAATATGCAAAGGCGAGTGAGCATTGCTTCCTTTCTCCTCCCATGGCTATTGGCGCTGGTTGTTACTGTCGTCTTGCCTCTCTCTCTCGGGGTCTGTCTACTTCTTACTCTTTATTCAGTTCTGTCTTCCAATGCCTGGCTGATAACTTTTGGGGGAATGAAAAATCATGGCACCACCCAATTTATCCGATGTCCAGGGGGCTTGAGAAAAGTGGGCATTCACCATCTGGCAAGTAGAAGGGTTTTGGGAAACACAGAACTCGGGTATGAGCAGGAGTCCTACTTCAGGTCTTAGTTCTGTCCCCAGCACCCCGCGACACCTTGCGAAAACCTCCTCTTCCCTCTAGCCTTCGGTGTCCTTAGTTTCTTTGGAAGGAGGCCAAAGGACAGAAAAATGTGGAGGGACCCAGAGAGCTGCCCTCCTGGAAAAAGATGCTGAAGTGAATGGGGTCCAACCAAGGGCGAACTGATGAGGCTATTGTCCTGGCTAAGGTGCAAGTTCAGGGCCTTCTCCTTGGCCCTTGGAATCATGCAAGTAGTCAGGTTCCCTAGACCCGTACCAGGTAGATGAGCAGAGGCAGGGGCAATTTCTTTCAACTCTGGGGTGCACGGCAGACTTCCTAAGTCACTACATGTAGCAAAGTCCCCAGGGCAGCAAGCCAAGCTATACCCGGGCCTTTCTCTCATCCCGCGTTTGCCCTCCTCTGCAAGGGAAGTTGGTTAGCATGGTCTTGTTCACTCAGTGTGAGCTTCTACAGGACAGAGGTCTGGCCAACCAGCCCTGAGGCAGTTTGCGTGTTCTGTGATCTTACGGGTGAGTCTTAATGAAATCTCAGTCTCAGAAAGACTAAGACACCATGACCTCTCCAAGAGTGAAAACAGGTAGTCATCTCCACATCCTCCTGGGATTCTCAGTGTTTCTGTGAGATGCCAGCACTGTGACAACCACGTTCTCCTCTCCGCCTTCCTTCCGCCCTGGGAAACGAGGCTGGTGATGTGTTTGAGAATCAGGCAATGGGAAATTGGGCCCCAGAAAGATAGGTGGGAGGCAAGCGGGGAGCCGGGGATTGCTTGCCCATACGAGGCTGGGAAACGAACTAAACCAGCACCTCCCCAATCCCCCCTTTGGTCCCTTTGCCCCAAGTGAAACCCCAACCACGAAGATTCCAGAATGTGCCTCACAGGCATCCCAAGACCCAGCTCCTTATGAAACATTACCATACTCATTTGGGCACAATCAGAATTTTTTAATCATCTTCCTGAGCCTCAGTTTACGGGGATAGATCATTTCCAGATGTGATTCAACATACCAAAAAAAAAAAAAAAAAAAAACCCCACTCATTGATTAACAAATAATTTCTAGATGGCAAATACATGTGACTAGAATCCCCAGTTGCAAGTTGTATCAAATTTTGTTTGAGTGGGAGAGAAGTCAGCAACCCGCATCCCCCGACCGCCCGCCCCCAGAGAAGTCTATCTCTTTTCAGCTGAGGGCTCTTCCCCAGGCTGGCTCCAGGCGCATCTTCTTCCAACCAGATCAAACAGGAGCTGGAAAAAGAGCTCTGGCCTTTACCAGATCCCCTCTACCACTTTTACTGATGACTTCCCACAGCTGCCGTGCTTTGAACCAAGGGCAAGAGTAAATGATACAATGAGGAAGAGTTCTGGGCTGCCAATCAAAAGAAAGCTTTCTCGTCCCTACTCTACAACAAGCTGCTTATGTGAGCTTCAGGGAGACATTTCACCTGTCCATTGTTCTCACTCTTGGTTCGGCTATTTGATTTACAAACATTTCTAAATCACTTACTGTGCACTAGTCCCTGATTAGCCTAGGTGTGTGTGCCCTTGTCCATAAGCAAACATAGCTGATCGAGGCTTGCACACTTTCCCAAAGAACCTTCAGCCTCAGCACCCCCCACCTAAAATCTGCTTCTGCCTGAGATAAGGACTTGGTACAGGTCTGGTTGGACTTGGTGTCCTCAGTGCAGCTGGCAATTCAACAAAAGAGGCAGATCCCATCACAGCTGCCGCAGAAGGCGATGGGAACTGAAGATTCCAGAAAGGGAGGAATCTGGGCTTGGTGTGTGGACCCTGATGTAGGAGCTTACGGATTCGAAGGGGGGGTGTGCCCATCCTAAAAAGAAAATAAAGACCCTGAGAATTTGGAAGGATGACCCGGAGCCAGTCAAAGTCACTGGACCGGCTTTCGTTTTGACCAGACTTAGCCCCGGGAGCCGACCCCTGTGCGCACGGGGACACACTTTGCTCTTTCCCTGGCCTCTCAGAGCCCCTGCAGTTCCCCTAGAGGCTCCACATTCCATCAGTTAATTGGTTTGTTCCTCCCATTCTGTGGCAGCCGATGTCATGTGACATGTGCATTATTCTCAACCCTCTTTCAAAGGGTATCAAGTCCTCCAGTGACCGTAAGTGATTCTTCGTTCCTGCATGTTTCACGGGGCCACTGGAAGGACGGATGCGCCTATCAAAAGGGAAAATGTCTGCATCTTGGGCTGCAACCAAGCCACAGCTTAATTTCCTCCTCTGGCTGTACTTCTGGAGAAGTTAATATGAAAAATGGGGCTGGGGTGACTTTGTCTCAGATAAATAGGCCACACTCCGTAACTGGACAAACAAGGTGCTTGGCTGGAAATAAGATGTTCTTTGGCTGGCATCTCCAAAAACGTGACAGATTCTTCCCAGATGCTATTTAAAGTACGCGGCGAGCTTTCCCCGCCTCGATGCATTGCTTACACCGGACTTTAAAAATCAGGCAGAGTGGAAACATAGCACCAGCAATGTTGATTTTAATAAAACTAATGTTTTCCAAGCACATGCTAGGAGCAGTCACTGGGAGAAGCACTTTGCCTGTGTTTTCTCACTTAATGTTCACTGCACCCCCTGATGAATCTGGTGTTATAATAAGGAAACTGAGGCTCAGTGAGGTTAAGCAAATTGCCCAAAGACACACAGTTAATAAGTGATACACTAGAGGTTTGAACTCAAGCATAACTTCAAAAGGCGTGGCCTTGATTGCTGGAGGCCGTGTCTATCGGATCTCTGTCCACCCCTGTGCTCCTGGCTGAAGCTTGTCACCATGACAACAAGCCCCGATCTGGGCCACAGTGATTCAGCGATGGTCCGCAAGTCAGAACTGCTTTCTGTCTTTCTCCCAGGAAGTCTGGGGGCCATTCCACAGCTGGGGGGGGCCTCCGGCTGACAGAGGGGCTAGAATGCTAGGTCTCAGCCTCAGCAGAATGGTCATTGCTCTGAGAGAGAGACAGGCAGGTTTCTGATGAGCACAGAGCAGGCTGAGAGGAGGTATGTGACTGGTGACTGCCTCGCAGGAGGGACGGAAATGCAGCGTGAAGGCCAAAATACAGAGAGTTGACAATGTGTTACTTTTACAGCCAAAAGCCAGTGTTTCAGGCAAAGCAGAAATTCTATATTGAGCACACCCCTCTGTCACAGCCCAGGATGATGACTTTCAAATGCAAATATAAAATAACACACCAAAATTTGTCATAGATCTCAGTTAATGACTCTCTTTTACCCTCCAGAAATATCCATTACCACCAGCAAGCATTTCCAGCCACAATTTCTTTCCAGCTTCGTCTACATCTCTACATTAGGCCCAGCTTTTCGTTTCCTGTAGAACAGTGGTCCTCATCCTGTGGGCCTGGATCCTTATCATACCTCAGACCTGCCACAAGGGGCCCATGAGGCTGTTCACTCACTAATGCCTGAAGCCTTCGTATATCTTATTTCGCATAAACTTTGACTACTTTTTTAATCCCATTTGATGCTACCGTGACTAAAACATACACATTTATTTCAAAACTTTCTCAAATTTACAGTAACTTGGTTATTAAGTAATTTTTCAAACATTCGATTGTGAAAGGCCATCAACCATTCTGTGGGGTTTTTGAAACTTTTTGACATTAAAAAGGAATCCTTATAATCTCCCAGACATTGAAGTTCTTCTCAGATTCCCTTTTCACAATTTATTTGATGGACTTCAAAGGGCTGGAAGGAAATCCTTAAAGCTACCAAAAGCACAGAGGACACCTGCGGTTGATTGCAAGAATTGCCACAATTCTTTGCGGCTTCTTGCATCAAAAGGTAGAATCTATGTCTTGAGCTGGTGATTTGGTTTGGATGATAGAACTCAGAGACCATGATGTTCCTGGGCCTCAAGAGTTTCACACGTTTCCATAGGCTGTCTTGGGAGCTAGATAAGTCTAGCTTTGCCTGATGGAGGATGGGAGAGCAGCTTGTAGGGCCCTACACCACTGGGAACACTATATTCTTGAACTTGGCTGACATTGACCCCTGTCTTAGTCAGCTTGGACCTCTGTAACAAAAACCAAAGACTGAACAGATTAAACCACAAACATTTATTTCTCACAGTTCTGAAGGCTGAGAAATCCAAGATCAAGTTACCAGCAGATAGGGTGTTTGGTGAAAACGGGTTTCCTGTTTCCTCATTACCGTCCTCACATGGCACAGAGCAGAGAGGAAGGAAACAAGCTCTCATGTGTCTTCAAATAAGGACACTAACCCCATTCACAAGGGCTCCACCCTCACAACCTGATCACCTCCCTAAGCTCCACCTCCTAATACCATCTCATTGAGGGTAAGGATATCAACATACAAATTTGGAAGGGGACACAAATACTCAGTCCCTAACACCCTCTAAAGGCAGAGCCTTCACAGTTACCAAAGGAAAGCATCTGAAATTTCAGAATGAAGTTAGGACAGTTAGCGCCCCTTAATTTTTGGTATCTCCCTCCTGTTTGCTGCACTCAAGTTAGCCAGACTGGAGACGCTGCTTCAGCACCCGTCCCTCCTCCCTCTAGCCTTGTGTATCTCACCCTGCATTCCCTGTGAACATGAGTCCTTTTTATTCTCTCATTCCTCCTACTGGGATTTCCATTCTGACCCATTCTGTCGAAGGTAGAGATTATGTCCCAACCATTTTCAGCAATATACCTCAGTTCTTTTTTTCCATAATAGTTAAAGTCCCTAACGCAATTGTGAACAAAGTGCCTGAACCGTCTGACCACTTCAGGGGTCCAGGGTCCCTGGAGAGTCCGTCAACATAATACATTTAAATCTTCTAATTAAATTGGGTCAGAACTAGTAATATAGGCATATGTCCTGAGGATCCATGTCCCCATTTTGTTATGATGCGAAGTCATCTCTACGGTCAACTGCTGTGAGGGGTAAGGGCCAGAAGACAGTCTTCCTGGGAAAGGCTCATCCTCAGGTTGCAATGCTCAGCCTCTGGGCCAGGTCTTAGTCTATGGCCTTTCTCTTCTGACTGTTTCAAAAACTCCTTTTCCTCCTATGAGGTCACTGTTCATCAGTAAATCCTTGAATCAAGGAACCACAATATTTAGGAACAACCTTCTTAATGAAAAAGATCAGAATTTAGAGAAGTTTGCTTTAGTCCAGAACCCAAATAGCTGGATGGGTCAGCCTCTCTCTGTGAGACCCTGCTACTCAAACCTAGTAGGATCTGGACTCTTCCTGATACAGACAATAGAGCTTTTCTTTAAAAAATAAAATAAAAATTTTCCCCCAGAACAAACCTGGTATACTGGCTCTAACTACTATTCCCAGGATACAAAGGTGGGGAGTGGGAAGTGACCCTTCTTGCCCAGCCCATTGAATGCCCTGGTAATAATTTCCAAATATTTGGATTGAAAGATATTTTGGTTAGTCTCACAATAATACTGGAAGCTTATTCCCAGGAAGGAGTGAGAGTTCATAGCCAAAGGAAGGAGTGCCTGTATCATAGTAATTATCATCATTAAGTCAGTTCAACATTAGGTAGGGCTCTGGGTGCCCCCACCGCCCCCTAAGGTCAACCCCGTCAGGTTCTGCTCACTGCAGCATTAGAGTAAACCCTTCACCTTGCAAGTACTACCTGAGAGTGACACAAGACTGTTCATAGGAAAGAGTCTGCTCAGAGACTGCTACCACCGCCCACAGAGACCTCAGAGCTAGCTATGGTCCAGGCTGCAACAAGCAATAGATCTTTTGAGACAACCAACTCTATGCCTAGATCTGTCCTGGGTGCTGCTGAGCACAAGGGAAGAGAAAGGTCATCACCACCACTGTCACCACCACCACCACTATCATCACCACCACTATCACCATCATCACCACCACCATCATCATCACCATTATCATTACCATCACCATCATCTTCATCATTACTCTCACCATCATCATTACCATCCCCATCATCATCACCATTACCATCAACTTCATCATTACCTTCACCATCATCCCCCTCATGACTATCACCACCACCACCACCATCACCACCACCACAACCATCATCACCACCACCACCACCATCACCACCACCACAACCATCATCACCATCACCACCACCATCATATCATCACCATCACCACCACTATCACCATCATCACCATCATTACCATCACTATAATCTTCATCATTATCCTCACCATCATCATCATTACCATCGCCATCATCATCACCACCACCACCACCACCATCATCACCATCACCATCATCACCATCACCACCACCACCACCATCATCACCATCACCATCATCTTCATCATTACCTTAACCATCATTATCATTACCATCACCATCATCACCATCACCACCACCATCACCATCATCACCATCACCACTACCATCACTGTCGTCATCATCACCACCACCACAATCATCACCACCATCATCACCATCATCTTCATCATTACTCTCACCACCATCACCATCATCACCATTGCCACCACCACCACTACTACCACCACCACTACCATCATCATCACCACAAAACTTACATATATCGGTGCAAGGAAGAGTTCAGTATTAACTCATTTAAGTAATAACAACTCTATGGGACAGATATTAACAATAACCCCCTTTCACAGGTGAGGAAGTTGAGGCATGTAAAGATTAAGTAAGTGGCTCAGGATCATCAGGTGCCTAATAGTAAACCTGAAATTCCCCCCAAGTAACAAGCAGCTGAGTCTGTGCTTTTCATCCTTCCATGAAAAGAAATGGATTTCCAGCCCTTGTGATGGATAGACATCCAGTGTTCCTGCACACAAGAAACAAGAGAGCAGGTACCTGGAGGATTAAGTAAAAGAAAGGATGTAGACAGTAAGGACTACAGTAGGCAGAAAGGTAGTTGACTGGTGATGGAAGTCTCTCCATATTCTAGCCACAACATGGTGAAGCATGCTTCTACTGGATCCAACGCTATGACAATCCTGGGGATATCATAATTTCTCTCTAAAAGTTGCCCACACCTGGATCATACTTTGTCCTGGGACGCCACATGGGACATCATGACTGAGTTGATCCTAAGCTTGTCATATTGGGAAGAACTAAGTCCCTCTGCCAGAGCACAGAGCAAGCTCAGGGCTTTTTGGAGTACAGTACTGGGAAGGAGCAAGATGGGTGGGCAGAGGAAAGGGGTTTAAGTTGGCATTCTTGGGACCCTCTCACCAAGCTTCACAGTGGCCCATTGACTGAGAACCTAACTGATAATTCCTACCACAGCTGTCACTCCCTTGCTTACACAAAGATACATCCAAGGGACCCAGGCCTAACCATTCCTAGGGAGAGGTATTTCATATCCTTAAGGCTGAGCTCTATTTCTTTGGATCGTGAAACAAACTTGAGAAGTTAGTCTTAGGTTCATGAGCAGCTATGAGCCAATAGGACATGGGTTATGAGTTGCCAAGGGAAAATCCAGACATGGCAAAACAGCAGCAGATGGTTAGTGCCTGATATAAGAGAGAATGTGAACCCCTGAAATCAAGTCAGTCATTTGAGAGATAAGACAATAACAAGCAAGCTAATTGTAGCTACATCTTATTTAGTACCAGACTCTGTATTCAAGATTACACACAAAAATCACATTTAATGCACATTTAATACAACAGCAGAGCAAATTGGTTCTAACTTGAATAAAGTCTGGCTTTCTGGTTCTGCTCCTTTGTGGAACCATTGAAATGGTAGAAAAACAGACTCAATCAATACTGTAGTCCCTCGAGGAAATACCAAAGCGGTAGCACCATGCTAACGCACAGAGAAACTTCTAAAGATTGTCATTCCCTAGTTCCCTCTGTTACCATGGTTCACCTACTTGATGGATGCTCTGAAATCCTTTCTTCCCTCAGCCCTAAGTGCAAGAGAATTGCTCCCAACTGAGCCTGCACAACACCACCTTCCTCTCTGCTTTCCCCTCTCTGTCTTATTCTGAGCCAGTAAGTAGCACCTGCCATTTGCAATGGACATAAGGCTCTGTGTTTTACCCTCACCCCTCACCTCACTCCCTCCCCAATCTGGGTAATAAAGACTCCAGAACTATCAGGCAACGTTAGTGGATGCTTCTTAGCCAGCAAGGGGAGGGCAGGGGATGGTAGAGACAGAGCATTTCGTAATTGTTGGACCATCATAAGTGAATTGTCAGCCATAATTTACAGATAAGAGAACTGAGGCTCAAAAGTAAGTACTTTCTCAAAACACACTAATAAATGGATTTGAACCCAGGTCATTTGCAAATAAATAATAAAAAGCCACCACTATCCGAACGCTGTTAGTTCATGTGGAACATATATGCTCTTCCCACCACTCTTTCCTGGGTTGATATACAAAATATCTTATTTTTTAATTTCGATCTCCGGGGTATCACAAACACAGATGCACAACTGTGCATACACACTCACCACAATACACACTCATGCACGAGAAGCACACTCTCACAATCTCACCCACTGTGTGGGTGAAAACTCAGGCTGCTTGTACGCTGGCCGATGGGAGCCTGTTATGAGAAATGGCTCCTGAGAATCCAACACTTCTGCATTTAGCCTTGTCTGCTAATTTGCAAGGAAACAGCTTCTTTTCACCAATGTAGAAATAGCCCTCAGTATGTTTGTGCTGCAGTAAAGGAGGCGGCTGACCAACGTTCAGTTACTGGGGCCATACGCATAGGCCAACCAGCTAGGGCACATCTTGCTACCCACTGGGAGAAGAGAAGGGAGGATGGAGTCTGCCTCCTCGAAGACGTGTTTTGTTTTTTTTTAAATAAACACTTTGTTTATGTTTGTAACAGAGCAACATTTTGAAAAATAAGGATTACTTTTTTTCTCTTTTGTATTTCCTTATGCATGACCTAGTCTTTAGCCGACTGAGGTATACATTGGGTGGGTGAGGTGGAAAGGGGGTGGCTGATATTGTTATAACAGGAATGCATAAAGGAAGAGTTAATGTTCAGCTCATATTATTGAAATAGGATTTCACAGTAAGAGGATAGCCTGAAAGCTAGCCATTGACAAGAGAGAAAGGATGTTCTAAATCACTTTAGCTTCTATTCAACATATTGACAATCAATCAGGCAGTATTTATTGAGCCCCTTCTCTGTACTACTCCAGTAGATTAGCTTTGTCCTCAAGAAACTCAGGGCAAAGAGACACACCACAAACAAATAAACCGAGGGAAGGTAATATTAGGCATTAGTAAGTGCTATGAATGAGATAAAATTGGATAATGGGATATGGCGTGTGTGTGTGTGTGTGTGTGTGTGTGTGTGTGTGTGTGTATTTTGGAAGGTGAGCAGAGGGCCTGTTTTATTTAGAGAGGTCAGAAAAGTCTTGTTGTGTAGGTGACATTTAACCTGAGACCTGAGAAATGAGATAGCAATCAAGCAATGATCTAAAGAACACCATTCCAAGGAGAACTAATAGCAAGTACAAAGGTCCTAAGACAGGAACAAGTTTAGAAAATTGGAGAGAATGACAAAGGTCACTGCTGCTGGAGTATTATAAAGGAGCAGAATGGAGAAATTGGGAAGAGGTGTACAGAGGATAGATTCTATAGGGCTTTGAGACTAATGCAAAATTTCAAATTTTATTCTTGTTGCACTAGCAATCCATATTGCTTTAAACGTAGAAGTGACAGGATCTAATTTATATTTTTAAAAGATCACTCTTGTCACAGTATGGGGAGAATAAACTCTATGGCAGTATGGCAGGGTTTCTTGAGCTCAGTACCTTCTGGGCCAGGTGACTCATGGTTGTGGAGGGGCTGTCCTGCGGACTGTCAGATGTTGGGCAGCCTCTCTGGTTTCTGTCCACTAAATACCATGGCACCTTCCTCTCAGTAATGACAACAAAAATGTTTTCAAACATTGCCAAATGTCCCTTGGATGGAGAAGGATTGCCCCTAGATGAGATCCTCTGCTCCTTGGGGACACAAGTAGGAGTCAGCATCCCAGTTAGGATCCTGTAGCTATGGTCAAGTGAGAGAGATAGTAGCTTAGATGCTGATGGGCTCTTCCTCTTCTTATAAGGGCACTAATCCCATTCATGAGGGCTCCACCCTCATGCCTAATTACCTCCCAAAGACCTCATCTCCAAATATCAACACATTGGTGATTACGATTTTAAATACGAATTTGGCAAATCAAAAACATTCAATCCCTAGCCAGGCCTGCTCCCCACCACCACCATCATGAGTCTTGACACTATCCCCAGAGGCACGATGTTACCTTGAGGAAGAAGTTCCTTCAATGCCTATGGTAACTTGAGCTGTCACCAAACCAGCAGGCAGAGATGGCCACAGGGAATTTCTGTCCCCAGCTCCTTTGCCAGCAGCACTGGCCCAACTGGGGTAGTTGGGGGTGGGGAGGGGGCAAGGATGGGAATATAAACAGAGCTAATACTTCAAACACCAGCTTTCTTAAGCTGCGCTCTACAAAATACAGACCACTCAATTCTGTTTATTTTTTACTTCAAACTTGCATTTTACTGAAATACATTCTTTGTATGTAAAATGGGACCAACTTGCGATTCCATGCCTACCTTTCAATCTGGCAGTGAATCAGAAATCCAGGGACCTAGTTCTTCCGTTGGCTCTGACACTTGCTCTAGAACCTAGGTGGGGTTCTTTACGTCTCCAGATCTTCCTTTCTGGGTAATGAAGGGATTAAACCTCAAGCTCTCTAAGCCTTCCAGCTCTAAACAACTGGGCTTTGAAGAACGAGCAAGGTGTGACCGCGTGCTTCCCACCCACCATCTTCCACTGTAGACAATGGAGGGGACAACTGAACCGGCCACCACAATCCTGAATTTTTTGGTCCTCCATTCCTTAACCTTCAGGAAACACTGGATCTTGCTTCTCTTCTGGAGGTCATTCCCAGCCCTGCAGAGCTGGCCGTAGGGACTGGGAGTGGTAAGGAGTAGTCAACCAGGAAGACCTGAGAACAGTCAACAGCCCCCTGGTGGCCAGGAAAACTGCATCAGAAAGAAGGACCCTGTTTTCCTTCTTCATTCCCTCAGTGCTTCCTTGAAACTGAAGGGAATGACATCACAACAAGACAAAGTTGCCAAGACATACTCTACAAAAATGTCCTCACATGGTTACATTTTCTGCAAATTATAGCGTTTGGAGTATAAATCAGAGTAATTGTTTAAATCAGAGTGACTGTTGAAACAGATTTCCAGTGATCAAATCAAAAACGCAATCATTCTTGCGGTCGCTCCGGTGCTTGGAGCCCCACATACTTCTGAAACTGTCGGTTGTCAGTTACACGGAGTGTTTACATTAGCATGCTGCCCTACAGAGAAAATATATATTTTAAGAAGAAAATGTGAATCCAGGGTTACAAGAATGTTTCTGAAACAGCTAAGTCATCTTGTTTCAAGTAAAACCAGATGTTTGCATCAAGAGAAAGCCAATCATTTCTTTTAATTATGCTCAATGGTCAGGCCACCAAGAATACCCACATGTGTACACATGAGCCGGTGGAAATCAAAGGCTTTGTGACAGAGAAAGCAATCAGTAACTCCCAGACCACCAAATGGCATCCCCAGCACCAGCTCTGGGCACTGTTCGAGTTCCTTCTCTGAGAAAGCCAGGATCCCCAGCAAGGCCAGGCTGAGGAAAGGATTCTCTAATCAAGGCTGAAGTTCACAGAAAAGGCACCTCAACAGTTCAACGATCCTCTTCAGTGCCCTCCCGGAACACTTCTCCATCACCAAAGGCTCAGGAACGTGCCTAAAGGCAGAGCCCATTCCCCTTGCCTTATCCTGAAGGAGATGCAGTGGGGGGGGGGGGGGTCCCACACCAGCCTGCATCCCCAAGTCATGGAGGAGTCTGAGTTCACAGTTGACATACCTGTTGGCTTGGCCTTTGCTCAGGTGCACAATGAGGTCTGATGGTCCCGGGGGAAATTCATCCACGTGGCTGGCAGTGTTATCCCTGACAGGTGGGTAGAGGGCAAGTCTTTGGAGCTGTCAGTTTCCACCCGAGGTCTAGACTCCATCCAAGGGAAGGTCCACTCTCCTGAGCAGATATCACTGCCTGCTGGGTGTCTTCACAGAATCTCGATCTAGGAAGATCCTTTAGTCAAACTGTTTCCCATAACCCAGGAGAACGGCCACGCCCCTGAGACTTCCTCCAAACACAACCACAGTATCTGAGTCTTCCCCCAAGTGGATTGCAGGTCCTGAATATTTATTCTAAATAAGGCTGCGGAATCTGAGTATTGCTCCTAACAGTGCTGTTAGAATTCTCCTTTTAAATCTGTTCCCCAAACTTCATTGTGTAGGTACCAGCCTCACAATATCACTACATACTATTATTAGTTCTCTTTAACTTAACATGCCTCTTTTTGTTCTTACTTAAATAGCTTCTTTAGGCTTTTCCTAAACTATTCATAAAATCACACGTAAGATGTGTTAGTTGTATATCCTTTTAATATGTGTTAAAATAGATATATGCCATTAAAATCAATGCCATTAAATAAATAGCCACAAAATATATGCCATTAAAATACATTTGTTGGGCCACCTGGGTGGCTCAGTTGGCTAAGCCTCTGATTTTGGCTCAGGTCATGATCCTGGTGTCCTGGGATCGAGCCCAGCATGGGGGTTGTTGAGGGGGGAAAATCCCTGCTCAGCAGGGAGTCTGCTTCTCCCTCTGTCTGCTGCTCCCTTGCTTGTCCTCTCTCTCTCTCTCTCTCACTAGCTCTCTCCCTGTCAAATAAATAAACAAAATTTAAAAAATAAAAGTAAATAAGATACATTTGTGAAAATAAATATATGCCATTAAAATAAAAAGACTTGTCCGTGTCTTGGCTAGAATCATGTCACATACTCCCCTTGGTACTCATCCACGGCTGTGGGAAATCCAGCTCTAAATGTGTGCATGGAAGTCTAGTGTTTCTCCCAAATCTTTAATCAATTTATTTTAAATGACATGGCAATAAATGACATCCAAGGCCATACCTCTCCTTCTCCATGATTCTGTGAGCCCTAAAACCAACTTCCAGCGTCATGTTTGCTGACGGGAGGATTAAAGCCCAGGCTTCATTGGTCCCAGGAAACAACCACCATTTCCCATCAAGAGGGACATTGTCTCCATGATTCATCATGACAGGGTGTGGACAAGAACTCAAATACACGCTTCTTGTTTTCTCAGAGTCTTCACTTGTGCCCCCAAACTTTCAGGGATATTTCTGGGGGTTTTTTGAGCTTTGTTTGTTTTCCAAAGGGTTCCAGCATGAGAAATGGAAGCAAATCTTACATTATTGTTAAGCTAAGGGTTCTGCTTTGAACTCAGACTAGAAGTCAGAGCCGCGTCTGTGAAGCAGCCCATTGATACTCACTCCTAGGCTGGGGTTGACTGGTAATATCCTCAAAACCCAGCCATCATGGGGATTCCTGAAGTCAAAAGACAAGTGAATTGTTTAAAAATAAACCACTCCTATTTTAGGCCCTCAGATTCCCATAAAATAGTGGGTTTAATAACATAAGTGATTGCTTTAAAAAGTGCTTTGACTCCATTTTGCCAAATGTGTACTTGGGTCTTTCCAGCGCATCAACTGAGTACCCTGACTTGGCTCCAGGCTCTCTGTCCTATCAGGTAATCGTGGGGTTCACACGTCCATTTGCTTCGCACAACACTGAGACTTCATAGCCCAGAAGCTTCATCTGAAGGACGACCGTTGAGATTCTGCCCATCCCTTCGTCCACTCAGCCTTTTAACAAACAACTTCAGCACCTATTAAATGCAATGATCCAAGATACTTGCTTTGGGGGATTCAAAGATGTATTCCTCCTGCTGACAACTGACCTTTTTCAATCCAGAGTCAGTGCCAGGAGCATTTAGTCCTCTTAATTTATTAGAAATAAATCTCAGAAAGATAGAGCATGCTGTTTAGGTAAGAAATTTTTCAGAAAATCACTTCTTTCAGAAAAGGTTTGAGTCAACAACTGAAGGGAATTTAATTCGAGCTTTAACTGGAGATGCAAATAGGTGCTAATTCATCAGAAAAGGAAGAGGTTGGTGGAAGGGGCAGGACAGACAAACTCTGTGCCTGAAACATCCGGGCTCTCCTTTGGCAGCTCCAGAGAAGAGATGCATCCAGGTACCTGGCATATAGCAAAGTACCCCAAGCAGGTGGACCTCATCAGGCTGCAAGGTAGGTCCCCTGGAAGGAAGCTTCAGCTCTTGGCCCCACTCAGCATTCCTGACATTAGGTAAAGACACCCACAGGGAAGGAGACCAGCTGTGGGCAGTCAAGAAGAGAGAGCACCAACTTGAGACTCAGGGGTCTCATACTGCCCACCCCAGAACCACTGTCTTTCAGCCTGGCCATGCCAGGCAGTGCCCCTACAGTGAACTCCACACTGGAAAGCCAGCTGCTGTCAAGGCTGGTGAAGGCTGCTCCATTAATCCCATAGCCGGAAGCCTTCCGACTTCCCACACTTTGTAAGAGTTACTCAACATGCCAAGGTCTGTCCTGTACACTCTCACACGGGAGTATTTCTCAAGGCAGGAGCCTAGGAGGAGACCTCACAACATACACATTGGGGTACTACACACTTCGCCTGGGAGTGAAGCTCACCTTGCCCCTTCGCGGAAGCAAACAGAATCTAGACAGCCACAAGCCCATCGACAAACCCAGTTGCAAGTCAATGGCTGCAGCAAGTTACAGAGCTCACCGCCAGAGGGCAGCCCTGCACACAGACACAACAGGTCTCTCCCCATTTGAGAGAGGAGAAAACTAAGGCTGGAGGAGGGGTTAGCAAGGCTCACAAGGAGTGTAGGACAGAGCCAAGCTCAGAACCCCAGCCTCCCACCTCCCAGCTGGCCTTTCTCCACTTGCCCCCAAGATGTCAGGAAAGGGAAGTCTGGGAAGGTTTGTGCATCTTTATAGTCCATGAAGTTGCAGCAGCTTCTTCCCCCAGGGACTGTGGGATCCCCGGCCGTCCCTGGGGTACTCTGACCTTTTTTACTTTGAACCGGGTACTCTGACCTTTTTTACTTTGAATCACTGCAAGAAATACATTGCACATTGCACCCCTCATTTACTATTCTATCAAACGCAAAACTGAAACACATTTTTTACAAAGTAGTATCTGTATTCTTGAGATACATTCTGGTATTTTCTTTTTATTTTTAATTTTATTTATTTATTTGATAGAGAGAGAGCGAGCACAAGCAGGCAAAGCAGCAGGCAGAGGGAGAGGGAGAAGCAGGCTCCCTGCTGAGTAAGGAACCTGACATGGGGCTCAATCCCAGGACCCTGGGATCATGACCTGAGTCAAAGGCAGTTGCTTAACCAACTGAACCACCCAGGCACCCCATTCTGGTATTTTCAATTGTACTTGATTCTATGTCTCCTTTTACCTTTTTTTTTTTTTTTTTTTTTTTTTTTAATGCTTGACCACATGAATTTCACTCCCCACTAACTGGTTACAGGCTGAACGGTGGCCTGGAGAATATTCAAGGCCGATGCACTGCCATCCCTTGTGTGACCCAGGTCCTGCAGGCACATAGGAGGGGTCTAAGGACCGTGCGTTTCTCCACTTGAAGGAGAAAAATGGCCCAGGGACAGTGTCAAAGGCAACCTGGACTTACCATTCAGCCTCACTTAATCCCCTCAGCAAACATTAAGTCAGCCCCCAGAGTTCAGCCCAGTCCTTACCCACCTCTGCCAGGAGGTGATTTCTGGCTTCAGACACCCCTGGGGTCAGCCTTCAGGTCCCAGAAATCAGGTAGGGTCCCCATTCAGAAACTGTGTGAAGAAGACAGGAATGAGGGGGAACCATCTGAGGCCCGAGGGCCAGAAGAAGCTTGAGGCCTCGGGCTCTCACCACACAGAAGCCTCAAGGGGAAGTTTTTTGACCGGAAGCCAAAACCTCAGAGCAGGGGCCCAGAGGCAGAGTCCCCAGGATGCTCTCTCCTGCAGCCCATATGGGACTCCCCCAGGCTCAGGCCACAGCCCCCTCCCCCTGGGGCACAGGTAATAGATCTGCCCAGAAAGTGCTTCCTGACCTGCAGTCAAGAAGTTCACTTGCTCAATTTCATCCTCTTGCCCCCCGCATGTTATTTTATGAAGAAACCCAAAGGAGGAGACATCTATCACTGATGAACCCTCAAGTGATCTTAGAGTTCTGCTTGAACCCAAGGGTGGCTCTTCGGTCCAGTTCCTTGATGTCTGGAAAGATTCCTGGTAAGGCCCTAGCACTGGACTAGGGCTCCCAGCTTTAGTCCTGGTATTCATCTCTCATGGGGGGAGGGGGGGTTGATGCATGACAAGAAAGAAAATTCTCTAAACCTGGGGGCCAGGGCTCTGCCCTGAAGATGATGGCTCAGTCCCCCTCACGGGCAACTGTCCCTGACTTCCAGGCACAGCACAGTTCAGCAATGTGGTCCTAAAGAGAAAAATGACTCTGAAAGAGTTGAGTCAGTTCCTTGCAAGTAGTATATATTGGATGTCTATGGGATACAAAGCAGTGAACTTAGCACTGAGGGAAGGAAGAGGAGGAGTTCACCCCAGTCCCTGCCTTCAAGTTTTTCCAAGCTTGGGTAACAGGGCTCAGAGGAGCCTCCTGGCCTGGCCTGCTCCCACCCTGCTCCCTCCCTGAACCCTGCCTCATTTACTGTTTGATCACATTTGTTGGCTCACTTGGCTGCTGCTGAAATAGTGTCTCTTCTTTGTGAGCAGGTCAGAGACAGGTAACTCTGCGGGCTTTGAAAAGAAAGGAAGGAGCCATGAGGTGAGGAACGCAGGCAGCTTCTATAAGACGGAAAGGAAGGGAGCACCTTCACCCCAGGGTCTCTGCAAAGGAACACAGTCCTGCCAACAACTTAATTTTAGCCCAGTGTCCAACTTCGCCAGAACCATGAGGTACAGACTTGTGCTGTTTTAAGTTACCGAGCTGTGGCGATGTCGCACAGCAGCGATAGGAAGCTAACCCAGACGTTGGCCATTTCCTCTGAAGCCAGAACCTGTTGACCTCTCTTCTGTGTTCAGAGCAAGAGGAGAGAGATATCATCATGTGCGATGAAGTGGACTTCTCTGGAAAGCCAGATTACAGGAAGAGAATTATCTAGTTCTGCCTTCATGGGGAAGGAATCAGGAGCTGGTTCTTTGAGGGGTCGAGGGAGGTGGACCGCCCCAAGGGAAACCTGCCCTGGAGAACGGAACAGATCTCTAGCCTCCCCACACACATCCTGCCTGCTGCAGGATGCGGGGGGAGGTGCAGACAAGGAGCACCAGGGCCCAGCAGACCCTAACCCCAGAGACTCCCATGCAGAACAGGCCTGAACCTGCCCGTGGAGTTGGCTGCCTTCTAATGAAGCACCTGGCCCTGGGCAAGAAGCCGCCACAGGGGCAGGTGTTCTGTGGGCGGCCCTTGGTTCTGCCGTGCCCACCCTGGATTGCAAAGCCTTGAGGTCTCAGTGTAACACAAGTGAGGGGGAGGAGCCGTGGAATGTCACAGATCCATGGGGCGCCTGGGTGGCTCAGTGGGTTAAAGCCTCTGCCTGCGGCTCAGGTCATGATCCCAGGGTCCTGTGGTCAAGCCCGGCATGGGGCCTTCTGCTCAGCAGGGAGCCTGCTTCCCCCTCTCCCTCTCTCTCTCTGACTACTTGTGATCTCTCTCTCTATCAAATAAATAAATAAAATCTTAAAAAAAAAAAAAAGAAAGAAAGAAAGTCACAGATATTATACCTTAACTCTGTATGGAGGCACTTTTACTCAATTTAGTTATGCTGTAGGGAAAGAAGGACTTATGACCTTCTTATGCCTTCACATCTCTTAAAGCCCTGGCTCCTGCCTTATCTAGGACCAGACTAACACTCCCACCTCTCCATTCCTCTCTCCAAACAGGGCACAGCATGCTGCATCGTCAGGCCTTTCCAAGGACTCAGCGAACAAATAATGCGGAGGAAGGGGGGGCTATCTCTAGGATGTATGTAGCCTCCGTGGACCAGGGAGGCCCCTGTGGTCATCAGTCACCAGCCCTGGCCAGCTGCACCCAGACATCTTCATGCTGGTTCACAGTGGTCTATGCTGCTGTTCTGGTGCAGCTCCTGTCCCTGGGGATCCTGGTGTCCAGGTCCCTGCCTCCCCAGGGCACATCACAGCCACCCCCTCTGAGTGCGGACCCCTCCTTAGGGCACTATCTTGGGCGGAGAGGGCATCCATTGCGATTCCCAGAACCCAGAGCTCCCTCCTGCCCCATCTGGTCTCCCGAAGTCTCCTTCTGGACCTGGTGGGGTGGCTGAAAGGGAGTGTCTCTTTCTTTATGTTTCCTGCAGCATATCCCTCCCTCCGTCTCTGTCATACCCTCACTCACTCCCTCTACCTTTGCCTCTATCTCTCTCTCCCTCCTTTTCTCTCTCTCCTTACACCCTTCCCCTGCCCCCGCCCCCCCGCCCAGGCTCTAGCATCATCTTTTCAGCGGCCATAGACATTGTGGAAACAAAATCCAGGGAGGACAGTCTCGCAGACAACTTGTGCTTTTAGCCCAGCCGCAAGTATTCTGAGGAAAGAAGCCCACAGCCTGCTAACTGTTGAAAAGGGGGATGGAACTTAGGAAAAGACAGAGAGGGATAAAAACATAATTAAAACCTTGAAAGCTTACCCTGACACAATACGCATCACAGCCATCATTTTTGCAACCATGTATCCAATAGCTTGTGAGCCAGTGCCCACTCCATGCCAGACGGTGGCTGCTGTGTGGTCCACACGGAAGCAGGGTCCCTGCCCTCACGGGCTTTCCTGCCGGGAGGAGCCAGACGACACACTGTTAAATAGAGAAGCAGGGAAGCATCCATGCCCCACAGAAGACAAGGCACTCGATGTCCCCAAGATGGCGACTGCATTAGATGAGAGTTGGGGGGTTGGGGGGGCAGTCAGAGATGATCCCTTGATGTTTACACCTAGACCGTAATGACCGAGGACACAGAGAGACCGGGACTCACCTTCCATGTGCTGAGCATGCCCCATGCATTGTTTTATATGATTCTCACAACTGACCTAAAGAGGCTACACCACTATCTCCATTTTACAGAAGACGAAGCTGAGGTTTGCAGAAATTCGATTTCTTGTCTGAGAAAATACAGCCGCTGCAGGAGAGTGAGGAGCAGACCGACCTGCGGTGTGTCTGGCGCTAAAACCAGCTCCCCCGACTCTGCTAGGAGAGACTCTGATTGCATCCCTTTTGGAATTTTCCCAAATGTTCCAGACAGAAATTTCTTTCCCACTAGGTGCTGACATCTCAATCTTTCCTCTTTGGTCCCCTGGCAAGGGCAACCTGCGAGGCGGTTTCTACACTTGTAGCCGTCTGTGTGAGAGGACAATCCTGTCCACCAGCCACCTGGACTGGCCTCGCTCTGGCTTCATGCTGCCCTTCTCCCCGGGGCGGCCACCTTCCTGCCCCCCTTCTCCACGGGCTCGGGCTCGGACCACCGCGGTTCCTTGCAGCCCCGTCCTGCAGGCCCGTGGCTGGGGGAGACCTAGACCAGACGGGCTGCGAGGAGCCCCGAGTGACTGGCCAGTGGTGTTCAAACCTATTTTTATTCACAAAAATCTGTTCTGTATTTTATTCAGCTTTGGGGCAAGGAGAGGTCAGCTCTCTTCACCTCTGCTGTAAGATGAGAATAGAGCAGGAAATGAAATGACAGAGAAGCCAGCCCAGGAGAGGGAGCAGGGCAAATTACAGGGAAATTAAAAACCTGTGTTCAGATCAGAGCGGAGGGTGTCAAAGCTCCCCTTCCACGGGGGCCCTTCTCCCCAGGCCACCGGCTGTGTGGATGCCTCACTTGACAGACACCATGTGAGGGCCGGTGACTCGAGCACTGGTGGCCCCGCACAGGTGTCACCCATCCTGGCCTCCCGAAGGAGGTCCCGGCTTCCGCCCACCGCGCCTGACCTGCGCCTTCCGGCCCTAGTGGGATGGCCGGAGCAAGCCCGACAGCTGGGTGTGCTGGTGGCTGGACCACCTTCAGCCTCATCACGGTTCCTGAGTGACTTCTGCGTGCAAGGCAGAGGGTCCCGGGGCCATCGAGTCAAACACGTGTGCAATTATTTGGAACTCTGGTTAAGCAGCTCTCTGTTCCCTCGCTCTCACAGAGGCATGACTTCAGCTCTTGCATATCCTTCAAAGCCCACCTCAAATGCTCCCTCCTCCACTCAGCCCTTCCTGAACTGGAGCAGAGGCTGCCGTTTGGGTCCCACTGTCCCAACAACTGGAAAATGCCAGACAGGCAAAAGGTTCTCGCTTTTCCTCTTGGCAAGCTGGATGCAGAGACCTAATTTCAATTGTAGCCAGAAATTAATCTTTGAGCACCTGTTATGCACGGGGGCACTCTGCTGGGTCCTGGGACAACGGACGAGTTTCTGTCCCCCAAGATCCCACAGTATGGCGGGCGAGAGAGGTAGACGTGCTCAGCGCAGTGTAGCAGGGGCAGACGCCGAAGAACGGGACAGAAACTTGTGGGAGCACAGAAACGAGAGGCTCAGGGTGAGCTGCTTGGAAAAGGAGGCATTCAAGTCAGACCTTGAAAAGTAGGCAGAATTCCATTTTTTTTTTTTTTTTTTTTTGGCTTTGTTGGTTTGTGTTGTCGCTATAAGAAAGACAGTCATGGAGCCTTGAGGGAGGAGAATGGAGCCTATACAGAATCACAGGATGCACCACTTAAACCTTGGGGGGCACTCGGGGAGCAGTGGGGAGGTCTAGCTGCCACAACAAAATACCACAGATGGGGGGCGCTTAGGCAACAGAAATGTATTTACTCACAGTTCTGGAAGCCGGAAGTCTGAGATTGAGGCATCGGCGCGTTGGTGTCTCCTGAGGCCTCTCTCTTGGGTTTGCAGGGCCTCCTCTGCAAACCTCACATGGTCTTCCCTCTGCGCACACGCAGGGCTGGTACCTCTCTGTCTGTCCTTTTCTGCTCTTCTTATAAGGACACCGGTCATATTGGATAGGGAGCTCACCCTAATGGCCTCATTTTAACTTAACTACTTCTTTCAAGGCCTTATCCCCAAATACAGTCGTATTCTAAGATCTTGCAGATTAGGGCCTCGGATATGAATTTTAGGGCAACAGAAATCTGCGCACAGGGACAGCATGCTTGGGGAAGGGATCCCGGGGATCTAGGGAGGAGGAGCAACATGGTGGCGAGACAGGGAGAACCTTAGGTCGAGGGCGGATTTCATCATCTCTTGAGTATGAGGCTAATTCATCTGGTCATTGTGCTGTAGGTTACTGTGATCAAACACCTCCCAGACTCGCCATGTGCTAATAGATGTTAAGCAAACAAAAGACAAAGTCCATTGTCAAGCTTGAGAAACCAATTTCTTCCCTGCAGGTCTTTTCAGGGCCCCTAAGTAATGTGAATGTGTGTTGCAAATCCTCAAGAGCGAACAACCTTGATCACAGAGGCCAACTTTGAACAACACCTCCCGTGACAAAGAGTGCAGGGAGCACCGCTGGAAGGGAGCCAGCCAAGATTTTGGAGCAGAGAAGCAATATGATCAAATCCTAAGTTTAAGGACTGGGCTTGGTTGAATGCCAGCTGTCAGAGACGGTTGAACACCAGCAGCAGGACAAGGGAACGTTCTAGAAGGTAGCGTAGCCTATGACAGAGCGGAGCTATCTGACCTTCAAAAAGGCTGCTCTACGGCCTCATCGACCCTTCTATTTAACAGATATGGATTAGAGCCCCACCGTGTGCAGACCCTCTGGTCTCCCAGCCTGCTGGTCCCCCAACCCAGAAAGCCAGGGCCAGGGCACACCTCCTCCCTCACCATGCACATCTTTGGGCAGGTCTTCTGTTCCAGGCGGATGCAGGCCCAACCCCTGGGCCCCCCTCTCCTCCCCTTTCAGCACACAGAGACCTAGGATACATATGAGGGTGACTACGACCTTCCTGGTGTCTCAAAGCTGAGTCGAGGCCCTGCTGCTCTGGTCCAACAAAGCAATTACAGGAACTCAAACGCATTCGTTTTGGAGCAAAGACTTCTATTGTCCAACTCCCGGGGGTCCCAGGAGGCACAGACACACTCCTGGAGGCAGTCATTCTCAAGAATTGGGAGGTTCAGTCTCCGCTGAAGGCCTGGGGCAGATTGCAAGTGCTGATTTGGGGAAAATGAGACCCAAGTACCCACCCGATACCTGCAGAGAAGATTGTGCGGGACAAGGGCCGGAAGGAGCCTATAAACAGGGTGGCTGGGGTGTGCTCGTGGGGTGCAGGATGGAGCCCGCAGGAGAGTGGCCAGGACCCGCTGGGAGGGGAAATGGTGTGCAGAGATGGAGGGCACCGGGCAGGAGCTGAGAGCCCTGGGGCTCCGGGTCCTCTCTGCGGTACCCCCCCAGGGCTGCTAAGAACCCAAGTGACATATTTACACGCAGCAGTTTGTAATCCGGGACTCTCTGAAGCATCCCCTTCCATATATTAAAAACCTTTTTTTTTCTTTTTGGCTGTGTTTTTTGCCGAGTCATGTATAGGATTCGTACCCCCGTGTATCACCCAGCCTGCAAGCCTCACCTGGGGGCAGAGGAACCCTCTTACCCAGATTGTTAGTAATTACAATTAAAGAAAAAAAGAAAAATGAAAAAAAAAAAAAGAGCCAAGCATTTCCCAGGGTATCTTTGTTTATATTTTTTTTCTTTCTAGTCTTTTTAAATTTTATTTCACGGAGTATTTTTTTTTTGTGCCACTACCACATGTCCCCATGTCAAAATGCCAGGTGCCGTCCAGGGCCATGGGGCATCCTCTCGCCCTGCACTTCCCACCCCGAAGCACACTCACTCTTCAGGAAACAGGCTAAGGCCCTAGGGTGAATCTGGCCCGAGGCGGCAGGGAGCCTCCCCACCTCCCTCCCTGGGCTTCCTTGATCATTCTTCAGCAGCTTCACGGATCAAACGAACATCCTGCTCCCGTCCAAGTTCCCTGTCTTTGCCAGCTGGTCACTGGCATCTGCTGGGGCTTAGCCACAAAGACCCATGGCAGAAATGGACACAGCCATTCCTCCCTACTGGTCCTGAGCTGGGGGATGGGGGGGACAATTAAGGACCCTGCTTACGAGCAACTTCTCTTTGCCACAATCAGGCCAGTGACTTCGGGTGTCCCAAGGGACACAGATATCAGAAGAGACAGGTGTCCCTTAGGCACACATCACCTCCTCATGGTCTGTGACCAAACATGGCCACCATTCAAATGGCAGGTGGCACAATTCCACTCAGCGGCTGCCTCAGATAACCCGGTGATACCGCCTTCCTGAAGTGTGGCAAGAGCCCTGGGGGATCCCCATCCCGCCCTTTCATCTTGGCTCCAGGCCGTGAACACCCTTCCCCAGATCTTAGTTTCTTCATTTGTAAAATAAACTCTAGAATCCCTTCCAATTCCCAGAGTCTATAATCCTGTTCTCCTATGGTTGAGCATATGTAATGTTTATTTTGGGAGAAAGGGATTTTTTTTTTTTTGGCTTTGAAAGTGTAACTTCACACTAATAGTCATTTTGGATGACATCACACGAATTCAGGGCTAAGTGAGTAGCTAGAATATTGCTGTAGTGTGCTCTCTGTGGGGAAAACAGAATGATTTGGGAAGTCTCCTTTCCCTCTCCCCCAAAACATACGTTTCGAGCACAGACTTTCTTTTTCAGCTTTACTTCTGAAACGGAATTTTGCCACTTTCTTCCAGACTGGAGGGACAGGTCGGTACACCCCCTCCTAGATCTTCTCAGAATGCAGGGGGGCAGGGTGGGGGGCGGCAAGGTGAAAATGGAGTGAGTGAGTCTGTCGACAGAGAAACCAGGCTTCCAACCAGAGCTGGTGCTTTGCCTCCAACACTGTGCTTCTCTAGGGCTAAGGCGCCTAGTGCTCTGGGGGGATCTTTGGACGAGTGTCACCCAGCTGTTGGGGCCAAATGGGGACAGGTGATCCTTTAACCCTTTGAGCATCAGCAGCACTCCCTTTCAGCTTTAAGACCTGCCAGATGCCAGGGGGACCTGAGCCTAGAGGGCCAGCAAGATCCGGTGATATCAGCAGACGTGAGTGAGGCTCTGCTCTTTTTGGAACGCAGTTGACATGAAACAGAGTCTTGGGTTAAGGTAGTTCATAAACCACAGGGGTTGCTACTGAGGACCTCACTATCTCCCCAGATACTTTAGGGGTTTAATCCCAAGAGAATGCTCTGGGAGGCACAGAAGGGATCAGGCACTTGAGGTTGAGCGGGGCGGGCGGTGTGGCCCAAGACCTCAGGTGTAACCCTAATCACAGACGGTGCTGCAAGGTTGGCAGGGGCTTGGCAGGGGCCCGGCAGGGCGGGAAGCAGCAGGTACACCAGAGCCTCCAAGTAGGGCCGGCTTTACTGACCAGTGGGGACCGAAGACGTGGGGAGGTTATTTTCAGGGCTTTTCTGATCTGAAATCATGCAGGAAATCACGCAGTCTCCCCCTGCTTCTCTCTGCACCAGGCCGGCACACCCCAGGAACAGACCTAAGCTCAAACTGTGAGTTGCTAGGTCACAAGAGGACAGAAATCAATCACACAGTTTACAGAATCCTGTCAGCACACGCCGGAGGGAGCAGGACAGCCGATGCCAGGGACATTTTGTGGATTTCTTGTAGCATGTTCGCCCCATCCTTTTCTTATTAAACATTCAAATCCTCTTCACGTCCTCTGAAACAGGATTCTGTTGTCTTCTCACCCGCTGAGAACCAGTAATCAAAGACACATGTCCAGAGCCACACTGGACTGGGTGTCCCCAGGGTCCCAGTTCTACCACATCATTCACAACACACACAGAGACACACACAGCCGGCAGGCGTCATGCAGACACCGCAAGGCCAGGGCCTCCTCTGAGACTCAATCTCTCCGCCTCTACCCTGAAAGTCTAGAGCTGTCCCTGCAGAGCCGACACCCCACCCCCTCCGCAAGGCCTCAGCACAAAACACCTGGTTCCTGCAGGTGTTAGTAAGGTGCGACGAGCTACCCCCTTGTTCGCATGGAGAAACTGAGGCCCAGATGGAAGAAGCAGCTGACCCAGGGTCACAGAGTTCTCTGCCCGGCCTCTCCACGCCAGTTCGGGGCCTGACCACTGATCACCACTGCCCTCCTGACACTCTAACCCGTTATCTGACGGTGTCCTTCACAATCAGAGGCTCAGAGCCTGGTTCAAAGTCTTAACACGGCTACATAGAAGTTAGCTTGTGCTGGCTCCTGACGGCTGATTGTTAAATGTTCCGGAATCTCGCTAGTCAGGTGTTTCAAGATTGGTATTTTGAAATTGCCTGTATTGGAAATGGTAATCTGCAAATGCCAAATGCTTCAAATCAGGGATTTTTTTTCTTTTCTTTTCTAGAGAATGGTTTATCAGCACATCACTGCTTGCTAGACAGGATCACTGGGACTTCAACGAGACCTCTGGCCTCTGTGAGCAGGGGGGATTTATCAAAGCGTCCGTGGTTGTACGAACAGAAGCTAACTCTGGTAAGCACAAATGGGACTTTTAGGAAGGCTATCGGGTAGCTCACAGAATCCATGGAAATATGGAGAATCCGGATCAGGAAACAGGCTGGAATTCAGGGTGGCAAGGCAGGGTGTGCTGGGCCATCCAGGCTCAGCGAGGCTCACCTCCAGGCTGCTGGATGCTCGTCACAGGCCCTGCCGCCAGGGGGCGCTGGACCTGGATCTCTGGTGCTTCCACCTTCTGCCAGAAAGAAGTCTAAATAGTTCCTGCCTCTTGGCATCCCCCGGCTCTGGTTCTGAATGGGTGCATTTAATTGGCTGACTTTAAGTCCTATATCTGCAACCCCCAGCAGTCAGGGGCTTAAGGAGCAATCTCAAACCATTTCTGCTTCCGTTGCAGGAGGTGGGAGGCTCACACCTAGTGGATTTCCCAAACAGACAGAATACTGAAAATGCCCACTGCAGAAACACTCTGCTCAGACCCGCAGGCTGATGAGTGGATTGGTTCTAGAACCCTCCCCTCAAATATGCTCCCACCCTTACAAAAATATCTCCCCTCCTCTTCCCACTTAGTTGGGATTTTACAACATAAATCTTTCTTTTAGCCAATAAGATCCTTCTCCGAAATGGAATAACCTTCCCCATTCTTCCAGGGCTCAAGGGGCAAATGACTCACCTCAGTGTGCATTAATGTATTCTGACATTTTCCTTTTATCTCCTTGATTCAGCTCAACTAAGAGAGTGGGAGTCACTCTAAAACACATACATTAGTACAAGAGTTAAGCATGGATAATCCAGAATAGCAGGTAACCCATGAAATAATTCCATGTGGCTCTGAGTGATGGCCTATGAATTTTTAATTATAAAAGGAATTAGAATTGCCAATGTAAATTGTGGCTGCACAATCAATGGAGATAGGGCTGCTATAGTCCACAAGTCCAAGAGTGCCTTTCAGCCTATAGACTATGAATGGATGGTACCACTTGTGCAGTGCACAGCCTATGCAACTGTATGTGGTAGCCCTGGAGGAGGCTGTTCGGGGCTTTCTAGGCAGGAGGGGAAGATAGCTAGGAAGACAGCAACCAAAGATCACATCAAATTGATCACATCACTGGGATAAGAGAACAAGATTTAATATATAAAATTTAAATGTACACATAGCCCACAAATACCTATAGCAAGCGATCTTCACATTCATCCAGACTCACCCTTATTTATATTAAAAAAGAATTAGGAAAAGGACCAAAGAACTTCTCAGTGGTAATTAGGCTTATGAAAAACAAACAGTTAGGGACTGTTTTAGTATTCGAGGATGAGCCGGTGGGAAGAGGACAGGACTGCTGGGAGGCAGGTGAGAAGACACTGAGCTGCTCATCAACCTGTCCTTCAGGCTGTGGGAGTCACAAAGGGCTGAGAGAAGACAAGCACAGGGCTTGCCCTGCTTCCCCAGAGGCATGCTCCTTCATAACATGGGAAAGAAACTTCGAAAGTAACAAGTACCCGATGGAAGAAGACTTTGGTCTCTAAGTGATCCCACGTTTGCAGCCTGTTGTTGATTTCACTCTGAAATTAGGAGACAGCTCACCGCTGTTCTCTCGGAGGCCACAGTCACAGGCCTGCCTCAATTTCCTGGTCGTCCTGGCAGGCCACACATTCCCAACAGGAGTCTGAGCTCAGCCAGGCCCAGGCAGCAAGGCAGATATCCAGGGCATCCAGCGGGTCCTCAGGGTGAGGAGGCATGTGGGCCCATCAGCCTCAGAGCTGAGCTCTCTAGTTCAACTGGAACCAAGCTGGGCTTGGGCCCCTGCGACCAGAGAACAATCCCTTGGCTGGTGGTTACCAGATCTGGGCTCCAGTCCTTCCACCACCCAGCTCACAGAGCGACTGAACGAGCCCCTTCCCTTTCTAGGCTCCAGAGGGAGGCTGTGTGAGCTCCTACCCCTCCCTGTTATGGCCGCTAAAGTTCTCAGCGAGCTCTAGAGACCGACGCCTGACCCATAACTGCACTCACAGAAAAACACGGACTCAAATGCAAAGGTACGTGCCCCTGTGCTCCCTTGTCCCTCCTTCTTTTGCCACCCGCCAAAGCCCGTTTGCTCACGATCAATCCAGTCTCCTAGTAATACACGCCGCCTCTCAAAGCACCTCTCAAAGGTAGCACCTCTCAAAGATTAAACAGGAAACATGAAGACAGAAACGTCCCTGAAGAAAACGCCAAAAAACATGTTTAATAATCCAGCAGGGGAAAAGGCCTTTGTAAACATAAAACACACAGAACCTCAAGATCCACAAAACACGAAATTGATCAATTTGACTCGATTTCCACATAAGGAAGAAAAATACCAAACAGCAAGTGAAAAGATAAATGGAAACCTAGAAGCAGTATTTGGGACTCCTATGGTACAGGGAAAAGATGAATTTACCTAATACGTACAAAGCTGGCGTGGTGTTGGAGGACATCTGATAAAGAGCACGCCTTTTCCTACTTAAAGTCCAAACCAACTTGGAATAGGAACACGAGTAGGCAAACGAGGATCTAAATATCAGCTTTGTTACTGACAGAGATATTGGAGAATGCGACTTGGGCGGGCAGACCAGAGGTCTCCTCATGCTGGGCCCCTGGGTGAAGCAGATCCACCCCCAAGCCATAGGGAGATCTGAAGTGCCTTCATTGCTAAACTCAGGGCATAGCCAAGGGCCCCCAGGAGCACCTGTGTCTGCAGGCAGGTGATCCCAAAGTGTGAGGGGAGAGAGGTAAGGCTTATCCGCTTCCTCCTTCCAAACTTACTGATCAGACCATTTACCCCTCTTCTCCACAGCTGGAGTGAATGAGGGGGCAGAAAGAGGACAAGATTTACACTTACTGGCATCCTTTTACTTGGAAATATAAAGTCATGGAGAAGGGAAATGCCTCTGTCTCTTCCAACAAATTCCCAATAAATCAGTAGAAAAAGCCATAATACAATAGAAAAACGGGAAGAACATGGGGGCTCGTTCCAAGCGTCAAGGGTCTTCACCTGTAAACGGATCAGGCTGGAGGAGATGATTTCTGAGATCCCTCCGGGCCCACAGAATGAGTTAAAAACAGATCTCAGAGCTTGTCTCAGTCAGCTCAGGCCACTATACCAAGAAACCATAGACCAGGTAGCTTAAACAACAAACATTGACTTCTCACCATTCTGGAAGCTGGAAAATTCAAGGTCAAGGTGCCCACGGATTTGGTGCCTGGGAAGGGCCCTCTTTCCAGTTTGCAGAGAGCCACCTTTTTGCTCTGTCCTCCCATGGCTGAGAGAGGACTCTGGTCTCTCTCTCTTCTTATAAGGGCACTAGCCCATCATAGGACGGACCTCATCTAAGCTCGTTGATCTACCGCAGACTCCCGCTGACGAATACCACCACACCAGGGATTAGGGCTTCAACATAGGAATTTGGGGGGATGCAAACGTTCAGTCCACAGCAGGGCTGATAGGCAAGTAGAGCTGCTGAAAACCATCTTGAAAGGATACATTGTGCTTATCACACACCCTCCTTACAAGCCTCCCCTCCCTTCCCTTCTGTCTGACCACCTGCTTGCTAGCTAAAGGCCTGGATTACAATTCTGGGGAACCTCAGTCTCTCTTCCAAGTCTTCATTCCCAGACCATTGCGTAGCCTGAGCCTTCACACCCATTCTTCAGGGAGAGTGAGGACTTTGAGCACAAGCCAGAGGGTAACTGGAAACCCCTTTGCTCTTGTGGTTCTCAGATCCGCCCCCTGAGGACCTGAACGTTCGAGCTTGTTATTGTACTCATTTGCTAAAGCCCAACAAAGAACTTGCACCTGAAAAACACTGAAATTTGTTTGGTACTTGGAGTTCCAGGGTATAAAACTGGAGGTTAATCTTATACTCCTGCACAAGGGAGAGAGCCGAGGAACCAGAGAAGTAGCTTTCCAAAGCACACAGCTGGCCCTGGACATCTTCCCAGCTCGGCCGGAGAAGGAAGGGTGGGTTGCTCCCCAAGGGCCAGGCAGTCAACGCCTCCCCAGGCAAGGGGTCCGGCCAGAGGAATCCCATAGCCCAAGGTCCCTGGCAATCCTGAAGCATGGCTTGCAGGTACGGTGGGAAGCTGCTAGAGCCACCTCCTGCCACCAGCCCTCTAAGGAGCATGGCTTATGGTTCTCATGACCATACACATAGCCAAAAGAGATGTTTAAACCACCAGTGATCCAAGCATCTGTCACTGCTCAACAAACCACTCCAACCTGATAGTATTAAACAATGATCATTTATTATTATTGTTGTTGTTGATATTTTCATGGTTCTAGAGGCTGGCTGGGCTCCGCTAGATGGCACTCTTCCAGGTCCCTCGGGTGGTTGTGGTCAGCAGTGGCTGGGGCAGGAGAAAGTCTAGACATTTCCGCACGTCTAACAGACAAAGAGACCTGGACCTCAGCTGAACACCTCCAGTGTGGCCTCTCCATAGGGCCTGGCCTCCCTTACTTTTGTCTTGGTTACAGTTCTGCTCTGTGATGTGAGGTAAGGGGGAACAAAGAGGTGTGGGCCATGGTATCCACCCTCCCTGAACTCAGTCTCACTCGGAAGATGGAGAAAAAAAATCAAGACAGGCTAAAGAGCCATAGGAAGTAGCATGAGGCCGGTGGTGTGGGCAGAGGAGAGATGAGTTTCCTTCAGCCTAGAGAGGGGCGCTTCCCCACCACGACACAGTATGCTGGGGGTTTTTCATAAACTTGACACGATGGGCACTGCCTCCGCTCTGCCATTGTCCCCACTGCTGGTAGAAAGTGTGTTTGCTAGCTTTGTTTGCTTTTGTTTTGTGTTGTGTCGCTGTCATGCTGGAGTGAAGACAGCAGGGAAATTAGTGTTTGGCCCCCATTAAGAATGGAGGGAAAAGTTCTAGTGTGACCCAATTCCCCTTCACCTTGAGTCATTTATTGCTCTCTTGGGGGGTTCAAGTTGACCCAGGGGAGGGTGGCAAAGCAGTCTGGAGCTAGTCCTTGGCATGTAAGGGTCAGAGCTGTCCTAGGAGGCCATGTCAAAGGTATGCGGGCTGAAACAGCCCAACGGGGACACAAGCCAAATCCCAGACCATACTGAGCACCACCCAGCTTGACAAGTCAAGTTCATGTGATGAGCCCAAAGCAAATTGGGCTCACCTGACATTGACAAAAGCCAAGAGTCAAAGATAGGCTGGAACAGGACTGAAGCCAGGGCCCCATCACAAGCATGGGAGAGGTGTATGGTCCGCCCCTTGTGGGCTGTATAGAACTTTTTGCCTGTGGTGTTTGGGGGAGTCAGACCCTCTGCCGAACAGCCGGATTTCTGCTTGTGTAACAGCAATGATGGTGAAGGCGCAGGGAGGGCTACCACGTGCCAGACCCGCTGCTAAGCAGGTTCCGTGCCCATTTCCCTTAATCTTAACCCTGTGAGGCATTAGCATCCCCATTTTATAGAGGATAGCTAAGACTCAGAGACCTGTGCTCCTCAGCAGTCGGCCCCGTGTCCACGCAGGTGCCTCCCCAGAGCCACTGCCGAACCCACAAGGAGCCCGGGATGCTGGAGCCTCTGCCCTTCTTTGTCGGTGAGAAAACAAGATGAGGGACTTGCCTGAGGTCCCCCAAAGCTGGTGAGCAGCAGAGTGGGGGTTCGAACCCATTCTAACTCCCCAGTCTAAGCTCTCTGCCCTGCCCCGAAGGCTCTTACTTTAGGGTGGGGCGGGGAGTGGGGAGTCCTCCTCTGCAGCCCAGAATGTTCTGGAACAAAGTTAAGGAGGAAAAGAATGCAGAGCAGAGCTCCCTGTAGCCCCAGCAGGGGAAGAAAGCAGGTCGTTAACAGAGGCGGAGGGCAGGGCGAGGAACAACGCTAACCACACGCCACCTCCCATTTTTCCCTTAAAAAAAGAAAAACACCTTGTCATTTTTTTAAAATTACCTGTCCTGAAGAGGGAAAGGAGCAGGTACTCCAAAGAGCTAGACACCTGCTTTCCTCACCGTCTGCTTCCAATCTGTTATCTGGCCTGGCACATGTCTCCTGGTCCTGGGATGTTTCAAGGGGCCTTCCTAGCTGGATCCAAAGAAAACATTCATTTTGATTACAGAAAAGAGGCGCATCTGCGAGCCTGGATTTGTGGGAGAGCCCATAATCCCTGCATTTTACCTCCTATTAGCCGTCTTCTCCAGGAAAGAAATGTCCTGCTCTTTAAAGTCAAGGCCATAAAATTGTGACAGCTCGCTCGCAAACAGAGCTGACTCTGGAACATGAAACGACCCTTCAGATAAAATATACAGCTCAGGTGTGGGAGGGAGAGGGCCGAGGTCTTAAAACGGAATCCGTCGTTAGTTCCATTTTGTTTGATGGATCTAGCTGGGCCGTTCCCTACTGTAGAACATCACCCGTTCCAACATTTTGGACATAGTTCCCATTAGCCCTTTATTTGAAATTTTATGTTTCCCTTCATAAAAACCTTCAGCAGATTACTGTGCTGGGGATGTTTATTTATAAGTCCAGCTGGTCTCCCTGCGAGTTGCTTTTATTGTGGGGTTGCCTGAGTGTGCCCTTTGTGCAACAGCAAAATGGTGGGACTGCAACCCAGCAACCAGCATTATCTCAAAGATGAGGAGACGCGTGGGGGGCGGGGAGCTGGGGGGTAATAGAGGACGTCAGGCAGGTCTTTGAGGTTTGCCATACAATGGGGCACTTGGGAGCCTTCTTTTGCCTGACTGCTCTTATACGCACTGGGAATGGGCTGCGCGGGGCTGGTAGGTAGAAGGGGAACACGAGATGGCTATCTTCTCCACCCAGGGGGTCCTGTCCTGAGAGCACCTCCCTTCAGCAGGCAGGGACTGGCTGACTTTGTCCAAGCAAGGGACTGAGCTGAAGAAGAGGACCGAGTACTGCCCAAGACTGCCAGGACTGCTCTAACCTTGGATGAACAATCATCCCTTCCTTTTCAGGGCACATGACAATCACGTGTCTTGAAAGTTTCTACATTTGTACTGTTCTTTTCTTCATCCTCCTGCTTCATTATTTTTGCACTAAAGATGAGCAATATCATTATTTTTAAGCTGGGTCCTTACCAGGTGGTGTGTATCATTTTATTATTAAAGACCTTCAAGTTGTATGTTCTTATCATAGGTTTGGCTTTGTAGGCACCAGGCATTATGGAAACACTTAGAAAAATCACTAGTGAGTATCCCCCCAGCTTTGGCTGTCTCTTTCTAGACCTAACAGCAACCCTGCCCTTTGGTTGTCAGGAAGTTCTATCTTCTATTGGCCTATATATCCCACACTTTGGGCCCCTCTAAGACCATACAATCTATTTCCTCTCCTTCCCTTTGACGAGTCCCCCCAAATCATCCTTTCCCTGGACAACCTGCCCTGGTGCCCTCCTGCTTTGACTCGGAATGCAAAGGAGTGTGGGCAGGTTAAGTCTGTTCCATCTTCCTTGGCTGGTGGATTGTTCTGTTGGTGAGACAACTAAGCTCTGGCCACACATACCAGCCAGTATGCACGTATGTGGTCTTGACAAAGACCATGGAGAGAGAGTTTTTTTATCACCCAAATGTCTTTTGATTACCCAGACAGTACCAGAGGCAGCAGACAGGGAAACCAAAGAAAGAAATGGCAAGAGACTGAAACGTGTCTGCCCTTGCTCTCAGAAACGCTTGGTGATGTCCAAAGCACGAGAAAGTGCAATCCCAGGATCAAATATTAAAAACTATTCACGTGGTCTTTGGAGAGGAAAACACCCCATCCCCCAGAACTCCTTAGGAGTCCCTCACCTCCTTGTTCTGTAATTGGTGCTCAAAGACTCTCTAAGTGTCAAGAAACTCATGCCATCCCCCCAAATTCCAGAGACTAAAGGGGGAAACAGAGGTAAAAGTGACTGTGGTCACAGGCTCTGGTCATTTAAGGGAAAAGATGAACAGTTGTTGGCATAAGTAATCTCTTTAAAATACTTATGATTGTAACAAAGATGTTGCCCTAAGACTTAAAAATTTTCATTAACCCACAACAGGATAGAAGGTTCTGGGAAGCTGGGAAGAGCAGAGACCCATCCCTTATGCATCTGGGGCCTGGACCACACCACACTTAGGTACTCCAGGGGCAAAGTCCGCGTCGCACTCCTGCTAAGGTGTTCTGATCTACACATGGCCTCACTTCCATCAGCTCCCCCTGCTTGGTTAAACTCCAGGGTCCAAGTCCAAACTGGCCAAGCTTCCAGATTACAGTTCCTTAGGAGAGAGGAGCCTTTCTGTAGGACAAGTCTAGAAGCAAGGCTGACAATCACCCTGTCAGGCACTCTGGGCAAAGACCCAGGATGCTCCGGACTCTCAGAGGGTGAGGACCAGGACTTGGGATGGACGGGGAAGACTTCCTGAAGAAGGAGAGGACTTGAGCATGGAAAGAGGCTGAAGAGGCAGTGTGAGAACCCAGCTGTCAGTCAGCAGCATCCTTGCAGAAGGAGGAATGGGCAAGTTCAATGCATTAAACTAATTTAGGAAAGGATGTGGGTACCTTTGAACATCTCTGCTTTCCAAAGCTAAGCCAGTCTCCGTGGTGCAGAACTCTGGCTCCTGAGAAACATGTCTGTGCCCTTGGAAGCATTGCAGTCTGTTTGACCTCTGCCACAAGGTCCAAAGACTCACACCTGGCACTCCCAGCCCAAGGTATCCCCCCTCAGAACTTTTGATTCCAGGCTCAGGGGAAATGAATCCTGAGAGGCTCCTTTTTCCAGCTAATATGACCCAAGAACTGTTGTTGTTGTTGTTGTTTTTTTCCTTATAATAAACAACAGAACTACAGTCCTGACTCCTGGATTCCAAAAACTGTAGCTCTGGTCCTTCCACCAAAGTCAGAAGGTTCACACAACTCCCAGGGAGAGGGAGAGCCATGCAGGGAAGGATTGCTCAGGGAACTTGCAAAGACCCAAGACTCCTTCCAGAATTGCTTCTGACTGGAGGTATAGACCGGAGCTGCTTGGAACGGGCTTGCTGCTCTCATCGGCGATTTTATCGAGATCTTGGTTGTCGTCTTCTACCTTGCCCCGAGTCACCGACGGCTGAGCAGGGGCAGACCTAGGCAGAGCATCAAACTCTTCCCCTGTCACTAGACAGGGCAGAAGTCCAGTCAAACCTCCCAAATAAATGAGAGCCTTTCCCAAAGCTGGGGCGCAGGGAACTGGACACGGCTTTGGGAAAAAGGTCCCAACGCTCCCATTCTCTTCCAGACCTAAAGCCTGCTTCATTTCCATCTGAAATTGTCTCATGCTGCTTGCTGCATGCCAGCGCCCCCAGTGTAGGCAGAGAGAGCTCACAGAGTTCTGGGGAGGTCGCACGCACGCAGGCACACCCCCACACGGGCACACCCAGCCTAGCATGGCTCAGGGGCATTGCTAGTCCCTCAACTTACCCTGAGGGAGTTAATTCACTTGCTGAACAAGGCTATTGGATGAGTCTCACCTATGAGGAAATAGGTTGCCAATGCAGAGGGTCCCGTGAGAAACTCCACGCATGTGTGTGTGAGGACGTGGGCACCTGGGCAGGCCCCAGGGCCAGTGCAGCAGGAAGTCCTGAAGGAAGCAGGCTCCCAACAGATCTCGGGATTGCACGTGTTCTGGGTATTCTAGGTCTCCCCCGAGCTCCAGGAGTGTGTGGGCAACAGCTGGTGGCACGAGGCCAGGAGGAAGGGAAAGTGAGGAACGTGTCTCCTTGGGGTCCAGCGGCAGTGGCTGGAGCCCCTAGAGGTGGCCCAGGAATGCTAGCGGGGGTCGGAAGCCTGCCCATTTGTCGTCCTTCTCTTTCTGGGAGGGCCAACGGCCATCTCTGGACGCTGTACCCCACACAGTGCAACCTCCCGCGTTATCTTCTTAGGGCAGCCTCTTGGTCCCTGATCCAAGCTCCGCCCACCGCAGAGCCCCAGGTCTGTCCTCATGAACTTTCCTCTAGCCACACCCCCCATTCTGATTTTTGTAGAGTTAACTTTTAAAAAAATAAGTTGCACAGTTAACAAGGCCAGAGTTTTTTTGCTTGTTTGTTTTTATAAAAAAAGGGGGGAGGCACCTGGGTGGCTCAGTTGGTTAAGTGGCTGCTTTCAGCTCAGGTCATGATCTCAGGGTCCTGGAATCAAGTGCCGCATCGGGGTCCCTGCTCAGCAGAGAGCCTGCTTCTCCCTCTCCCCTTGCCTGTCGCTCTGCCTACTTGTGCTGTCTACCTCTTTGTCAAATAAATAAATTAAATCTCTAAAAAAAAAAAAAAGAAGTAAAAAAGGGCACATAGAATATGTGCAAGCCATTAGATTTATTATTCCATCCCATTCAGCTAGATTTTTTTTTGAGATTATCTCTAAACAATATATAAGGACCAATGGAATGTGGGGCAGAGTGTCAGCCTCAGGGGAGAGTGGGGCAAAGTAAGATCACAGGTGAGAAGAGCTTTAGAAATGATCATGCATTGGGCATGCTGAAGTGTTTCCAGGATTATTCCTACCACGCCCTGGTCCCTGCAGTCTGGATCACCATGGGCACTCTTTCCTGCCACAGGGGTGTCCCGCCTGGGCTCCAGGAGCTGACTCCCAGAGGCTGATCCGGGTTTGGGGAGACGCTGGGACAGTCACTGCATCTCACGGGGCTGATTCTCAGTGAAGGGGCTCCGGAGTTGTCAAAGGACAAGACAGCCCTGAGTTCCCTTCTAGTCTTATGTTCTACCAGTCCCTGGTCCTGGTTTGTCCATCAGTTCCCTGGGGAGGACAGGGCTCCTGCGGGTTTTCAAGTAGAGCTGACCCAACCTTTCACACGGGTGCAGCCAGATCTCCACGGGGCCTCTACTAGTCTCTCGAGTGAATGCAGTCACCTCCCTTGCAGGTTCTGGGCTGCAAAAGGTGAAGGGACTCCACGAATGCTCTAGTTCATGTTTCACTGTGGACTGGAAGAAAAACCGCAGAAAAATAAACCGTGTCAGTCAGCCCTGCTGTGTAAACAAGGGGTCGATGATAACCCAGGAGAGAGTTTGCATTTCTTTACGGAGTAGCCAGCCACAAAGATCCAAAAACAAACCTCCTCTTTTACGGTGATTTGGAAAAGGAACAAGGGAAGCATTTGTTTGACCTCTGGGAGCTGCTCTGACCAGCCCCTCGCTCCCCGAACAGGCTCTCTGTGCAGCAAGTCTGTGGTTCTTCTATGGCCTGGACCCCCACTCGGGGGTCCACCAAAGTCCCCGGGGGCCTGAGCGGAGGCTTCCAGCTGACTCCCGCAGACTACCACCCTCAGAGGAATGGCTGGGATCTCCTCTGGAGGGCTTTGCTGGCCCACTAGGCATCTTTGTGCAAATTAGGAGAAGACAGCCTCTACCTCTCAGATGTAACCCTGGCTTGGTAGGCAGACAGAACCTTTGCCGATTCCAAAAATGTGCCCCTACCTCCAAATCAGTGGTCTCTCAAGAGCCAGGTAACCATTTTAGGCTCTTCGGGCCAGAAGGTCTCTGTACAACCACTAAACTCTGCTGTTTGTCTCATGAAATCAGCCATAAACAATTCATAAACAAATGGATGTGGCAATGTCCCAAATATTGTTATTTATAAAAATGGGCAGCAGACCTGATTCAGCTCATGGGCTGTTGTTTGCCAATCTCTGCTGCAGGGGGATGTAGGCCAGCACCAGGGCTTATAGAATGACACTGCCTAAAACACATCCACTTCTCATCCCTTCGATTGTGCAAATCCTGCACAACCCTCCATGGTGGACCTGTCTCTGAATCCCCAAGATGCTGGGGACCTCAGGGGACAAACTTCTTGGACCTGGGATGGACCAACCCAGTAGTCTTAGCATCCCTGAAGCCCCACCAACTCTCCCCTGCTCCAACAGCGTCCAGACCTTGGGGTCAGAATACCGGTGGTACAGACCCAAAGCCCCTTCCTCATTCCACTGAGTAGCCCCAAGCCGGTGAACGGCACTGAGCATGGCTTTTAAAACCAGACTTCTTCTATTACGCGAAGAGATAAACCCAAGGTCTGCAAACACAGGAAGTCCAGCAGAGCCAAATCAGAGGGATGCTCAGAGGAGCAAAGCAGCCTTTCTCCAGAGACCTCTCCTTTGGCAAAATACCAATTAACCAGTGAATAATTGGTTAAAGTGGAAGATTTGGACAGTTGGCAGAAACAAAGTATTTCTGGACATTTTCCACCTTTTTCCCAAACGGTCTTCCAATTATAATTAAAATATGGCAGTGGTTTCAAGGAAACCGTGGCCAGTCCATAACGTTGCAATACAAGAGGAATCTACGGAAAACCCATTTCTTACAGCACCAGAGAGCAGCTACAGCGGTTGTTTGCAGGAACTGATCTGACTTTAAGTAGAATACTCGGTTGTATGACTCACCCTGCCTTTGACCTTCAGAAATATCCAAACCTTACTACTCTGTATCCTGACATTTAAGTCTTTCCTGTTGTCTAATGAGGTCACATTTGGTTAGAAGGTCACTTGTCATTTACCATGCTGAGAGAGACATATTTCAGTGAAGCTCCTAATTCACAGCGAGTCACGAAGTTGTGGACAAGGTTACAACATGTGCTGGCCTAGAGACAGTGGAGGCCCTTGGACGTAGCCAGGCCCTTGAGGGATCACACTAAAAGAATGAAAAACAACTGAAGGAGGCTGGCATTCCTGCATGAGCTGGAGAGTCTGGCCCATGTCACTCTAAATTCAATTATCTAGAAGAAAGTGTGGATTCATGTTAATATATTTTACAAGGTCCTATAATTTATCTTCTTTTGTTTCTCTTTATGAATAACAGATTTTCCCTCAGTTAAAAAGCACATTGGGGGTGGGTTGGATGAAAGAAAGAGCAAGAGCCACTCGATTTTTCCTCAGTGGACAAGAAGCCCATACAAATTCCTTTCCCCAAGATAGCTTGGCAGAGATTTGACAGGCAGAAGTGTGAGGAAGTACATGGTAGAGATCCAGATTGCAGATGCACCCACACTTCATGCTGGGGGGAGGGAAACCAAGTGAATGGAACATTCTAGATAGAAGTGATGGTTGATGATTACTCCAAAACCTCCTTGGCCCAAGAAGGTGAGGGTACAGACTTTATGAACAACAGGAGGAACTATCCAAATACCACCCAGAATTCAGCCCAGGAGGACACAAACCTGCATGCCAGAGGTGAGGATTTGATGTCACGGACGTGGAAATGGACTTGGTTGGGAAAGGCAAAGTCTTTTCAGATAGCTCACTCATGACACTGCCATATTCTAACATCATCTCACAACTCATGCCTTGGGCAGGAGCCAGAGTTTACCCAAAGGCCTCTGATAGGAATACTTCCTGCCACGCCATGCCGCCTCCTTGCCAACAGACACCCAAAGGATGAGATCTCATACTGGCCTCCTTCATGACTGAAGCTGCCCCATGTGGTTGTGGATGCAGATCTGGTCAAAAGTAGCTATGGAGGACGTTGGTGTAATAGTTTGAAGAAGCAAGGTCAGTTTCGTTCTCTGATGGAAAGGTGAGAACAGAATAGAGTGAGCTCTGGAAAGGGCAGGAGATTCTCCCCTTTAGCCGATGGAGGCCTGCCTGGAAAGGAGAAAAGGCTGTAGCAAGAAGGGCAGGGGGACATCAGACAGAGTGCCAGACTGGTGAGATTTTCCCACAGTGATTGACACAGACTATTTTCCAAGAATGAATTTAATAGGATCTCCTATTCACATGCTTTTCTGCAATGTGATCTTGGCACTCTCCCGCCCCCTTGAATCTGAAAGGGCCCTTGGAAGCTTTGACAAATAGACTGTGGTGGAGATGGCACCAGACCAGGTCAGCTTCCTGCCCTGGGCACGCTGGCTCTTGGGATCCTACCTCTGGAAAAATCAGCCACCCTGCAGTGAGAAGCCCAAGCCACTCAGAGAGGCTAGATGTAATTGTTCCAGTTGGGTGGACAGCCCCACCAAGCTCCCGGCTGATGGACATATCAACTGCCAGCCACAGAATCAAGCCATGTTAGATTCCAGTCCAGCTGAGACTTCAGACAATGGAGGGCCCAGCCACGATCTGACCACAGTCACAGGAGAGACCCCAGTGAGGAACCATCCAGCTGAGCCTGGTAAACCCACAGAACTTTGAAAGATAATAATAAACTCTTGTTGTTGTTGTTTTTTTAAAACAGTGATTTTTTTTAAAAAGTTTTATTTATTTATTTATTTGACAGTCAGAGATCACAAGTAGGCAGAGAGGCAGGCAGAGAGAGAGAGAGAAGAGGAAGCAGGCTCCCGGCGGAGGAGAGAGCACAATGAGGGGCTCGATCCCAGGACCCCGGGATCATGACCCGAGCCGAAGGCAGAGGCTTTAACCCACTGAGCCACCCAGGCACCCCAATAAGCTGTTGTTTTAAGCCACTAAGTTTCAGCGTGGTTTGTTGCCTATTAATGGATAACCAAAATGTATGGTATGATGTACACACTGACCAATTGGAATTGATGCTGACCGGCAGTAGGACGGGAGCACAGTCCTTAGAGATCTCCTGCTGTGTCAAATGTTTATCCTTTAATTTCTGGGGGAAGGCCAAGGTGGCAGAAAGGCACTCAGGGAGACTGGGGCAGCAAGCATTTCAGTATTTGAACACCGGTTATGGACAAACTCATGAGCATCAGCTGGACATCATCCTTGGCCTCCATCATGCTAGAACTCATACCTACATCCTTGCTGGGTCATGTCACTGGGGAAGGCAACCTATACCCAGACCCTAGGACTCAACATTTTCACCATTTATGTACCTTTTTCTATCCATGATTGCACTGGGTCTTCACAATAGTCTTGAGAGGCAGACGTTACTGGCCTCCATTTGACAGGCGATGAAAACTGAGGTCCAAAGAAATTAAGTAGGGATGGAGGCAACAATGGGAAGTGTATTTGTTGGGATACTTTAATTCTAATTCTGGTTCTCACACCACCTCGGTCTGGGACTTTAAGCCTATGCTGTGACTTCTTAGAGCCTCCCATCTCTCAAGTGAGAGAAATGGAAAGATGATCGTTGAGGACCCATCTGGCATCACCATTCTCCGATTCTGTGACTTGCCTGAAGTCCGCAGGAAGGGGACAGAAGAATCAAGACCAGGTCTCAAGGCTCCTGACTCCTTGTGCAGTGCTCACATGACTGCCTCCATAGCTGTCTTCCTAAGACATCTCAGTGTTATTATACAATGGTGAAGCCAAACCCTATCCCTAGCTCTTAGACAGGAGACTATATTTGGGTCTCATTCAGATCTGCTTCTGCCTCTGACCCCGGGCCTTCTGTCCTGATATGTGAGAACTAAATCCCCACCTTCATGCTTTGCAGGGGAGTACATGTGGGGATAAAGAGAGAGGGGGATGGAGAGAGAGATGAGGTGGGGAGTTGAATCTGAATCTCAGCCAGATCTGCCCAAGCTAGCCCTGAGTAAATCCTGCGGCCACCACACAGGAAGCTGCTAATCAGGGCAGACACTGTCTCATTCAGGGGTCCAGGGCCCCTGTCCTGACCTAGTCCTAAGGCAGCATCAGGAGGTGATGAATCTTTCCTAAGACTGTGTGGTTTCCAGGAAAGCATTCCAGAATCTGAAACCGGCTTCAAAGGAATGCATATCTGCGCTCTCCCTCCCTGGCTGGGAACCAGCCCAGGGCACCTTCTTCTTATTAGGCTGGAGATGTCTTAGACACTAAGCTTGAAAAATGCACCAAGGATTTTGACACAGATGGCGAATGGTGTAACTATGCAGAAAACCCCATTGTTGGCAGCACTAGACTCTCTGAAAGATTTTTGGGGCAGGAATTTAATTCCTCTTCATTTCGCTTTTTCTAGCTTTGAAATAAAAATGAAAAAAAAATTTTTTTTTCATCTTATAACCTTCCTATACCTGTGAGGATGGGACAGAGTGGAAGCTGAAGCATCTATTACCTGCTCAGAGGTGCAATACTACAAATAATAGAATCAAATGTGAAGGAGACTCTCCATGTAGAGAACAAAGAAGAGTGTCCAAACTAGGCAGTCGGAGGAAAGGAGGCCTGAAGTGAAAATTAGGTTGGAGAATTGGGAAAGATCAGGTTGGAGTGAGTAAATATGATTGAATAGGTATTTGGCCCCATACCTCCTATTCCTCCCTTCCCGGAGTGCATATGTGTGGTGAGCGTGGTGAGAAGGAGTGGGCACATGGGTCGTTATAGCAAGTGTGAAGGGGCAGGTTGTTCTTTATTATGTATCACTCTCATTTGAACCTGGGTGTGAGGCTTCCAGTGGGTGTCCCACCTTGTAACTTTTTTTTTTAAGATTTTTTTTATTTATTTGACAGATAGAGATCACAAGTAGGCAGAGAGGCAGGTAGAGAGAGAGGAGGAAGCAGGCTCCCTGAAAAGCAGAGAGCCCGATGCGGGGCTCGATCCCAGGACCCTGGGATCATGACCTGAGCCGAAAGCAGAGGCTTTAACCCACTGAGCCACCCAGGTGCCCCCCTTGTAATGTTTCATTTTAGGTATCAACTTGACCAGATCACAGTACCCATATATGTAGTCAAATGCTAGTCTAGGTATCTCTGTGAAGGCACCTTTTAGATGACACTAACATTTAAATCAGTGGACTTGGAGTAAAGCAAATTACTCTCCAGAATGTGGGTGAGCCTTGTTCAATCAATGGAAGGCCTTAAGAAAAGTTTGATGTCCCCCAAGAAGGAAGGAATTCTGCTTTCAATCTGCCTTTGGACTCAAGACTGAAACATCAACTCTTCCTTCTGTTTCCAGCCTGTTGGCCAAACCTACAGATTTTGGACTTGCCCAACTGAATCCTCTCATGAGCCAATTCTTTAAAATAAATCTGTGTATCTAAACCTAAGTCTGGACTTATATAATATATGTAAATACATGCCAGAGGACAATAGAAAAATGACTGGAATGACATCAGGTTGGTTTGAAGTGGACTGTGAGCAGACGATGAGAACCCTGTGACAGACTCATTTAACAGCACCTCTTTCTCAGCATACCCAGAAAATGTATACCTTCCACCAAGACCTGCTCTCTGCCCTCCTCTCCTCTCACTTGACACATTTTGCCTGGTTGGTCTAATCTTCTTTCATCTCTTCAACCACATTCCTTTTGTGGACAATTTCTAAACCTCTATCATCAGCTCTGACCTCTCTGTTGAGCTCCAGAGCCATGTGTCCAACTTCCATTGGACAACCCTTCTGGAATTATCACTGGCACCTGCCACTCAACATGTACATCATCCCTCCTGTCCAAAAACCCTGATACCCCTCCTGGTGAATGACATTATCATCTGCTCAGTTTCCCAAGTTATTATCTCAAGAATCAAGGGTGACTTCTCTATCCACCCCAGCTTTCACATCCAATACTCACTAAATCCTACTGGTGTTGTCTCTTAGGGTTCTCCCCATGATAAAGTCACTGCCCTAATTCAGTACTCATCTCTGGCTTGAACTATCAAATACCCTCTAGTTGGTTTCACTGGTCCCACCTATAGTCTATCAACAGGATGCCCCCAAGTTGCCCTGCCCTTGTGTTGAGACACTTTCTACAAGGAATATTTTCCTACTTCTCAGAGGTGATGAGAATATACTGGCGTGAACATATCTAACTCAAGGGTGGCTACTTGCAAGTAGTAAGGCATTGTGAGTCAGCCTCCTCCAGGCAACTTGGGGATGCATCATTTTTACATTCTCAGTTTTGCTCAGATCCTTTGGTCAATATTCCCACATCAGTCTGGAGAGCATAAATAGCATTTTCTATCTCTCAAACCTACCAGGAATGGGACAAGAATGGAGGGGAAGAAAGATACTCCTGATGACCTGGGTGAGTTTCAAGGCACATTTGCAGTGTAATGTGTCCTCTGGGGGAGTTGGCCTGAGCTATCAGCACCTTGGAGAGCTCCAGCTCTGACCTCTGTTGGGGAGCTAACCGGACCAGAGTCCTGGATTCTTCTGAAGGAGGTGACGGGGGGGGAAAAAAAAGAGTTGATGTTGACACTGTTAACATCTGTTAGCCAGCTACCCAGCCTGGTAATTTCCAGGATCCCAAAAATACAAATGGCCCTGAAGTCAGCCCAGAGTTAGGTTTCAGGGACTCCACAGCCTCTGCTCATGTGGTCCACAAGAGGTTGGTGGTTATGCTCCTGAATCATAGCTGAGCTAGTTTAATGCTAAAGACTGGTGCTCCGCACGTTTTGGTGCCTAGACTGCACAGGATCCAGCAGTTTCATGATTTCATTTCATGTTAATTGCCAATGAAAAGACAAGCCCCCTGTGAGTTACCCCATCTTTCTGAACTAATGCCACTTATGCTTCCCGGAGCCTACCCCTGCCATCCCACTATGGACATTCCAGCATCTCAGTCCTAGCAGCATAGGATGAACTGGGCAGCAAGGACATCAGTGATGTGGAGGCCCCACCTGACCTCTGGCTCAGTGCCCATTTCAGGGGAGGAGGTTTTGCCTCTGGTCACATGCTCGGGCAACCCTGAGGAGATTCATACACTGTGTCAGTCTCTACCCTGCTCTTTGTTCCTATTAGAGCAGAAGCCTCCAAGCCTGGAGTAGAAAGGAGTGGCTCTCCAAGTAAAGACAGCCTATGTCTGTGGGGTGACAGCAAATATCTTTGCTCCCTGGAGATGACGCAATTATTCCTCCACTCACCTATGCTCCCTCAGGTCCAGCCTTGCCCTACTGTTGCCATCTCTGACCTGTGCTTCTATGGAACAGCCCTGCTAAGTCCCAGAGCTGAGTTCTCACAGCCCCCAATCTGCTCTCATTATTTGACGTCTCCAGTGCCCCATTCAGTTTTCACGACAGCTCAGACAGGTAGATGGGGCTTTTTTGTTATCTTCCTTTACAAATGAGAAGCTCCTGGAATAAAGGTTGGCTGACTTGTCTAGACACACAGAGCTCCTGACTCTAGTCAGATGCTCTTTATAATTTCTTAAAAACTGCCATTAAACCAGGACCCCATGGTGGTGCCCAGAAACACTGCAGCATAGGCTTGGAGTGCTGCCAGTGAAGGAAAAAAAAAATACAACTGAAAGTAAGAAACCTACCTTTTGAAGATTATACTCATCTGCCGAAGTTTTTCAAAGTCCATCTGCTACTCTCTGCCTTCAGAGCACAAGCAAAAGTTCACCGGAAGCCAGTCAGCAGCTTCCTCTGAGGTTTTGGAGATATCCTGGGGACATTTCCACCCCCTCACACGTAAAGGTCAACCAAGGCTCCAAGAGAAAGCACAATTCTTTTTTAAAAAGACTTGCTGGCAAACATTTTGATCCCTATTTAGTCAGACTTGCCTTTAACTATTCAGGTACGATCTCCTCAAAAACAAGATCTGAATCCCACAAAGGGAGACATATTTAGCTTTGCCCTTGACTCCAAGTCCCTGAGAGACATGGCCATACATAGGAGATGTTCCTGATCAGTCCAGAAAATTGGTGGGCAGAGGCGGGGGGGGTGCCTCACCATCCATAGCTGTGATTAGCAGCAGCCATAATGGTGCACATTTTGGTCTCAAAGGATAACATTTTCCTTTAAGTTTGGTTACCGTATATCACTCCATGTTGTATCACTAGCCATACTGGACCAGACAAAACTCAAGGCCACATGGGGAGCACCATGCTGGAAGCCAGTAAGTTCACACTCCTCTCACCCTCTTCCTCTATAGTTCCCTGCACTTATAAATAAATGCGACATCACACAGAATTAGCCAAGATGATTTCTAGGGCAGGCAAGACTTATTCTCTATCTAGGAGAAAAATCCTCTTCATTTTTGTTTGATGACTCTTGAGGCTCAATTAGAGTTTTGCTCTGGATAATATGTTCTTGGAGGTATGTGGGTCAATCACTTTCTGTACATGTGACTCTAATCCTATCTGAAATTTGCTCTTTAAGAAAGCTCAGGTCTGAGGCTTTTTTACGAAGAGAAGGTCTCTGTTGCAAATTGAAGAGTGAACCTTCACCTTTATTGGTTAAGGATGGTCAGAACCATGAGAGACTATGGACTCTGGGAAACAAACTGAAGCTATTAAGGAGGGCCTGGATTGCACGGAGCACTGGGTGTTATACACAAACAACGAATCATGGAAAACTGCATCAAACACTAATGATGTACTGTATGGTGACTAACATAATTATGATAACATAATAAAAATTTTTTTTCAATTAAATTAAAAAAAAAAAAAGGAAGGTCAGACCCAGGGCCATCCCTGTTCCAAAGGGCAGAAAACAGCCTCACTTCAAAATGCCCCACAGGATTGGGCTCTTTCTTCAACTGCCTTATCCTGGGGCAAAATAGGTCAGGACGGTCTCATTCTTTTGTTACTTTCTCTCCTCACTGCTCAGTGACCCTGTCCTGCAATTTCACTCTCTCAGGGCCGTCACGCTGTCTCTGCTCTCAAGGAAGAGGCAATGCCGGCCGCTTACCCCACCACGAGAATCAGACCCTTAGCTCCCTCTCCAGAAGTATCGGGATCCCAACCCTCCATTCCAGCTAGGGAAGGAGAGGTTCTATTTCCTGGGAATGGGTTTCAAGCCTTCTTGCAGGAGGGGGAAGAATGCCTGGGGACAGGAGAGACTAAAAGAGACCATTAGCCTGTCCTCCCTACAGGTAAGAACAACCCCAGAAAGGGCCACATAAAATGCTGCCAGCAGTCGGGTGTTGGGCACCTGCCAGACAGAACCAGGGATCAGGAGGAGCAAGAGTCTGAAGAAAGCAGTTCTGCGTGGTGCATCCAACATGCTCTAGAGCAAGGCCTTTCTGGCCTTCCTGGGTGACGTGTGGGAAACTCCGGGTCCCTCTGTGCCACGGCCTGCAGGGAAAGTGCCATCTGCGAGCTGGGAATTCACAAGAGGTCACCGCTGCCCCAAGCGGAGGCACCATATGAGGTCGGCCCAGCCAGGAAAAGCAGGCGTTGGGAAGGAAGCTGCGCGAGTTCTTCATATTCAACCCGAACACTTGGAAAAGGACCCATCATCTCTGCCTTAAACTTTTCCATACGCTCAACATTATTAGAATTTCTCCTTAACTACACAAATCATCCTCAGGATCCGGGACAGCTGGACGAAAAAATGTTTCGCTCTCCACCCTCTCCCTTGAGTTCTTATAATGAAGGTGCTTAGTTAACACGAATCACCAGCTTTGCTTTTTACTTTTTTGACAGATGAACAAACATAAAACCATCATCAGCATAGAGGCCTGGCTGACCAAATCCCTTTCAATTACCCATCACCGGGGCAGAATTCTCTCGCTGAGATGGGAAGACACGGATGGAGATTTCCGGGTTGTACTGTTTGCTCCAGGAAGCAGCCTGTGTTCTGCTCCTAGTGGGACTACAAGAAAGCCTTAAATATACATCAAACGATGGTGTTGGGGTATCTTACTTATTAAAGGACAAATAACAGGGGTGCCTGGGTGGTGCAGTGGTTTGGGCCTCTGCCTTCGGCTCAGGTCATGATCTCAGGTCCTGGGATCAAGCCCCGCATCAGGCTTTCTGCTTGCTCAGTAGGGAGCCTGCTTCCCCCCCCCCACCCCCGCCTCTCTGCCTGCCTCTCTGCCTACTTGGGATTGCTGTCTGTCAAATAAATAAAACCTTTTTAAAAATAAATAAATAAAAGACAAATAACAGGGGTACCTGGTTGGCTCAGTTGGTTCAATGTCTGTCCTTGGCTCAGGTCATGGTCCCGGGTCCTGGGATCCAGTCCCATGTTGGGCTCCCTGCTCCACAGGGCGTCTGATTCTCCCTCGACCCCTCCCCACTGCTTGTGCACTCTCTCTCTCTCATGCTCTCTCTCTCTCTCTCTCGAATCAACAAATAAAATCTTTAAAAAAAAAAAAAAATAACAACAAAGACACTTTTTTACTCAGACGAGTTAGGAGAGATAGAGAAGATAGTTGAAAGAGCTCTGGGGTGGGGTGCAGAAGACCTGGGTTCTCACCCCAGCCCACCACCTAGTCTCTGTGTGGTCTTGACATCCTTGTCACACTGCATCTCTCAGTTTACTCATCTGTGACACAAAGGGTGAACTCAATCAGCAAGTCATATCAATACACTCTGGGGCCTAGAGAGCCAAGTTACTTTATGAATTCTAGAAATGTTTTATTTCAAAATTTTATATAGTTTTTTATTTCTTTTCAGTGTTTCAGAATTCATTGTTTATGCACCACACCTGGTGCTCCATGCAATACGTGCCCTCCATATATTTTAAAAATATTTTTATAAGTTTGGGATTGTAAAATAAATACATTTGTCTAGCTGATCTATTATTCATACACTTATTTGTTATTTATTCACTTCTTTGTTATAAGCTTGAAATTGTACAATAAATATACTTGTCAATAGGATTTAATTAATTTTCATTAATCACTAATAAATATCAATATATCCCTAAAATCCTGCCTTGTCTGGTTGTGTAGTTCAAGCTTCTACAAAAAATTTCATTTGAAAAAATGGCTCCAGTCTTTACAAATCTTAAAAACCACTGGACTAATTATCTCTAATTTTCCTTCCATCAAGAGGATACTTTATTCAAATGCTTCTCTGGGGATAGGAGAATTGTACGATTTCAGGAAGTTTCTGGCTTAATCAGAACATTCATAAAAAAAAAATAAAGCAAGCTTGATTCCCACATCTATAAACTCCCCTGAAGAGCTATGCTCCTTTTCCATGATAGAGGAGTCTTGATGAAACAGGTTCAGAGCAGTCCTAGTCGTGTGCCCACACTCCATGTCAGTTACCGTGAAGACTCAGAGGGTACCAGAAACAGGGATTCTGCCCCATGGACCTCACAGCCTCACCACGGAGACTTGCCTGTAAACAGCTGACAGGGGCACAGGCAGAATGCAGCCAGGGAGCAGGAAGAAGCCTAACCCAGTCTGAGCACCTCCTCTGTGCGGGACTCTGTAGCAGGTATTACACACATCACTTTATTCCATGAATTGCTACTCAAAACATTTTGCAATATTGTTTCTCTCTTATAGATGAGGAAATCAAGATGGTTGGTTACCCAGGCAGTGAGGAGCAGAGACAGGTCTCAGACTGTCACCACCCCTCCCCCCAACTACCTCCTGGCAGGTGGTGAGCAGCATCAGAAGCCCCCGTTGGGGGACACTAGGGGGAGGGTAATCCATGCAGACCACCCCCCACCCAGCAGTCCGGGAAGGCTGCAAGGAAGAGCTGGCATCTGAGCTGGAGTTTGCAAGACGAAGAGAAATTCTCCAGGAGGCAAAGAAAGGAGATGTTTCCGAAGTAGAGAAGACAGTGTGAGAAAGTCACAGAGAGAACAGGAGGATGGCTGTTCAGGTGACAGAAAGGATCTTGTGCTGCAGGAACGAGAAGGTTGAGAACACAGCGATGAGAACACATCGATGAAGCAGGTAGGGTGTGATTCAGGAGCAGAGCATGGTTCCCCAGGGCTAGAGACCGAGACTCAGCCTGGAGTGCCAAGCTTCATGCCATCCTGTGCTGCCAGCAGCCTCTCCCTCCACCCTGGCACAAGGACCCTGGCCACCAGCAAGTCAGACTAGCCTCTGTGCCTTTGTGCACCTGGCAAGCTCCTTCTAGCCCACTTGTGCCTGGGAAAGTCTTTTCTGTCCTTCCAGATCCCACCAAAGCGCATCTGCTAGATGAAGCCATGCCTGATCCCCCATAACTAGATGTGATGTCTCTTCCTTCTGAATCCCCCGAGTTCTTTTATTGGTTCAAAGTTGGGCCTCGGTGGATGAACACGCAGTGAATGTGTCTTGGGAGGAAATATTTTCTGGCAAAGATGCTGAAATGGAGTCTGGGGTATCAACCTCAATAATATCTCTATGTCAACTTCACATTTCAGCAACCAAAAAGCCCCAGCCTCTGGCCCATACTCCTTGTAGCTCAGGGTCCTGGAGTCCCTAGCCCCAAAACTGTGAAGCCAGGCGTGGCCCTGGGTGCAGTGCACTCCAACTCCTCTGTCTGCATTTTCAGGACGATTCCCAGCACCATGGCAGAGCTCCAAGCACCTAGAGGGGGCCAGGAAGTGTTTGCTGAACCCGGCTGAACACTAGCCCTAGCTTTCCCAGCAAATTCCCCTCCTGGGCATTATGCATCTTTTCAAGGAACTCAGGAACCTCTGACTATGACCATATTACTAACTTGCAGGAAATACTGTCATTTTCGGATTAAATGTAAAGTTAAATTTTCTCAGATTAAAGTTTATGTTTCTCCCAGCAAACAGGGTTTTCACTGCAAGCCCTGTTTCCAGGCTATTATCCAAGGGCTTCAGTCTGCCATTCAGACCGCAGGCCCAGCTCAGACCACACGGCAGGGCCCGAGTGCACGCACACACACACACACACACACACACACAGCCGTTCTCCCCCTTGGCCTCTGCTCCTGTATTCCCTCAATTCTCCCCCTCCGCTGCCCAGCCCGCAGGCTTCTACCCTCTTGGGAGGCTTGTGGACCAAAGGGCTGTTCGAGTCCTCTGCATCCAAATAAATTCCATCTTGCTGGCCAATTTTTTGCATGAACTCTGTCCCTAAATGGGGGTCTGAGGGCAAAGTGAGCGCCTTCTCTTTCTCTCTGATCCCCACGGCCTGGCAGAGAACTGGACCCTCGGACGTGCTCAACAGAGACTCATCCTACAAGCTCTACTTCCCATGCAGACGTGGAGCTGGAGCCCAGAACTTTCCTGGACTGGCCCTGAGGGAAGCATTCAGAACAACCTTCCAGAACAAAGCCTGGCCTTGGAGGCCAGCTCGGCATGCACAGAACATCAAATGGCTGGACATGAAAGGGCCGGGAAGGATGCTTGCTGGAGAGGCACTTAGCCCGGAAAACCTGAAACCATCTACTTGACGGAGGGCCGCTAACCACAGCTTCCATGAATGATTAATGATTATGGCCAGAGCTTATTGCAAACAGGCAAGTGACAGCAGAGCCACTACCCACCCGCAGGCCCTGCCCGCGTGATTGATGAGCCACCGAGGGGTGCAGAGGGGCCGCAGAGGGGATGGGTCGACTCAAACTGCAGCTGCCCGGGAGCACCCATCCTTGGGGTGACCTGGAGGGACACCAGTGTTTATGCTCCGGTGGCGAGGGCTTATCTCAGGCACGAGATCAGGCCAACCCGCACTGACCATCTACCTGGGGGAGGGGGGAAGGGCGCAAGAGGGCTGGGCTCAGCTCCCAGGAGGAGAGAGATACCCAAATGGATGAGAAATGACCCCTGGCCTTGTAGCATCTCTCTCCAGTGCTGTGCATCAAGAGGTGGACTGTAGTTCCACAACTACCAAGAGAGTGCGGGGTGCTTTGAGAGCAAACTGAGTGCTCTATGCAGACAGAGCAGGCTGCCTGGCCCAAGACAGCCTCCCCCAGCCTCCCAATGCCATTGCCAGCCAGAGATAACCTCCCCTGAGCCCTCGGTCATTTTCAGCAGGATTTGCACGTGAGCGAAGAGAGTAACTGAAGCTCCTGCCGTCATGCTTTCTGCATCCTTCACCAGAGAAGGAAGGCACCGCTGTGTCCCTGCGGCTTCTAGAACGGCTGAACCAGGGTTTCTGCGCCCCCTTCCAAAGCCAGCTCCGTCGGGACGCAGGTCCTGACTCTGACACACAGATTCGGTACAGCCCAGCCGGATCCACGGGGCGCAGACTGCGGGACTGGCAGAGACACGGCTCCTGCCTTTGGGAGTTTGTAGTCTCATCAGTGAGGCAAGCTTCCCTCACGGGAGACACAACAGAACAAAGCAGAGCCCCCCAAACACGCTGCCAAGAGACAGTGAGGAAAGGGAGAGTGATGTGGAGTTGAGAGGCCGTGGAGGGTGGCCAGGGAAGCTGAGAAGGGCCCGCGAGCCCTCCCTGCCGCTCTCCCCCGCCCCCTGGGCTCAGGCCTCTTCCTGCCAGAGCCACTATTCTGTCTAGTCTGGGCCACCTAAGGGCCCAAGCCCACCCGCTCCAACCTGGAGCTCCAGAGGCGCACCTCTGAGCAGGCCTGAGGCAGTGGCAGCAGCAGGTAAGCCCAGCAGGGACCCGTGAGCTGGCACAGAACCGGGCTCTGAGGTGACCCAGAGAGCCGGTCGGGAGCCCAGGACGACCCTTGTGGGGGCCTGGCCGCTCTGCAAACTCTGGCTCTGTTTCATCTTAATACACTCCTGCGTGTACCTGACATTGGATACTCGTCCTAGAGCATGCAAATCTAATAAATTCTTGGCTCCTGCAAGTTTCTTTAAAAAATATAAAAGAGGATCATATATAAAGAAGTTGATTAATATACACCCTGGTAAAACAGGCTGGAACATCTGTGTATTAAGTTCATTTATTAAATTACACCAATCTGTATTTTAATGAGTGAAAGATACAGTACTTATTCTGTCATCCATCAAAATAAACTCAGGAAATACTTAACATTATAATCATTTTTCTTGTTTGAACACGAGTTATGAAATATGAACCCCACACTAAGAATGCTGGACTTGCCATCATGATCAAATATGTTTTCACAGGTGCAGCAAATATTCAGTTTTCATTTCTTTCTCCAACTGTTGAAAATATAAACCATGCTTTCTAGTTCGTAGCTGGGTAACATTGCCTTCCCTCCACATGGCAGCCATTATTACAGACTTAATACCCCACCGTCTTTCTTTCCCCAAACACACTCCTCCTAAAGTTGCTTAGTAATGAAAACATAGGCTTCTGTGGGGCCCCCTCAACTCAGGCTCTTTTGGCTCAGGCTGGGCACTGTCCCCTTTTCCCCGATCCTGGTGGCACCTAGATCCTCTGGGTTAAGGCCTGAGTTTCAAAAGCCATTTGAAGCCAACCGTACACTTGGTTGAAACACAAAAGACAATGGGCTTTGGTCTTGCTGTTGAGCTCCCCTTGGCCGTGGGGGACCCATGCCCCACTTCTGCCCACCCAGAGACCCTGCTCCTCAGATGAGGAACAGCTTTCATATGGACTAGAGCCTGAGGATCGAGACCGGGCTTTACCTGGGTTCAGCTCTCCCAGAACCAGAGACCGCATGACCCACGGAGCAATACCATTAACAAAGCAACTGGACTCCATGAGCCTCAGGACGCTCTGCTCAGTGGCCATTGGATGCCCAGGAGACACAGGAGCCTGGAAAAAGGTCCCAACTGGGATAAGGTGCTGGACCGAACCACAAGAGGAAGCTGATGAAACCCAGTGACAAGACGGCCGGGCTTCTGTCTGCTTACCACGCCCAGCGGCCCCCCCATTGCCAGAAGGTAAGTCAGACTTCAACTAAGAGGCCCCTGCCTGTCTCTTTGCTCTCATTCCAGCCACCCCACCCCGGACCCCTAACGTACACAACACACGTGCTTCTCTCCAGCCCTCCTGAGCTGCCTACTACTGGTGGACAAGTCCTCTGAGCTCCTGTCCTTATTTTGGGAGGCCCTTCTGCTCTCCCTCCTCTTCACCTGGGTAATTAAGTCAGCTTTGATCTCAGGCCCCATCTGTTGGGAGAGCCAGCGAGGGGAACCACCCGTTTTGACCACTAGGAGTCAGGGAAACTTCACAGAGGGATTGTCCCCAATGGGAAGAAAGGGAAGACAATCAAGCCAGAAGGAACCCAGTGAGCAAAGCCATGAGGACATGGAGACTCCAGAGCTGCTTTGGGGATGGAGGAAAAATGAAAGATAAATGGGTGACTGTGGGGAGAAGGGCTATGGGGCAGGGACAGCATGAGAGCTGGCCCAGCTGAGGGAAGATCCTATGTGCCAGGCTGAGGGATTTTATGCTATAGACAATGAGGAGCTTTTCTCTCTTTCTTTTTTTCTTTTTTTCCAAACTTTAATTCTTTGCATATTTCAAAACAGTCCTGAGCTGTGGACATTAAAAAATATAAAATGACGAATGCAACCATTTCGGAGTAGTATAATCCCAAAATAATTTCAATAACTGAAGATTTCCTTCTCATGTTTTTCAAATGTTTACACCTAAACACTCACTTCACTTTTGGTGAAGAACATTTAGATTTTTCTTTTTTAAATCCATCATATAAAGCTAAAAGGGACCCAGCCAGTTATGCTCCCTGGAAAACACAATGCTAATAAACAATAAGGGGCTTTTGAAGGGTTTTGAAAATTCAAGAGATACGTCCAGATTTGTATCTTAGAAATCAAGTTTACTTGGGATTTAGTGTCAAGACTAGGTGTTTGGGGGCGAGGCCTGAGCAGGCAGAGGCTAGTAGGACACAGAGTAACAGAGGCAGGTGTGTGGAGCTGGTGTGAAGACAGTGGTGGTGGCAGCGGCAGGACAGCCTCCTCCCACTCATGCCAGGGACAGCCATAGCAGGTGATCAGCAGGCCTTCCTCAGGAATGTCACCGATCGCCTGGGTTCCCCGAGAGCACAGCTGCAGGCCCCTGCCCTTCTCTGCCCAAGGAACCCCCTGTATCCTCAGCCTGACCCTCTCCTAGGCCCTCAATCTGTTTGGCCTCTGACCTGAAGGCCTGTTGATTCTCGCAGGCAGCTAAATGAGGGAGGGCCCAGCCTCAACCCTTCCCCCTCACCTACCCCACACTCACCACCACAAAAGCCCTGCAACCTGAAACAGCATCCTCCTGGATAAGGTTTAGAAACTCCATAGAAAGATTGCAGAAGGTTATACCCAGGCAGTTCATGGAAAGGAAACAACTCCTTTTCAGGGTGATTTTCAGAGCACACATGACACAGGCACTGGCTCATGGAACGGCCTGGTTGCATCCCTAGGTCAGGGTCATGGAGGACCCCGGTGGTGCTAGACACCCCTGTGAACACTGGACTGTGGAGAGGTCTAGGGGGTCCCAGGGGAGGGGCTGAGTGGGTGGTTGGGCCAGGTTAGGAAGGCAGCATTTTGGCAGTTCGATCCTTGGCCATTTTAACATGTGGCTCCAACGGGCTGAATGAGCTTTGCTAATCAGCACATAAAGACATTTCCAAACTCCCCAGTAGTCGGGGAGATGCAAGTCAAAACAGCAATGAGATACCACTTTCTCAAGTCACACGGCAGGAAGACGTGTGCCCCGATTCCCATGTGAGGAAGGACTTGCTGTCCGCCTGCGAGGGTGTCTTCAGCACAGAGCCACGTTCAGGTTCGGCCTCAGCTATCGTGGGCAAAGTGGGAAAGAAAGGCCTGGCCTCTGCAGCCAGCGCAGGACACTGCCGGGCAAAAATGACTCCCCAGCTCCTTTGCGAGGTCAGCCACAACCTGCCCAGCCTTCCCCAAGCCTGCGTCACCCTTCAGCTCCCTCCTCCCGATTTTCCTTCCTCCTCCTTCCCTTCATAGATGTTCACCCCTAATAAACGGCCTCTTGCTCACCGGCTTTTGTCACGAGCGCAGGGAATTCACAGCTAGGCCTGTGGGGCTCTGTGCGGCTCAGCCCACAGCATTTCAGGCCTTGCAATATAAATGGGTTCCTGCAGAGGGAGAGAATGGGACAGAGATGGAGGGAAAAATAAAACACAAGGCCTTGATGGTAGTGTGACTTGAACTGGGGCACATAGATATACTTCACTTCTGTACACTTGAGGTCCTCAGAAATAAATAATATTATGAAAAACAACAACAAGAAGCAAGAAAGAATGTGGCTCCGGCTGGGGGAAGGGATGGGCTAGGCTCTCAAGTACGACCAGGCTATAGGCCAGAGGCCTGTGTTCTCAGCAGAATAGAAAATGCTATTTGTTACAAAATGTCCTGAGAGTGATTGCCCATTGAGATAACAAGAATAGAAGGAAATAAAACTTCAAACAGAGTTTAATGGCTAAGCGAAGCCAGTTGGCTGGTAAGGCCGGCGGCTCCGTGTGTGAGCAGAGCGGGGAGAGCAGCCAGTCAGGCCGAGGGGCTGCAACAGGCCTCGAACTTGTTTTCTCTGCCACTGAGCCGCTTTCCCCAGGAGCAATGCCGGAGTTACCTTCTGGAGTCCACAGGGAGCCATGCAGAGACCTGGACACCCAATAAAATATAATGAGGCAGGTTATATAATCACGAAGCTTCTAGACGTCGGGGCTTTTCAGAAACGTTGACAGGGACAGGCTGAGGTCAGCCACTGCAGATACGTCTCCCAGCCTGTACCACTGGCGGGGAGATAAACGAAAGGAGTGTGGCTCGGCACAGCACCGTCTGAGAGAAAGCGGGAACGCAAGTTCAGTCTGGGACACCCACAGACCTAGAATCCCCAGTTCGAGACCAACTCTTCTATCAAGCTCCACGCCCCCCCCCCCCAAGAAGTAAGTTATCAGTCAGGCTGAAGGAAGTACATGGAGCCCAAACGTCTGGAGGGCTCTTTCGGCTGCTAGCTGCGAGCAATCAGACGGCTTTATGAAGAAGCAATGTTTCTTAGGGACATTGCACTTTAAGGACATCAAGATGGTTCCCAGTGACATACTCCCCGACCTCACCCACAGAACAGACTCCACTACCCATTCACTTGGCATGTATTTACAGCACAATCATTTGTGCATCTTATCACAGGGAAGTGAAATAGCATCATTTGTGGAGGAGGAAGGAAGGAAGAGCACTCATAATAAAACAACCACACACACACACACACACACACACACACACACACACACACATTGTCACCAAGCCCAAAATCCTCAGAGAAAGTTGATTCTGTGGGAGTCTGAGGTGGGCCTCAGAGTCACAGGGTCAGGAAGATGGAAGAGATACGTTAAGCACAATCCCTGGGGAACATTCTAGAATATGTGGCATCCGTAAAAGAGCTGTTCTGGACTGAGAGACACGCAGACTTTCACAGTCAGCCAGTAGGCACTCATTTATCCCTGGCTCCGGGTTGAGCCCATGCACATAATGGGGGAAATCCGTCGGTGAGCACACCAGTCTTTCAGAGCATTCATGCACAGTCCTAACTGTGATGATCTGACAGAGTTCAAGGTTACCCAGCAATGGTGCCCTTAACCCTACTCAGGGATTCAACCACACCCCAGGGCCCCAAGATACTGCATTCCCTAAAAGGCACAGACCATGCAGAGACACCAAACCTTGGGAAGGGCTCCAGGGTAGAAAAGAGGCAGGAATCACCCAGTTTCCCTGTGCTCCACATCTTATAGCAACTGTAGGCTTGGCTCACAGCCTCAGGGATAAACTGCTAGCCAACTGCTCCTGGGCCACAGGCTCTGGGCATAGGCGTGACGGGTCCCATCTCTACTACTGATGTACCTTGGCCCAGGCACTCCCACTTGCACTTTGCTCTGCCCAACCCAGCTCAGAGAGCATGATGAGGTTCAGATGAGGAAATAGGAAAACAAACGTTTTGTGAAATGCGAAGTTCACACAATCCTATGTGCTTAGGATCAGCTCTTCAAAGCCTGAAGCGCCAAGGACACAGTCGGTGGGAAAATGATTAAGGATCCATAGATAGTCTCTTCTACGTAATGCCACTGCCACTCTGTCCCTGTTTCTGTTCCAACACTGGGCAGATGACCACTTCTAGCCAGGAGACAGTCCTGCTCACTGTAGTATGAAGTAGTATTTCCCCTCTGCTGAGCTGGGACACAGGAGAAATGGAGAGGCAGAGATTGAGAAATAGGCTCCTGTGTAAGCCAAAGACTCATCTTAGGAGAGATTTCCAGAGTTAATCTATGACAGAAGAAAACAGTCAGGGCCAGATGAGCACCTTGTTTGCCCTGATTTGTTCTGCATCTTAGTGGGGCAGAAGAGAAGCTCCTAGTACTAAAGATGGAGGAAGAGAGGGAAGAGGAAACTAAAAATCCTAAAGAGCAATCTGAATAGGGGAATCCCCTACTCGCTTGTCTCCTTTTCCTTATTATAGAACAAGGTCTATCTCCTGTCCAGCCTTGAGTTCCACTGCCAAAAAGTAAAAGTTTTAATTTCTCAACCTTAGGAGGCATCAGGTTTAGAGATGAGGAGGTGATGGGGTGCATGGTACATTTGTGTGGAGAAAAGCCTGGCAGAGTGTAGTTAAACCCTAACAGTGCTCCTTTCAGGAAGATAGGCTTTATACCTGACATGAGAAGCTTTCTATAATATCCAAATTTTGCATAACAGTATGTGACTTCTTGCCAAAAGAACAGTAGATTCTTCACATAAATGGAAGCATAAAGAAGTGTTTAAAATGTCGTCATGGGCGCCTGGGTGGCTCAGTCATTAAGCATCTGCCTTCAGCTCAGGTCATGATCCCAGGGTACTGGGATGGAGTCCCACATCGGGCTCCCTGGTCAGCGGGGAGCCTGCTTCTCCCTCTCCCGCTCCCCCTGCTTGTGTTCCCTCTTTTGCTGTGTCTCTCTCTATCAAATAAATAAATAAAATCTTAAAAAAAAATGTGGTCAAGGTTGAAAGAAATTGAAGATGACACAAGTGGAAAGATATTCCATGTTCATGGATTGGGAGAATAAATATAGTTAAAATATTGATACTACCCAAAAGAATCTATAGATTTAACACAATCTCTATCAAAATACCAACAGCATTTTTCATAGAGCTAGAACAAACAGTCCAAAAATTTGTATGGAACCACAAAAGACCCTGAATAGCTAAAGCAATCTTGAAAAAGAAGAACAAAATTGGAGGGAACACAATCTTAGATTTCAAGATATACTACAAAGCTGAGTCATCAAAACAGTATGGTCCTGGGACAAAAACAGATACATAAATCAATGGAACAGAATAGAGAGCCCAGAAATAAACCTACAGTTATTCTAATTAATCTTTGACAAAGGAGGCAAGAATATGCAATGGGAAAAGACGGTCTCTTTAACAAACGGTGTCAGGAAAGCTGGAAACCACATGCAGAAGGATGAAACTAGACGACTTTCATACACCACACACAAAAATAAACTCCAAACAGATTGAAGACCTAAACGTGAGACCTGGAACCATAACATCATAGAAGAGAGCATAGACAGTTATTTCTCTGACATTGGCTATAGTAACATCTTTCCGGATATGTCTTCTGAGGCAAGGGAAACAAAAACAAAAATAAATTATTAGGACTACATCCAAATAAAAAGCTCTACACAGCAAAGGAAACAATCAACAAAACTAAAAGATACTGATGAGAGAAGATAATTACGAATGACATATCCCATAAAGTGTCAGTATCCAAAAGATATTTAAAAAAACTTCCACAACTCAACACCCAGAAAAACAAATAATTCAATTAAAAATGGGCAAAGGACACGAACAGACATTTCTCCAAGGAAGACAACCAGATGGCCAACAGACCCATGAAAAGAGGCTTGACATCACTAATCAGGGAAAGGCATATCAAAACCACAATGAGATAGCACCTCATGCCTGTCAGAATAGCTAAAATCAAAAACACAAGAAGCAACAAGTGTTGGTGAGGATGTGGAGAAAAAGGAACCCTCAGGTACTATTGTTAGGAATGCAAACTGGTGCAGCTCCTGAAAACGGTGTGAAGTTTCCTCAAAAAATTAAAAGTAGAACTACCGTGTGATCCCAAAATTCCACTACTGGGTATTTATCTGTAGAATAAGAAAACACTAATTCAAAAAGATATACAAACCCCCATGTTTACAGCAGCATCATCTTCAATAGCCAAATTATGGAAGCAGGCCCAAACATCTACTGATAGATAAATAGATAATGAAGATGTGGTATATTTATACAATGGAACATTATTCTGCCATAAAAAAGAATAAAATCTTGTCATTGCCAACAACATAGGGGGAACTAGAGAATATAATGTTAAGTAAAATAAGTCAGGGAAAGAAAAATACGATTTCACTCCTATGTGGAATTTAAGAAACACAACAAATGAACAAAGCAAAAAGAGATGAACCAAAAAACCAGACTCCTAACTGTAAAGAACAGGTGGTTACCAGAAGGGAGGTGGTGGGGGGATGGTCGAAGTAGGTGATGGGGATTAAGGGGTGCATTTATCATGATGAGCACGGAGTAATGTTTGGAAACAATGAATCACTATATTGTACGTTTGAAACTATTATAACACTCTATGTTAACTATGCTGGGATTAAAATTAAAATTAAAAAATAAAGTGTGATCAAAGTCATTTGACTTGGTCACTACAAAGGAGCATGGAAGTGTGTGCTCAGGGAGGCTCTGAGGGGACCGTAGCCAGGGGCTGCCGGAACCGGCCCCGGGCACAGTCAGGAGCCTGCTAGGCAGAGCGAAAGAAATTGAAAGGCAATCACCAAAGAGGCAGATGACCAGAGGGAGAAGGGCAAGAGAGACTCCTGATAGCAGGTCCTGAATACTGAACAGTATTCATTAACATGACGCTATTGTTTTTAACTATAAAGCCCCGTTCCTTTGGGAATTTTTTGCTGTTGTCACTATAGGGGATGGGAAAGGAACCCTCAAAAGGGCCAGGCATATCAATGGGACAGGATCTCTGTAAGGTTTGGTTTGGTTTTGTGAGAGACAGAGAATGGAGGAGGTAGGGGGAGGGGCAGAGGAAGAGAGAGAGGCTTAAGCAGCCTCTGAGCTGAGCACAGGTCCCCTGTGGGGTCCCATCTGGGCTTGATCGCAAGACCATGAGATCATGACCTGAGCCGAAATCAAGAGTCGATGCTTGACCGACTGCGTCCCCCAGGCGCCCCGCCATTAGGTTTTTAAAAGAACGAAACTGCTGCCCCAAATCAGGGAAGAGAAGTGACAGGGATTGTAGTACTTACGAATATTAAAGAGCTAGAAGAACCATACAGATCCTTCTCGTCCAGTCTCCTCATTTCCCAGGGAGGAGTCCCGGGCCTTGGAGAAGTCTGGGCAAGGGCTGTGGTCCCACTGCGTGCCTCACCAGAGCCAGGACCAGGATCTCGGCGGCCTGCCTCGGGCCCAGAGCGCACTTGCCCACCTGCCCCCTGGCCATGCAGCCCGTCTGTGCTGTGAGGGCGCGTCGTTCAGAAGTCAGAGACGCAGAGCTCCATCCCAGGTAGCAAAACTTCTCGCTCAGAGCCTGAGGATAGGGCCAGACTCTCAGGAGACTCTACCTGACAGCAGAGGGGCAGGAGGACTCCTTGGTCAGGGTTAAAGCATGAGCTGGCATCTTGCTCCGGCCACAGGGTGAGGGAGCCTGAGAAGACAAGTGCGCGGACGCTCGACACTTTCCTCACACTAACATCACATTCGCTAGCACCTGGGCTCGGTAGCCTCTCAGCCCAGCCCCCGCACCAGCAGCCCCACAGACCCAACCAGCAGCTTTCCTCCCCACAACGTGGGTGTTGGACAGAAGTACAGAAGCAAGGGCAGAGGCGTGGGTGGAGTGAGGCAGGAAGGAGAGGTGGGGTTTATGCAGATCCTACAGCAAGTTTGGAGCCCTGCTCACCATTCCGGTGTGCGAGTCACCTGTTTTTCTGTAACTTCCTCTTTATTTTGAGCCCCACTGCACTGGGGCGGCAGAAGCTTAATCTCAGGGACCTCTGCTTTCCCCGGGGCTGTGTGTGTTCTGGAAGCTCACGTAGTGCTAAGGGAGCAGCTGGGAGGTCTCATGGAGCCTCTGTAGGCATCCTCCCTCTGGGCCATCAGTTTTCAGTCCTCCGCAGGACATCCCTCATTCCAGGCAGAAATCCCTTTAGATCGGACTATTCCATTAGCTTTCCTGTGCTGCTCATGAAGGCTCATTTTATGCCATGTCGGGGCCAGAGGACCTTTCCAGTTGGAATTGCCAACAGGCTGACCATAGAGTTCTTTATCAACCTTCCTTCCCCCAGGATGGCCCTTCCTACAGATGGCACAAGTGGACATCTTGGCTCTTATTCACAGCGTCCATCCCATCTTGTCTTAACACAGAGTCCTTGCTTCTCCCTTAAGAGTATCAGCTTCTGGAAATGTATGTCAAGACAACCCTTCATCGTCCCTGCTTCCTAGTTTTCCCATCCCCTTCCCGAGGGACTGAGCACAGAACAGCCTCGCCGCTTAAACTGGCTGAGTGGAGAGGGAAGAGAAAAATAGTTAACTATAGGGAGAGAAAAATCCCATGAGTTCATGTCACAAAATGTTGCCATGCTACGCATCCCATTGCTATAGGATGTGGATATGAAGACAGCCCTTCATGCGTGCTGAATCTTTGCGGGCAGGAGTATCCCTGGAGAAGCTGACAATAAATAGGGGAGATCAAGAACTTGTGGGCAATGGCAGGAGAGGAGAAATTCCTCCCTCTCTGGTCTCTCCTTGGCCCTAGAGAAGCCCAAGGGTCACCTGGAGGAGGAGGCCTGGGAAACACCAAGATGGTAAGGAGCATGGCAGATGTACTGTGCAGTACTTCTGGGCAAAAGGATGCCCTTCTGAGTTGACAAGTTACAAAAAGATGCCCCACCTCCTGGGCAGACACAGCCAGGACCAGAGAGCAAGGCCTAGCTGGCGGAGGGCTGCATTCCAGTCCAACAAGTACCCCCACATCCCTACCCCCAGCTACCACCCCCCCCACCCCGCCTCGGGCCATGTATTTCACAGCTGGCACCAACTGCGTGACTCTGAGTGGGACCCGGCTACTTTTCATTACAAAACCATGCTGCATTTTAGATAAGATTTCAAGGGAACCTGCAGGAGGGCATGGCTCGATCCTCAGTAATCATGGGTAGTTAAGAAACTCAAAACACAAAACACCAAGGTCATCAGACATTTGCTATCTGAGGTCTCGGTTAACTCTGGTCTGTTGTTTTTGTTAAGGACCTCCACCTCTCAGGTAATGAGCCAAAGCTCAAAAATGACACGTCCAAAAAGTTCTGCGCTCAAAACTTCCCCGCTACCATAAATGGATTTCATGTGTTATGTCTCCGTGCTCCCCGGTGTCCATGCCGCGGGACCCTCTGTGGGGAACACAGGACTTTAGAAATCACCTCCCAAGGTTACAAAATGATAAACAAGAACAGAGCAAAGACTAAAACCGTTAAGCCAGCCCCCCCAACCCCCACACATGCCCAATTTTCTGGTAACCCCGATCATATCTGATGCAAAAGCTGCTTCTAATCAAAGGTGGTTGCCAAGCTGTTTTAATACTTTCCACATTGGACATTTTCACTAGTGCATGGTGGATCGGGAGGCCCGTGCATAAACAGACTGTCATTGAGTCTGAGGTTGAGGAGGTATGCTCTCGTAAAGGAAAGCCTGCAGAAACACATATGGAATGATAAAGCTCCAAGAAACCTCCTGCCCTGACTCACAGTGACCCAGTGGAAAATTGCTAAGCAAGCCGCCAAGTTAACCTGATTCGAGGCTGCTGTTTACACTGTGGAAGTGAGCTGTTCAACTGAGGCGCTTTCCAGGATCATCTGAACACAGAAACAGGAAAAATTACTGTTGTGACAATTTTCCCACTTTTACAAAGATGGTATGGCACTGGGACCATTCTAAACGCACGCAGGAGAAATTGATTTGTTACGTACCATCGATGCTGCTAGCCTGTCAGTCAGTGAATGGGAAGCCAGGAGAGTGTTAGGGAGGGTGGGAGACAGGGAAATACAGAATGTTTATGATTTGATGGAGAAGGTTCCAATTTTGCACACATGACCGAGAGGGGAAAACATGTTCTGGATCTGCAGAAAGGTCCTGGATGGTGGGGGATTCAGTGGGCCACTGCAGAGCGGGCAGCATCTCGCATGAGGGGGATGCTGCTGGGGGTCGGCTCAGCTGTCATCCTGCCCACGTTTCTCTGGGACAGACTGTGCACAAACTCACGTAGAAGGGACAGCAATCAAACCCTTTGAAAAGCATGACTACGAAATTTTGGAAAATGTGAGGGTGGGTTCGATGTCAATGGGGGATTAAGATAATTTTTCACAGAAGACACACGGCCTGCCATGCCTTTGAAGGAGAATGTAATCAGTGCCTGGGGATGGATTGTTTCCATGTGTTTATTTGTCAACAGCCTAATGAAATAATGCAAAAGCGGTGAGGATGTCCCAGCCCTGATCTTCCAACCTGGGGTGCTAAGCAGCCCACCAGGCTTGAAGGAGCTGGGCTCTATTTCCTTCCCCTGCTCCAGAAAAACCTTCAGCTCTCAGAGCCACGTTGATAGGGTTGCACGTCAGTGGGGACTTTGCCTTCTCCCACATTGATCCTTTCCTCATTCTGCCCCAGCACACACGGAACCTGAATGCCTTCTCCCCTTTGCCGGGGCCTCCTTCTTTTATGTAGAAAACAGTCCACCTTCCCTGTCATCACAGAGCTGGGGAAAGGGACTTTTTTAAAACAATGGGTGTGATAACAGTTGCTAGGTCTAATGTTTGCTCCGTCCATGGACCAACACCCTGACCCTTTGGCATGGTGGACGGGATGTTACTTTGGAGTTCCTGGGCTCTATCTCAGGCCAGGTAATGGGCTGACCCTGGATAAGAAAACCAACACTGACCATTATCATGGACAAAGACCTGTAATCATTTTTAAAATGTTTTGTAGTGAATTCATTAGGTTATAAGGATGCTTTTCTCAGAGACACTCTCCTTAAGTCAATCTGTCTCTTAAAGGGGTGGGGAGGGAGTAGTAAAATTATTCAGAATAATACAGAAAAAAACAAGCACAAGCTTGCCTGTCCAGACCAATGTCTAGGTATGCCTAGGTGGTACTTTGGAAAGAGGTTTGCACCCAGGGAGCTCCCCGTATTTTATGTCATCTTGATATTTCATATGAAACATTTAATGAACTCACTAACACGTGCTCCTTCTCTGAGGCTCTGGTCACACCATCCCCATGTCTCTCTTGGTTGCCATGTCCCGAGGCTCCATTAGTAGCCATCTAATGCTTCATACACACTCAACAATGTGTGTCCATTGTTAGGGAATGATTTCCGAATCTGACTCTGAAAACCAGTCACTTCAAATATCCATTCATTCATTTGTTCATTTACCATTCATTCATTAGTTTATCCAAAATTACCTGAAGGCTTTCTGCAGACCGTGAGCAATAGTAGGCATCAGAAGTAGATGTCCTCCCCTCAGGGACCCTACAGTCCAATGGCCGAGACAGAAGAGAACAGATGATTACAACACATGCAAAGAAATTATATGGCAGAAAGGCAATTGGAGGGGGCACAGAGGAGAGGTCATGAAGTCCACCCTGTCAGGGATGGGAAGACCTCAGAGAGAGGGGACATGGAAGTTGAGTCTTAGAAGATGAACGAGAGCTACCCAGGGCATCATCTGTCATTCCCAGGACTTTCGGTTTTCCTATTCCACATCAGACCTGTCCATACAGCTGTTCATAACTCTAAGAATACTAACCCCTCAAAAATCCTTCCCTAAGATGCTGACAGTTGTTGCCAGGTTGGCTGTCTACAGACACAGTGCTCTGGCTTTGGCAAGCAGAGGCTGGTTCTGCCATCACCCGGCCCTGAGCCAGCCAATCCCAGGGAAGGAATCTTTCAGACTCACCTCATTCTGCAAAGGTCTCCCACGCACACATGCTGCGACCGGGCCTGTGTGTTCTCAGTCATGGCATGGCTGTATTAATATCAGTCACTGTTCAATTTAGAAAATAAACAAGTGGGTCCCTGAAGGCCTTTCCTTGGCTCCTGTTCCTGCCCATGTTTGTCCTTAGGCCTCTTTCCCCTCCCCTGGGGTACTGAAAGCCTTCACTTTCATGCTGCCCTTCCCTGAACAAGGGGATTCCATCCTCCTGTTTTCTAAAACAGGGGACTACAATGTAGCTGAAGAACCAAGGCTCTGTGTATAGGACTCAGGGAGAGTTTTGAGGACGGTTCAAAGAAGGACAATATTATCTTCCCACATGTGCAGGCCATCTGTTTTGCCTGTAGTTAGTTGGGGATTTCTTCTTTGCTTCTTAAAAACAACAAAAGTAACTTATCTGTAGTCTAAGCCATCCTTCACCAAAACTCCCAACTGGTCGGGTTCCTCTACCAACCAGACTGGTTTGGTCACCTGCAGCTATTGGGATATGGATGTTGGAGAAGTTCCTTTGGGTTGAGATCAATTGTATAATCCTCTCTGGAGCCTCTCTCAACTGCAAGAGGCCCTCTGTGCCCTTCACTTGCAGGGACCTGGCTAAAGCACCAAGAGATAATTCACATGGGGTGTGAAGAACAGAGAGCTGCCAATGCGTTCCCAAGGAGCTGCCATATCCGAGGCAGAGCAAGAGGACCCAACCATGGACAGTGGTACGGCCAGCAAGTTGGAGGGAATGAAAGGGGTGAAAGCCAGCAGTCATTCCAAAAGGATGCCCTGGTGCCAGGGACCACATGCCCCAAGGAAACCAGTTAGACAAGGCCTGTATGGGTATCCACCAGACTCGGGGATCAGGAGGTTGTTCATGAATTTAGCAAGAGAAGCTTCAGTGTAGTGGTATAGATGGCAGCAGAGCGGACCATGGTGCTGTACTTCAAGCCCCCAAAGGTGGTGTGCCCCCAAGTTATACACTTATAACACTTGAAGGGGTCAGAGTGGCATCTTGTATGTTATATATATTTTACCACACACACAAAGAATAAAACACCAAAGGTGGGCAGGGTAGGGGTGTGTGTGCAGGAGAGGCAAGGAAAGAAGAGATGATGGAGGTGGAAGAGATATGAAGTCGTGGATTTCTGCTTTGTTTTAAGACAGGAGTGACTGGAGCATGTTCATAGGCCCGGCGGAATGAGCTGCTAATGATATGTGTCAGAAGACTCGATGGTCCAAAAGAAGGACAGATGAGGGAAGTGAGGTCAAGGGCAAAGCAGAGGGACTAGCCTTGGAAAGGAAGAGGACTGGCTCCTCCTGGAGAGCCAGAGTGGAAGAGGGTGGGTCAGAGTGAAGTCGGCCCCCCAGGGTCGCCGTGAGACAGCCCACATGTGGCATGGTGGAAAGTGCGAGACCACTGTGGTAGGGCTGGAGAAGGTGCTCACTTAGAGGTCTCCTAGTTTTCATACCAAGTCTATCAAGGAACAAAAGGCGATGAGTCTCCTGTGTACTCCTCATCACTTGTTCTCATCCCGTCTCCAGGTGCTAAAGTGTCTTCAGGGGGCCACCTACACATGTGCTCCTTGGCCCATCGGTCAGAGTGTCAGGCCACCACAGCTGGGCAGAAGCCTACAGAATTCTGACTGGACTCCCAGCCTGGCTCTGAGCAACCAGACACAGCCTGGGGATGACCCCAGGTGGGCAGCAGCTCCAGAAGAGTTGAGGGGACCGGGAAGACCTGCAGTTACTGGTCCCTGTTGCTTGGGCTTCCCGTCTAGTCAGCCAGGACAACACACACCAGACACGGCCAAACCAGGGGGTTCCTGCTTTTCTTTTTCATCATCACGTTGTTGTCGCGATTGCGGATGGTACCATTACCATCATCGTCATTATTGTAGTTGAATTCTGCCCATGGGATCTGAAGGCCAATGTGGAACACCGATGCAGCACAAAAGCATTTTTTTTATCTTGCCTGCCTTGTATATTAAGTTTCAGTTTTATGGGATTAAAACCAGCTGAGGTCTGAGGGCCTCCTCAGGCCCACTTGACTACCTTCAGGCGTCCTGCTGTGGTTTGCCACCCACAGCGGTGAGGACCCTTCTGGGATGCAGACAGCAGGGCCTTAGGCCGGCAGGTGGGTGGTCTGGAGAAGCCTCTAATTAAAGCTCTTCAGACCTGCAACCATGGGATCCTAACCTCTGCTTCTCAGTGTCTGAACGCATCTCAAATCCCAGGCCTTTCTCAGGACTCTGAGGGACAGAAAACCCAGTAAGTAAGGGGTCTGCGTGGAGAGTGGGCATGGAGGCTAGGGTTGGGCTGGAGGTTGGGTCTGGCTCACCGTCGCCCCCATTCTTCAGATGGTAGACATGTGTGTCAGCCCAGGGGAGGAGCAAAGGGGGAAGAAAGCCAAGGGAGTAAGAGCCACCATCATGGTCTGGATTCAACTCTGGGAAGAAGCCCCTGGGAAAAGGAGCATAAACACCCCATTCCAGAGCTTTTTGGGGACTCGTGGCATCATCTCTGGGCTCCCCAGCAGTCCAGTACACCTTGGCTAGAGCTGGAGTTGAGTGAGCACGGACACTCCTGCTCCTCTACTTCTCCACCTGGTCTCAGAGGACCTGTCAAGGCTTCCTGCACTCAAATTCCCTCTTGGTGAAATAATTCCCTGTGAGAAATATGCACTCATTCAATAATATATGTTTATTGAATTTCTCACGTGCACCTGCTTAAAACACAAGACCCCAAAAGAGATTCAAGTCTGAGTGTCCCTGAGAGATGGTTTTCACACAGGGAATGAGCGGCAGATCTCTGATAAGCAGAGAACCAAGAGTGGTGGTGGTATGGAGTGGTGGGTAAGTAGCTCAGAACAGGATTGGGCCTTGACTGTCGTCTTCAAAGACTTCCCAGACTTCTTGCATGCAAAACTCCTTGGATATCACAGCAAGATGCCAGAGAATTCTTTGAGACTACATTCCCATTGTGCTTTCTGAAGGCTGTGATAAGAGTCCCCAGAGCCAGAATTCCAACCCAGGATGTCCTGGTTCTAAAGCATATGTTCCTCTAGCTTTGCTTCAGTCTGACTTCTTTCTTGCATGTTCCCACAGGTGTTTTCTGGGACAGCATGCATTCCCTGGTTATCTTGGGGGATGTGTGCTCCCACTGGATGTACTTAGGGGTGGGCTAGAACAAGGAAGCCTGCAGAAATGAACATGGTAAAAAATCAATCCCCATTAGGCCAGAGATCCTTGCACACTGGGCTCAATTTTTGTTCTTCTGTCCTAGAGGGAAAATCCAGACAGAATCCAGGGGCCAGAGGACACTGTCTTCAGAGAAGCTATTGACCTCCTGGGTGCTCCAAGCTGATGTGGTGGGAAGGGGAATGGACAAATCTGGGGAGCTGGAGGAAAGACTAGTCCTATTCTTGGAGTAGCTGCCCATCATTGTGACATACAAGAAAGGAATGGAAACTGGCCCCTTAAAGGAAAACAGATTTAAGAATGAGAAGAATAGCTTTCTCATGGAAGGCATGAAGTGTAAGATCAGAAGGAAGGAGTGGCAAACAGAAAGAAAAAATACCACCAAGAGAGTAAAACCCAAGGCAAATTATATGAAGATGGTTAAGAGTGAAGAAGTGACAAATGCACAAGAGTTATGTTATCAGATAGTAGCTAGCCTCTAACGTGGGTTTTTTCCTGGTTTCTCTGAGAGCTAAGCTTGTTTTCACAGGCCATGATCAAAGAGGGTCATCCCAGCTTTCTTGAGCATGTCTACTTGCAGAAGATTAGTGACACTGAGAAAGGGTAAGGATGGAATCGAGTTCTAATCAGACCCCAGCATATCAGACCAGACCCCCCATCCAATCAGCTCACAAACGTGTGTGGATTCATGTCATATTTCTGCAACTTACAGACTATGACTTTAGGCAAGTTTATTTAAATTGTCTGAATCCTAATCTCTTCATCAGTAGAATGGATTTATTATCTCCCTCAAATAGTCATGGGGGGGTCTACATTAGATAAGATAATGTTATAAACACCTAGTAATGTACCTGGCATACAGTAAGCCCTTACTAAATGTGATCATTCTACTGATCCATCTGGATTTCTTGCATTTAATTACATTTTCTGGAGCAAAATATCTGAGACACCTCAAAAATTAGAGTGAACTTAAAAACCAGGCAAAGCCCCGCTAACATCCAGAGATGTTCCACTACGCTTCCTTTCAGTGTTTGACCAACCTTCAAATGGCCAGAAAATAGGTCCCGCTACTCCCAGCCCCCACCATCATTAAATAGCATTTGGGTTATTGTTTTAGCCCACTGTACCCTTGACATAGGACTCTGAGTTGCGAATGGCATGCTGCAGCCAGGGTACTAACAAATCCTGGCCTATCTCTCCACCAGATGTGGTGAATGGGTAGGACACATCGCTGTCATTTAAACTCCATGATCAATGCTGTTTCAGTGGTGTAGTATCCAATGTGGGTTTTGTTTGAATGTGTAAAGAACTTACGTGAGAAGCTCTTCATTCAATAGACTTACAATGATGAAGGCAAAGTATTTCCCAACAGAGACATGAGAACCACTTCTTCACTGTTCTCTGTATTTTCTACGGGGGAAGACGGTTTTCTCAATAGAATTGCTCCTCTGAAATGAAAGAGAAATTAGAAGAGAAGTATACATTTTTACTTTTCTCTCTCTTTTTTTTTAAGATTTTATTTATTTGTCAGAGAGAGAGGGAGCACAGGCAGACAGAGTGGCAGAGGGAGAAGCAGGCTCCCTGGGGAGCAAGGAGCCTGATGTGGGACTCGATCCCAGGATGCTGGGATCATGACCTGAGCCGAAGGCAGCCACTTAACCAACTGAGCCACCCAGGCTTCCCACATTTTTACTTTTCATTCAGTTTTTCATAACAAATAGAAGTAAAGTAAGATGAATATACATGTAATGTACATTAAGTGTATATAAAATACTGTTACATACATTATGTGCTTTATGTATATGAATTGTATATTATATATTACATGTCTATATAAAATATTACGTGCGCATGAAATGTCATAAAGATCACATAGTAACTGTAGCAAAGGCAGTAATGCTCACTGTGCAGTTCATTTGCTCTTCTTCTAGCCTGTCTGGTCAATGGATTCTGGTCAAAAATAAGACTTGCCACTTCAGTGAGATTTCTCTGTGCTTCTTTCTTCCTCTGTTTTGGCAAATGGTGTGTTCCACATAGGTGTAGCAACAACACGGTGGAGAATCCATTAACTAGATCCCAGGAGCAGAGCCCTGTCTCCTACCTAATCCTTTGGCTGGTTCACAATTACAGGTAGCATGAGGGGTAAACCCTTGTTGTGTTAAGCCACTGGGACGCTGCAAGTAATTTGTTTTCCCGATATACCTTACCCTATCCTGGCAGATACCATAACTGTTCCTTGAAATTCTCTAAATTAAACCTCAAGTACAGTTTTAAACTCAGAGCGAAGAGTAGCAGGTTTTAGAAGCAATGATTGCATTCTATGGTCCTTATTCAAATTGATGTTAAAAAAAATCAAGTAACAATGTGTGTTGGAGAGGATGTGGAGAAAGGGGAACCCTCTTACACTGTTGGTGGGAATGCAAGTTGGTCCAGCCACTTTGGAGAACAGTGTGGAGATTCCTCAAGAAATTAAAAATACAGCTTCCCTATGACCCTGCAATTGCACTACTGGGTATTTACCCCAAAGATACAGATGTAGTGAAAAGAAGGGCCATCTGTACCCCCAATGTTTATAGCAGCAATGGCCACGGTCGCCAAACTGTGGAAAGAACCAAGATGCCCTTCAACGGACGAATGGATAAGGAAGATGTGGTCCATATACACTACGGAGTATTATGCCTCCATCAGAAAGGACGAATACCCAACTTTTGTAGCAACATGGACGGGACTGGAAGAGATTATGCTGAGTGAAATAAGTCAAACAGAGAGAGTCAATTATCATATGGTTTCACTTATTTGTGGAGCATAACAAATAACATGGAGGACATGGGGAGATGGAGAGGAGAAGGGAGTTGAGGGAAATTGGAAGGGGAGGTGAACCATGAGAGACTATGGACTCTGAAAAACAACCTGAGGGTTTTGAAGGGGCGGGGGGTGGGAGGTTGGGGGAACCATGTGGTGGGTATTAGGGAGGGCACGTATTGCATGGAGCACTGGGTGTGGTGCAAAAACAATGAATACTGTTACGCTGAAAATAAAAAAATAAATAAATAAAAAATTTTTAAAAATCAAGTAATCACTCAATTTTATTAAAAATATGTAAGTGTTTTCCTCTTAAGTCTGGATAATTTTGTTTAAAATCCCGAACTGTTTTAACTGGATGAGGCTTAGATGCTTTTAAGTCTTCAAAGTTCTTATTTCTAGACCATCTTTCAAGCAAAGGGACTCTCCCTCATAACTAATAAGAACATTTCCAAATCTAGTAAGACTGAGGGCTTGGAGTTGTGTCTCACTTGCACTACAGAAGGTGTTCACCAGATATTTTTCTGACAATAAGATAATTGAGCTAATGCTTACAATGTAAAAAAATATAATAATAATAACAAAAACAAAAACAGCAGCCCTCTGCCAGTTTATGGTTTATGGGAGACGAGGTGACATAGTAGGGAAACGTTTTTCACAATTCTCCACCCCAGCTGGAGCCAAGTGATAGAGAAGGAAGCAAACACACTTCAGAGGCTTGAGCTCGAGACTAGGAAGTGAGAATAACGTATTGCTTGCTGAATTCCTCACCTCACAGGGGTTTTCTGAGGATTAAATGGTTAAAACGCTTTGAAGATGACAAATGCTTAAGAGCTAAGCATTGTTGTTATCTGAAACTATTATTACATCAATTCCTTGTGTAATCAAGTATTAGTATTGGAAGCGCTGCAAGAAAATCTAATCTTTGGAGATTTTCGGCTCTATTTGCAGAACAAAGGGGCGCGGGTATCATTCATCCTAAGCACTTCAGACATGTGAATCAAAAGTATCGAGACAGTGAGTGAGTATTTCTTGTTTGCCCATATTTCAACTAATAAGAACTTTGTATTTATTGGCATAACCCAAAAAGCAATATGGTACTTTGGGGAGGAAAAAACCCACAAGATTTAGATTCTAGAATAAGGTAAAACTAAAATGGAACCTACCCAAACATTCTCAGCTGAGATTAAAACCCCTCCTGGCTATTTGAATAAATTGCTCTTTAAGTAATTAAAACTGTAACCTATGGTCTTTAGTAAATTCTAGCAATTTCTCTGTAGTCAATTTCAAGTATTTTCTAACTGGCTTCCTTCCAAAGAGTACACCTGTGTGTTAGTTGAACAATGTCTTACTGAAAGATGAAATTAACTAATTTTGTTTGATTTGGATCTTGGTTAAAACTCTGAAGTTAGATATTTATATGCAGAGCCACATAAAGAATACTAACTTAAATTATTCCGCCAGGGACTATAATAAGATTTCCATTTAGCTAACAGAACGTTAGAATATGCTTAGCTAATGAAAACAATTTATCTCTGTTTTTCTATCAAACACAAGAATTGGAGGAGGGGCAAAGAGTTATTATTTTAAGTATAGAACTTCTAGTATTTTAACTTTCTTCCCTTCCACACTACATCCTCTTCCTAAACTTATTCATTTTCGTTTCTGAACTTTGAAAAGACCTTGACCTACTTTAATTCATGAAAACCCAATAAAACATTGTTTTGACTTTAAATAATGGGACTTTCATGCCTTTGATCCCCCTTTCCCATGTAAAATAAAAGCCTAATGACTCCTATAAATGGGAGGAATAAAGTTTATTTCAATAACTATTTTCATTTTATGAGGGTAATTTAAGTTTTCACTTTTGTCCATTAATTATATGGGATGTCACAAGTGTTGGAAGATGGGATTTGTTTATGTTTCCAGTTTTGATCTCAGTTAGTTCTTGCTTTGTATGGAATTAACACATAAGAGCACGGGTGCCACCCTCCACCCCTGTACCACCTCAAGAGTGCAGGTGCACGCAGTAAGAATCTACTGGCATTCACAACCTTACTACAATTCCTGAACAATCACACTTTCCGTGGCTCCACCATGGCCTCCAACGAGCCCCTATCTTGCTGTAAGAACATGCAAGCTCTCCTTACCCTTGGACACGGGGACTTTATACAGCCTTAATGGGAAGGAACACGGCTGGTTTCCCATGCCATGCACTCTGGGACCCAAACCTAGTCAACATCAGGAGAGATACTGAAGTTTATGAGAGGAGACTTTTAATTGCGCCTTGTGTGCCTCCTTTATTACCTCCCTGGTTTTTGCAAACTGCCTTGGGGAAAGTAATAAATGTCTGTGATTTTTTAAAAAGAATATTTAATTCAGCAATCAAAAAATTAGAGAAACAAATAAGGATAAATGAAACCAAGCATGGAAACAGATATCATGTGAGTAACATTTTGGAAAAAAATTAGAACACACATGTGTTAAAAACAGACTGGAATGGATGGAGGACCCAAGCAGGCACTAAATATTCATGAGGCATGTGAGCCATCAAATTTTCATGAGGCACTAAATAAATATTCATGAGACCTTTAATGAGCCACTTGGTGGTGGTACCTATTTAACCCCCATTTGTTGTCAACCCACTACACAGTTTGCATGCTTGTTCTGCAGCAGTTTTCATGGGACACTAGTGACCCACAGGGCTGATGCCCAAAGAGTAGCATTTGCATTTTTGAAGGGCATATGTTCTAAAACTTTAAACAAACACACACACAAGAAAGTCCTAATTATATTAACATATATATAAAGAATCCTTATAAATCAGTGAGGAAATACAAACATAATTAAAAAATTGGCAAGAATTATAAACATGCAGATTCACAGTAAGAAAAATATATGTTAAAGCATGTTTTAGAAGTATTTAAGATCAAATAAAGAGAGAGTCTTTCTGGTACTCTCTTAGCCCCCATCTTGTAGCTCCTCCAGGGTTGGGATGGGACCAGGGAAAGGCAGGAAAAGGCAAACGGATGCCGGTTTGGGACAGACAAGCCAATGGTGGTCTCCTGGCAGCACACATGTGGTTCCTTGGAGGGTCACATACTTCTCAACTTTTACCTGGTTTACCAAAACAATGTTTTTTGAAGCATTCCCAGAGATGTCTTATGTATGCTGCCTCATACACCTAGACTTCATGTGGCTGCTTCTATGCCAGTGCTTTTCCTGGAAAACTGATGCCTCTGCTTCAAGGATTTCACTACCCTGAAGTCATGATGTCTCCCTGCACAAAATGAGGAGACTAGACCCCTCCACGCTCTGCATCACCCTTTGTCACACAGCTTGAAGAGAAGCAAACAGCGACAACCTTACAACACAGAATTCCATCACGAACCCGACTAAGGAGATTCAGTGGCAAAAGAATTCAAAGGACCTCCTCTGGAAGTAGGCCCATGGTGTGGTCCACAGAGTAGCCATTAGGGCTTTATCCCTCCATCCTTCCTTCATTTCCTTCATTCCTTTTCTACCTTATCTTCAGTTTATAGCGTTGCTACTACAGTGGAGTCCGGCAACATGGCGTCACCGGGCAGGTCTTAGAAAGGTAGAGCCCTGGTCTTACCCGAGACCCACTTCATCAGACTCTGCGTGTGAACAAGATCTTCTGGTCATTCGAAGGTACGTTAAGATTGGAGAAGTACTGATTTCTCAAACAGAATTTCTGGATTCTCCTGCTCCTGTCTCTCATGTCCATACGCATTCTTAGCTGGGGTGGTTCCTTTCTCCATCAGACTCCACCCCGTAAAGCTGTCCTTGGCAACATTTTAGTCTCCGCACCCCTTCTTTTCCATTTTCTGTTACCCTTTCTTGTGACCTTTGGCCTTCCCTTCCTGCTGATAAATGCCCACTCAGGCTCCTCGGCTCCATTTACCTTCCTCCCAGAGAGGCTGGAAACACACTCCCAGGATAGCTGGGACTGGCTGGAGGGACCCCGCCCTGCCGCTTCTAGTGCCAGACATGATTTAATCATTCCCAGAGTTCAGAGGTTTATGACTTGTTTCTTGTAGTTCCAAACGTGTGGTCAAGATGCCCTGATGTTGAGTCGGCAAGACTAATGGCTTATGTAAATATTTTCCAATTCTGCCCTTTCAGACCACTGCTTCCGCATTGCTATCACTTGGAAATATGAATGTAGTGAAATCATGAGGCTTCTGTCAAGTTTGCCTTTAAACTTTGATGCTGATTAAGTCTTTATACCAACAGTTTCTATGAACTAAATCTATTCTGAAAGAAGGACTATCTGGAATTGGGACCCGAAATCTTCCCATAGGTTCTTGGATGTAATTTGTGAGTGTGCTTTTGTTTCCTAGACATGGCAAAAAAATTTGAATTTGAAATCCAGAAAGGTCATGGATGACTTGCGTATGTCTGGGGTACTCAGAGAACCCACCTGCATTCACAGAGTCAGGTGCTTTCATCTGAGTGCGCGCGCACACACACACACACACACACACACCCATGCGCACACACAACTGCCGTATCCTATTGTCCAAATTTCTTGTCCCTGTCAGAGATGGAAAAAAAAAAGGTTATCTTTAGGGGAAAAATCAACTCTTAAACTGGTGATATTATGCATTTTATAGGCATTGCACTACTGAGGACAATTCAGCTGAAAGACATTAACTGGTTACACAAATCGAATGATGGATGCTGTGGTTCACACAGGCCACAGAAGAAAATTACAGGTAAACTTGACTCCATTAAATTTGAAAACTTTTGGGGGTGTCTGGGGGTCTCAGTTGGTTAAGCCTCTGACTCTTGGTTTTGGCTCAGGTTGTTATTGCAGGGTCCTCAGATGGAACCCCACACTGGGCTCTGCTCTCAGGGCAGAGTCTGCTTGTCCCTCTCCCTCTGCTCTCCCCCCAACTCATGTGCACTTGCTCTCACTCTCTCTCTCTCTCAAGTAAATGAATAAATAAAATCTTTTAAAAAATTCAAAACTTTGGTACATCAAAAGACACTATCAACGGAGTGAGAAGGCAACCATGGAAAAGGAAAAAAATCTTTGCAAATCATATATCTGATAATAGGTTAATATCCAGCTATACAAGGAACACCTACAACATAACGACAGAAAAGCAAAAAGCTCAATTAGATAATGGGCAAAGGATTTGATAGACACGTCTCCAGAGAAGATCTACAATGGCCAATAAGCAGGTAAAAAGATTCTCCACACCACTCGTCATTAGGGAAATACAAATCAAAATCACAATGAGATGCCACCTCCCAGCCACTAGAATGGTTATAATTGAAATGTTTAAAATAGCAGATATTGGTGAGGATGTGGAGAAATTGGAACACTGTGCATCGCTGGTGGGAATGTAAAGTGGTGCGGCTGTGCCGGAAAATAGTTTGTTGGTTCCCCAACAAAACTAAACAAAGAATTATCATATTGAACCAGCAATTCCATTCATAGTATACATCTGAAAACAGGGACTCAAACAGATACTTGTATGCCAATGTTCATAGTAGTGTTATCCACAATAGCCAAAAAGTGGAGATAACCTGAGTGTCCATCAACAGATGAAGAAATAGATAAAGAAAATGTGGCCTATACATACATTGGGGCATTGTTCAATAGTAAAAAAGAATGAAGTTCTATGCATACAAAAATATGGATGAAACTTGAAGACATCATGTCAAGTGAAATTAGCCAGAATATTGAGAATAGGCAAATTCATAGAGACAGAAAATGGATAAAGTTTACCAAGGGCTGGGGGGAGGGAGAAATCAGTAATTATTGTAGAATGGGTAGGTCACTAGTTTCATACAGAGAAGCCATAGACCCCTCCCCATGATGGAAGGAATCTCAAAGAATTGGGGGCCATATTTTAAAACACCACACTCTTTGTAATAGGTTGAATTGTGTTCCCCCCCCCCAAAAAAAATATGCCCAAGTCCTAAATCCTGGTACTATAAATGTGACCTTTTTTGGAAATAGGGTCTTTGTAGATCTAATTAAGTTAAGGATCTTGGCATGAGAACATCTTGAATTTAGAGTGGGCCCTAAATCCATTAACTGGTATCCTAATTAGAGAAAGGAGAGAGAAATTAGAGATGCACAGACCTAGACACAGGAAAAAAAAACAGGTGAAGATGGGGGCAGAGACTGGATTTATGACAAGCCAAAGAATGGTGGGACCACCAGAGGCTTTGAGAGGCAAGGAAGGATTCTTCCCTAGAGACTTCAGACGGAATGTGGCCCTGCCAAGGCTTAATTTCAAACTTCTGGCCTCCGAAACTGTGATAAAATACATTGCTGCCATGTTAGGCTGCTCGGTTTATGGAAATTTCTTATGGCAGCTCTAGGACACACTCCACCTGTGAAGAAATGAAGAATTGTGTAAGTTTTTAGCTTTTGTCTCTTCCAATAAATTTGGGGAGTCAGTATAGAACCTGCTTTCTCCACTCTTCTTACAATATGGCAGGGTGTCTGATACTGTGCTGCCATCTTTGAACTACCCTTGGTGGTAAACCAAGTTCGAGAGCACTATCACTCTGCTCCCACTATCTGCTATCACTCTGCTCATGATACTCCCATTATGTCAAATAAGCAATTGTCGGTCTTGTTCCTCGGGACGAGCCATCTACTTCACAGAACTCTGCTCTGCCAGCTTTCTCTGAGACATCCAAGACATGCACCATCTCCCGATTCCTCCCGTTTCATCTCCACGGCATTTCTTCATATATTGTGGCTCAAGGTTATAGATGTTTCCTATTTTGTTGAAGGTGGAGATACGTCTGATAGTTTTCTTTGTTGCTTTGATTTAATATCCAAGATGAGAAGGCAGCATAATCTTAACTTTATTCTGCCACTTGAAACCTGGGAGTCCAATCATGCCATCCCCAAGTTTGATCCTCCACCGCAGAGATAACCAAACTTTTCCTGTCAAGGGCCAGGGAGTCAATATTTCAGGCCTGGCATTGCAACCACTCACCTCTGCCATTGTAGTACAAGAGCAGCCATAGGCGACATGTAAACAAATGAGCATGGCGGCCTTCCAATCAAACTTTATGAACAACAGTGGAATATAGTAGATGCAATGCACAATGTGATTTTCAAGGCTGGGTCATAAAAAAGCATGCAATGCAGCTTCTGACCTGTTTTCTGGGACGCTGAGCAGTCCAGCCACGCTGAACTGCCATGCTGGAGAGCCTTTAAAATCCCTAATGAGATATTAATCACAGAGACACATGAGGGAGCTCCTCACCTCCTAACTGCCCCAAGCACCAAATGTTTCTAGCCCGATGAGGTCCATGACCGCCATCACTGGCCACATGTAGCTAAGGAGCACTTGAAAGGTGGCTGGAGCAACTGAGGAACTGAACTTTAAATTTTAGCTTACTTTAACATTAGGGTTAATGTAAAATACATCATTATTAATTTTTATACGTGTGGAAATGATAACATTTTGGATACACCGGGTAAAATAAAATATATTATTAAAAATTAATTTTACCTATTTCTTTTTCATTTTTTTAAGATGTGGCTACCAGGAAATTCTAAATTAATTATGGCTCACCTTGTATTTTTGTTAATTTTTATTTATTTATATATATTAAAGCCAGTATAATTAATATACAGTGTTACATTATTTTCAGGAGTACAACATAGTGATTCAACAACTCAATAGATGACTCAGTGCTCATCAAGATAAGTGTACTTTTAATCCCCTTAATCTATTTCACCCACTCCCCCACTGACTTCTCCTCTGGCAACCACCAGTGTGTTCTCCAAGTCTGTTTTTTTGTTTGCCTCTTTTTTTTTTTAAAGATTTTATTCATTTATTTGACAGAGAGAGAGAGCAATCACAAGTAGATAGAGACGCAGGCAGAGGGGCGGGGAGGTAGGCTCCCCGCCGGGCAGAGAGCCTGATGCAGGTCTCAATCCCAGGACCGTGAGATCATCACCGGAGCCGAAGGCAGAGGCTTAACTCACTGAGCCACCCAGGCACCCTGTTTGTCTCTTTTTTTAAGTCTGTTCATTTGTTTGTTTCTTAAATTCCACATATGAATAAGATCATATGGTATTTTTGTCTTTCTTTGACTGACTTATTTCACTTAGTCTTATACCCTCTAGATCCAACCACTTTGTTACAAATGACAAGATATTCTTTTTCATGGCTGAGTAATATTCTATCATATATACCACATCTTCTTTATCGAGTCATCTATCAATGGACATTTGGGCTGCTTCCAACATTTGGCTATGGTACATAATGCTGCAATAAACATAGGGGTACAGGGATCTTTTCAAATTCGTGTTTTCATTTTCTTTGGGTAAATGCGTAGTAGTAGAACTACTCTGTATTTCTATTGGAAAGAGTTTCTCAAGCATCATTTCCAAGCTCAGGAGCCCAAAGCTGGGGACCTTGGGCAGTTGTTCACCACCTCGCCAGGTGAGTCACTTGAACCGCGTGACATTCCACAGGGCTTTCATGCCTCTGCTCTGTCCCCAAGCATGGAACAAACCTACAGTTCACCGTGGGTCCAGGTGGAGGTTGAAGGACCCTTTGGAACAGACAAAAAGGTCTTTCTTTGCCTGCTGATTTTTACTCCTTTAGAGCACGAAGGCTTTTTAGAACAGTTTTAGTTGCTTGCTTTAAATACCAGCTCATCTCATTATTAGCTGTATGATCTTAGGTGTTTCTATACCTCTCTGAACATCTTATTCTTCATGTTAAAAAAAGAGAGAGAGAGAGAGATTTATTATGAACCCATTTAACCTGCCCTCCTCTGTGAGTTTCTTCAAGATGTGATGGGATGCCTGCCTGGCGGAGATGTTGTGAGATCAGGCATCAGGCCCAACAGCTAATGCTAAATCAACAAATAAACAAAACTCAATGCCTATGTGTTCTGAAGGACCAGGAAGGAAAAGCTCTGGAGCACCCAGTGCTGATGAAAGAGTTTACATTCCTGTATGTGCACGTGTGTGAGTGCACACCTATATGTCTGTATGTTGCTTGGGGGGAAAGTGGTGCAGGAGACAAACAATAAGCAAATGCACAAATAAATACCTAACTCCGGATGGGGTCTGTACTTGGAGGAAGGATAAAGGAGGATGAGATGCTGCTGAGGGCCAGGGTGGAGAGGGAAGTCTTCTCGCTAAGGGGACCTCCAGTGAGGGCCATCGTTGGCCATTCTTCACTCCATCAAATGCCAAGCCCACAGGTATATAGACTTTGGACAGGAACCTGTCCTTTAACACTTTCTCCTTTTGCTTTTCCTGTATCCACCAACCCTGTTTTTTAATTTCACTCCAAAACCTGCTGGTCTAACCCCAGAATCACCAGAGCAGGGCAATTTTCTACAAAGACAATTGAACTAAAGCCAGTTTTCCTAAAATCAACCCCTCTAAAGTGAATCTGCATATAGGCACCCTGATCAGGGATGCTATTGCCACCTACCTTTAAAATAATAATAATAATAAGTATTAGAGCTTTTTCTATGGAGTAAATCAGTTTTAGCCTCTTGTGAAATTTTTTTTCTAATGATTTTTCTGTTTCAGTCAGTTGCTAAAGACATCTCTTATTTTCCTGTTTCTGATGAACACGTCTGTGGTTATTCCCATACAATTCACCAAATTGATCCCTCTTGCGATTTCTACCTGCTTGATTCTTGGTTTCTTTATGTCTATGTGTCTCTCTGGGATTTCAGACACAAATCCCACCTTCTGTGGTTGATGCATTTAATGGTGCATTACTATTGGGACAGAGACAAGCCATTCTGCAGAAAGTTTCTTAGTGGAAAGTTTTTACTATGTGCTTCTAGCTTTGTAAAGTGGAAAAATAAAATGGTGATTTCAGTGTGGGTGTGCACCTTGAACCCACTTGGCGAGGGCAAGCTTTGGTAGCCCACATGTGTGGGCAGAGCCCGGGCAACAGGTTTTCTGACACCAGATTCAGTGTGTCAATTAAGCCCTCTACACTGCTTCCGTTAATGATTTTGTAAATGTACTAATTATGTTGCTAATTAGCTAAATAAGACACAGTTGATCTACCATTCCTCAAACATTATCTCATTTGCACTTCCAAAATGTCATTTCTTATTAGCACTTTAATGAGAAGGAAACTTGATTGAATGGACGAACAGGCTTTATAAATCTAGTCCAGTGACAGAAGAAAAAAAAAGAAAAGAAAAGAAAAACTAGGCCAGGAAATAGTTGAACAAAGTAACAAAGAAACCTCCTCCTTTAGAACTTATAAGCCAGTCATTCTCAGATGGGGGAGATCTTGTACCCAACCCCCATGGCACATCTAGAAACGTCTGGAAATTTTTATTGTCATATTGGAGAGAGGGTGCGACAGGCATCTCATAGGTGAGGTCACGGATCCTACTAAAACATCCTACAATGCACAGAACAGCCCTTCAGGAGAAAGGACTCTCTGACCCAAAATGTCGATAGTTGCTGAGGTAGAAAAACCCAGATTTTAGGGCAGCTGATGCAAGGAGGTGAAAATAGGATGTACTCCGAGGACTAACTGATCTTGAAGGGAATGGTCTTCTCTGTGTAATCTGTTTCCCCAATAGGCCCTTTGCATGTTTTGCCATTTACAGCCAAGCCCCATGTCAGAAAGAAATCCATGTTCCTATTTCATTTTCTCAGCCTGCAGTCTTGGGTGAGGTTGTTTTGCTTGTCTGTTTTCTCTGGCACAGCCCCCTCTCCATCAGCTCTCTTTAAATGAGCTTAACTCTTGCTCTCAGTGGAGAGAAAAGCCATTATGGCCTCAAGTTTTGTCCCTGCTCCCAGATGCGTTGTCTGGGTGAGGCTCCCCAGTCAAGCAGAGTGGGCGGGGTCTCTGGTTCATTCTACTCCCTTTCTGGCCAAGGCCAGCCCCAAACAATGTTTTCTGTTTCTTTCCATCTGTCCGTCTGACACCATGCTCCCCGTGTCTCTGCTCTTCCTCTTCTTTCTTCCCTCACTTCTCCCTCAGACAACCTGGCTTTCTGACCAGCCAGCCCCATGGATGTCTAGACCCTGGGACTCCTTTCTTTCAGTCTTCCTTTTAAACCCCATTCTCAGAGAGGTCACCCAGGAAAGAGTCAAGAAGTTGAAAACTGATAGTGTCTGACCCCTTCAGGCAAAGCTGCCTTTAAGCCGAGGACTGTGACTAAGTAGGAGAGCTACCTAAGGCACCCCAACAAATGTGCAACACTTATTCCAAAGCCTGCCTTCATCTTATCACTGCCACGGTCACCTGGTTTCATTACTGTCTGCAGCTAAGCCTCCTTAGCCCGGCTGGCCGCTCCCTGTCCTTTCCCTTGAAACTTCCACAGTAAGCCTACCACTCTTAGTCCAAGGTTTTGCTTTGTCTGGTTTTGTTTTGTTTTCACAGGACAATTACCTGTTCCAAATAACTTTTTTATTTTTAACCAAATGAAGCAGCAAAGTTCCCAAAAGTGCATTGGTTTGGGATGTTCTCCATCCACAGATTCGGAGCATGATAATCCAAGGTCATGGGGATTATGACCCATGATGTACTGTCCTATTTTTAATTAGAAGTGGAACCAGACAGACCAACCCAAGATACAGCCTGTCCCCTCTAGCATCTCATGTTAAACAATCCTGGGATGGCTGTGAGGACCATAACACAAAGCAAGAATTCTGGAAGTGTAGGAGGGACAGTGATTACTAAAATCGAAGGAGATACTGGAAAATTGGAAGATGGGAAGTGGAGCTGGATATTTAAGGCTGGTAGAAAAGGAGAAAGGCCCTCCAAGGAAATGAAACACCTCCAGCATGGCACCATGGTAGAGAAGAGCCTGCAAAAAAAAAAAAAAAAAAGAGTCCATCAGTGTTGCTGGAGATGGAAGCCCTGGGGTAGAAGGGTAGTGAAGGAGGAGAGACTAGATATGGTAGAGTAGGGCTGAAAGGCTGGTATAAAAGCCAATGATTAGACAATGTATATGAAAATATTTTCCCAGGGCAATGTCCAAGGTAGACACTCAACAAATACCTAGCGAAGTTAATGGTTCCAAGATGTGGAATGTAAGCGACTGGTGATGACATTCACTGGGATGAGGAAAAGAAAACTGGGAATTTGAGGGAGATAATGGGGTGACCCCTGGGCCATGTTGTATTTGAGGTGCCTGAGAAACATCCAGGTGGAGATAACTAATCGGCATTGGACATACAAGCTGGAGCTCAGGACAGAGGCGTAGGACAGAGAGGAAAACATTGGTGTTTCGAGCATAGGTGAAGCCACCCAAAGTCAATGACATCTGAGAATCAGAAAACTCATGGTTCTTCAGGGGTTCTTGTGTTTTCTCCTTTAATTGATTCCTTATTTTCTAACAGCCTCACTGTACATGGAGGCTGCTACACTGTACATGGGGAGGAGAAATGGCTCAGCCCACAACAAGCTTGACATGCGGTTAAAAAGGGTGTGTGCTTGTTCATAAGCACACATGAGTGCAAATAGCCAGCTGTAGTATAATCTGTAAGTCAGCACTATATTCTGTGGGTGCATAAAGAGTATCACACCTAGTTCTGGCTTGGAAGTACAGATAAAGGTGGGAGATCATGGGATTGTTCACAAAAGTTACAAAAACAAAGCCTTGAGAGCTAAACGAATTTGGGGTTTTGTGGTGGTGGTGGTGGTGGTGGCTGGCTTTTCCCAGGCAGAAGGGACCACATCCGCAAAGATGATGAAACACAAGAGAGCCTGAGCATTAACTGTTTGAACACCCGCGGCAGGTCCAGAAGGGCCTGAGATGAGTGTGACATCACCGGATTTGTGTTTGCAAAAGATGCTTCTGGTGGCAAGTGTGGCTGTTGGATGAGAGCCTGGAAAGATGCCTGAACAAAGAACTTTTTGCCAAGATGTCTTCCTTCCATCCCATTTTCTGCCCCGCAGAGGCCGCAGAGGGAGTGGACTTTGAAGACCTACATGTGTGAGTGGGTTGAACCATTAGAACAGGCTGTCGACCTGAGCACCTGAGCGTAGACATGAATGCAGTTGTGGCCAGAAGAACGCAGGGAAGGCACAGACTCCAGGTTGTGGGGAGTAAGAATAAGGCTGCTCAAGAACGTAGCTCCATGATTTGGTCCCATTTGTACTTCCAAGTCTTGATTTATCACAAATAAGATTTCTTCCAGCCGTTAGTAGGTTTACACTTAACTTCCTAAATCCCCTTCTGTGTTCTAAAGAGTTGTTTCATGTGTCAACACTGGCCCTGGCTCCAGTCCCAGCCCCAGCCCCAGCCCCAACCCCAACCCCAGCTATAGGAAAAATGCAAAGCTCTAAACCTTGAGGGACCCAAAGGAAAAGTGCCTGAACTCAGCAGAGATGCTCTCACTAGGCTATACGCTTAGCAACTTGTATTTTAACAACTGTTAACACAGACCATCGTGCTACAAAATTCAAGTGGGATTTGCAAAGAACTTTTGTGACCTAATACGGTCCCTAAATGGTATCTTGGAATATGCTTTAACCAGCCCATCAAAAGCATCCAAAACCATTTTTTAAAGCACTGGTTTAATTGCTGTTGTGTTTGCGGTTTTGCACATGTGCTTTAAGCATTTTGCACATATGTAACCAAATGAACTAGAGACTGAATTTCTAATTTCTTAAGAGCCAAGAAGTAAGAATGGGGGATTTTGTTCCACAGTTTAAGATGCATGAGCCCTAAGATGTCTGGCAACAGAGAGAAGCAGAGCCACAAAAAGGACTGTCCTTTGCAGTGCTGGGATACTTCTACTCATTAATTTTCTCACCAAGAATAAAAATGCTTGTTCCATCTGGGCCTTGCAAAGTGACCTCCGTCCTGCAGTGGATGATAGTGTTGGGCCAGGATCTGCATTGGGAAATTTGCCGTGATGACCGCCTAGCATGAGCCTTCTGAGTCCCATCTATGTCTGCCTTTGTTCTCAGCATCTCTTCTGTCCTGACCTGTGAGTAATGTCCCAGAGGGAGGTTTCTGAAATGTCCTAAGTAGAATAGAAACCCACACTGGCTCTCCAGAGCACTGTCATCCATGCACTTGACGCAGAGTGCAGAAGAGAGGTGCTTCCTCTAGCAAACCCCCAGCTAAGCCCGGCAGGATTGGCACTTCTGCTGTGAATGAGAGTGTATGCTGAGGGTCTCCCCAGTAAGAGATGAAAATCCACCCCGCTCACCAGGATAGTCCGTGTTACCACTGACTCCCTCCAAGGGCTTTACTGTTCCACAAAGCTTATCTTCACCTTATATCTGAATTTTAAAAAGACATTTTAACCCCGGGAAGTCACTTCTAAGGATCACTGAATTACTTATGTTTAAAAATATTTGTAACATCAACCTACCATTTGTAACAATGGATGAAACTAAACTCTTTTCCCTTTTTCTTTCTTCTTATGCTTTATTTTCTCCTGATGAACAGAAAGGAGCACTGGAGGAGGAGTCCGGAGTTCTGTATTTCAGTCTGAACACTGCCAAAACTGCAGGGAAACTTTGAAGGTCTATGAACTCTTCTTGGGTTCAGATTCCTCTCAAAGGGTGCGGAAGCTTTCTAAACTGCTTGTCCCACAAAACTGTTCTGAGCTTCAGACCGGAACCGTGTCTGAGAAAGTAATCTAAAACCCATCATGAGCCATAGCTCAAATTTTCTACAGACATCTCACATCAAATGTCATGTCATCTCAATGTACTTAGTTTCCTTTGATACTGTCCATAGCTTTGGCCCTAAATAGTCCACATTTTTAGAATTAACTTATTAATAATCTGACAGGGGCACCTGGGTGTTCCAGTTGGTTAAGCATCTGCTTTCGGTGCAGGTCGTGAAATCCATGTCCTGGGATCAAGGCCGGCATTGGGCTCTCTGCTCAGTGGGGAGTCTGCTTCTCCTTCTCATGCTCGCTCTGTGCTCTCCCTCTCAATCTCTCAAATAAATAAATAAAATCTTTTAAAATAATAATAGTAAATAACTTGACAGCTGTGTTTCCTGCATTATTTATAGCCTCCTATGAAGCCAATAACTTTCTCACCTGGAAACTAAAGACTGTGATAGTTATTGATCCATATTTAAATCCACTTAAATTATGTAGTATCAGATCATCACTGAAACCATTCCTGATCTAAGAGATTTGCCAACGTGGCCTCAGGTACCGTCTATTACTATTGCATTATGCTTTGAGCCCACCAGCACTGACGAAGCAGAGAGCTAGCCACAGAGACCACGCAGCTGCTGGGAACTAAGAATTGAGTGAAAAGGTTAACGAGGAACATACCTTATGGACTGTGAATTTGGGGAACATTTTGAGGGGAAAATTTTTTTATGCAAAAGCTTTTTCTTAAATTTCCATGCTTTATCATTAAAAATGACAACAATTTTTTCAAAATGTGTCTTTGACAGTGAAGATTATATTTGGCCTGATAAAAATCCCAGCAGCTTTCTTTTTTAACCAACAGCTCGTCAAAAACCTTTTATCAAATTCAGAATCTAAAAGAAACTATAATGAAGTCTAGAGGGTAGGAAACCCAAAATCAGCTGAAAGGAAACTAAGCTTCGCTTGGATGCAGCCTGTGCAAAATCATATGTATTTCTGTATCAGACTACACCGAGCATTGTCCTTAGTGCTGAATGCAAAAGCTCCAGGTGCAAGGAGTAATGATGAAACTAGATCAGGTCCAGGAACACACACTGGGACTAGAAAGAGGGATTTCCCAAAACTCTGAGTTTTGTTTTCATCTGTAATCAACTTGTGAATAAATAGAAATTCCATTATGAGAAATCCTGGCACTTTTTTGGCTACAAAAGAGCCATGTGTACAATTACTATGAGCTTTTATACCTCGTCCATTCTAGATCACAGAGAAAGTAGCATAGGTGCCTTTGAATGGTTAATGATCTCCGAATGAAGGGCATTTCTGGGACAATTTAAATATTTATAACTGATCATCTGAGTTTCAATTCTTTGTTAAACAAATATCTGTCATATTGAATAATCTGCTTCTGTTTGGGCTTATCTTGAGGAAATTTGAATTGTCTTAATATTTGCTAATCCCATACCGATTTCAAGCACCATATTTTCAAATTAAGCTTGCTTTTGTTTGAGATCTTCCCTTTAAAATTATATAGATTTAGCTAAGTCATATATATTTTGTTATATTTTAAGTAAAGACAGAAGGAAACTTTGAGGAAAAAGTTCACAAGCACTCTTCTTTTTTCAATAGCTGTGAAGGAAACTAATGTCTTTAAGCAAAAGCAAATGACCAAAAGGATTGACAGGTTATAAGACAACCAGTTGAGGAACTGGGTAACTAAAACATACTGTCTTCTTCAAGGGCTGCAGAGCAGAGATTAGCTTACTTATATTTCCAGCAGCATAGTGGATTCAATCCTCTGAATGACTCCTGATAAACACCACCAAAATTTCTGAATAAAATACTTTTATTCACTTTTTTAACTTGACAAAAAGGTCAGGAATCTCCAGAAGAAGGAAAAAAAATGGGGAACTGAACAAATACCAAAGTCAGCTAAATGAGAGCATGTAAGCGTCAGAGGAAAACATACGTGAGTGCCATTTTAACCATAATGTAGAAAGAGACATTTTTGCCATAACTCAAAATCCGGAGGCAATGAAACTGAGAGAAAATATCCGTGACAGAAATGACAGATAAAGGGCTCATAGCTCTAATTTTAAAATTTGGGAGGAAAAGGGGCAAATGCACAAACAGTTCACAAAAAGAGATATAAAAATGGCTCCAAAACATGAAAAGGTGTTGTTCTTACTCATGATAGGAAAAATAGAAGTAAAACCACACTGAAATGCCATTTCTTACCCTACAGATTAACACAATTTAAAAATGTGCAGTGAACTTTTTTGGCAAAGCTGTGGGAAATTGGGCGCCTGGGTGGCTCAGTGGGTTAAAGCCTCTGCCTTCGGCTCGGGTCGTGATCTCAGGGTCCTGGGATCGAGGCCCGCATCGGGCTCTCTGCTCAGCGGGGAGCCTGCTTCCTCCTCTCTCTCTGCCTGCTTCTCTGCCTGCTTGTGATCTCTGTCTGTCAAATAAATAAATAAAATCTTTAAAAAAAAAAAAAAAAGCTGTGGGAAATTGAGGGTTTCGTATGTTGCTGGTGGAGATACGAAAGGGGAAGGACCCCGTTTATGAGAGCAGTTTGGCGATATCTAACAGAATCATGAATGCTTCTTCGGCCCATAAATCCCCCTGCTAGAAATTTACCTAGAGGAAACCCCTCCAACAACAAGAACCTTCATGTGCACAAAGCTATTCATGATAGCATCTTTTGCAATTACAAAATGTTGGACACGTCCTGAGCATCCAAGCTCAGGAGAGCAGTTGAATTGACTCTGGGATATACACTTAATGGAATACTATGCAGCTGTTAAAAATGAGAGTGATCACTATGAACTGCTGTGGAATTATTTTTAGGAGATATTATTAAGTGAAAAAAGCGAAATGCTAAAGACTATGCTACCTTTTGTGAAAGGCTGAAAAAAATAGACATATACACCTCTATTTGTCATGTCAAAACAGAAATACAGGTTGCATTCACCAGAAAATAATGAAGTTGGTTACCACCAAGAAGGGAGAATGGAGTGCAAAGGACAAGAGAGGGAGTGAAATATCTTTGACTTTTGAAAGCATTTCATTGTCCTCCGTGTTCAAAAAGAAAATTAAATCAATCAGAACAGGAACACAGGGGTGGAAGCCGGGAGACACTAAAACTGAAAGAAACAGACACAGAACAAGAGAATGAGAAGAGAGAGGAAAGAAAGTGCAAATGAGAAACCCAACGGGGTTAAACATTGCTAACAGGGGTGTTGGGTTGAATAGCGTCCCCCGAAGAATTCATGTCCTTCCCGGAACCTCAAAATGGGACCTTATTTGGAACTAGGGTTGTTGGTGGTGTATTTAAGGTAAACTGAGGTCAAACTGGAGTAGGATGGGCTCTTAATCCAGCGTGACCAGTGTTCTCCTAAGAGGAGAAGGGACACACAGACAGACATCACTGAGAAAAAAGATGATGAGAAGATACGCCAGGGAGAAGGGCACGTGATAAAGGAGGTAGAGATTGGAGTGGTCTGTCCATGAGCCCAGGGATTTCAGGATTGCCAGCAGCAGCCCCAGCCAGGAGGGCACAGATCCGATTCTCCACAAGAGCCCTCAGAAAGAGTAGGGCCCCGTCAACACCTTGATTTTGGACTCCAGCCTCCAGAATTGTTGGAGAATACATTTTTGCTGGTTTCAGCTACCCAGTCTGTGGCAATGTGTTACAGCTGCCATGGGAAACTAACACAATAAGCAGATCCGGGTAAAGGGAAGAGAAGGTTTACCTTGTATTGTTTTTGTTCTGCAACTTTTTCTAAATTTCAAGGTGTTTCTAAATAAAGGCAAACAACAAAAACAAAGAACAAAACAACAGGTCCTCTAAGAATCTTAGGGGCCTTGTCCCATGGGTTGCGGGCCCTCAGGGAGCCTAAAGATTTGTGAGTGTAACTTTGGTCTAATGGAAAGGCTTATAAATTGATACACGAAAAGCTCACAACATTTTTAAAGGAACATTTTTAAAGAGAACACAAATGAAAAGAGGGCTCTGTACTCCCAGACTGTCATGGGCAGGAAACAGCCTTAGAAAACGCCCCAGCTTCAACAGACCATTTCTTATGGAAAAGGACAGGGGAATCACGGAGCCCAGAGAGCAAACGGTGCTGGAGAACAACTCCCAGGCAATCCCACTGAGCCCTAAGCAGGGAACAGATACCTGTTCCTGACAGATACCTGGCTGAATTTCAGAACTACTCCAAACAAGTAATGGCTGTGTACTCTCGTGTCTCCTGTTTGGGAATGGGAGTGTCTATAGCAGCTGACTTGTGTGTGTGTCTCATTCTTTCAGGCCGAATGCATGAGGGATAGAAAACTTGTCTCTTCTCTCCACAGGTGTTCAGGTTAAACAGAACGATATTCGAGGAATTGTACCCGTGGGACATTATGCCCCCCAGAGGAGCTTCATCTGCACCTGGACCAGGTCTAGATGGTAAGATCCCAACTTCAAGCTGACTGTTAAAAGGATAAGAACTGGTGCTCTAGGGGATGAGGGATGGGTGTATTTTGCATATGTAAGGGATGGCAACTCTTGTGCCAAGAGAGCAGACTGGGACGGGCAGAGGGAGGGTCTTTTCCAACTATGGGCACAACAATACTGTCATTTCACTTGCTCTCCTTACTATGTGCCTTTGACTCTTCTCCCATCAATACAGGTCTGTAAGAAGGTTGCCAGATGTAACAAGGGAAAATGCAAAAAAAAAAAAAACAAATAATTTTTTACTATATGCGTGACCCCCAAATTGCATGTGACACAGTTAAGGCTAAAAAATATTGTTATTTATCTGAAATCCAAATATAACTAAGCATCCTGTATTTTATCTGGCAGTCCTTGAGTTCCACCCCCTTAAGTCAGTGGGCTGGTGATTACAGCAGAGGCGATGCTATGTGAGTTCCTGGAGGAGGTCACGAAGGATGGTACAGCTGCCTGGTCCTCTCTTTTAGGTTGTTTGCTGTTGGAATATAGTCACCGCACTGTGAACAAGCCCATGTAGCCTGTGGTCCACATGGGAGGCAACAGGGCTTCTGGCCAACAGCTCTGGCTAAGCCCCAGACAGCAGCAGGCAGCAATTTGCTAGCCATATGTGGCGTCATCTTCAAAGAGGGTCTAGGGGAGCCTTGCTGGCTGAGTCAGTGGCATGTGCAACTCTTGATCTCCGGGTTATGAGTACAAGTCCCACGTCGGGTGTAGAGATGGCTTTAAAAAGAACAAAATCTTAAAAAAAAAAAAAAGTGGATCTTCACTCCAGCTCATCACTGAGCTAGCCCAGCTCTGCCACTAAGTTTTAGGGTTGTTTGTTATGTAACAATAAGATAAATAGAAAAAGAGATTACATGTTATAGTAATCAGGGTTCTCCAGAAAAATGGAACTGACACTATAAATAGATTCACACAGCCTATAGAGAGAGACAGAGACAGAGAAAGAGAGACAAAAACAGAGAGAAAGAGGGAGGCCAAGGAAGATTGAGAATTCAAGGAATTATCTTAAATGACTATGGAAGGTTGGGAAGTCCTAAATCTGCAGGATGGGCCAGAGGCTGGAGATCCAAGCAAGAGTTGCAGCTGTAGTCCAAAGGCAATCTTGTAGCATAATTCTATCTTGCTTGGGAGTAGGGGGCAGTCAATCTTTCTTCTATGAAGGCCTTCATCTGCTTAGATGAGGCCCACCTGCATTACGGAGGGTAACAAAAGTCTACGAATTAAAATGTTAATCTCCTCCAAAAAACATCTTCTCAGAAATATCCAGAATAACGTTTGACCAAATATCTTGGCACCATGGACCAGCCAAATTGACATATAAAATTAACCATCACACACATCAAAGGCTTGTAGCCCATAATTTGTCTAAAACAGCACTTTTCTTCTGGGCCCAAGAAAGGTCTTGACACTTTTGTATATGATTTCATAGGAAATGACAGAAGCACATGCTCTTTGCTGCCAAGATTTATCATGATTGGCACTGAAATTACAACTCTGGGGTGTAATAGTCATTAGATGACAGAAGAGGTTTGAACAATCCCTTTAACACCATACAGAGAATGACCCAAGTGGCAGGTATCTCTCTCAGAACCCCAGGAACTGTGAGAGGAGGGCAAGTTATAGCCCTGAAAAAAAGGCATACGTGTTTCAAGGCTTTGACACTAACGACCAGTGTCCAGAGATGAAAATGGATAGGAGGGTTACTTCGTACTTCCACTTGCCCCTGACCTGTGGAAATGGGGCGGTGAGAACACACAGTGCTGCTCCAGCTGTAGTTCTCAAACATCCCAGTAAGGTGTGGACATGACAAGAGCATCACTTCCCATCCTGCAAGAATCACACGGTGGAATGTATTGCTTCAAGAAGGCCTTTCCATCATTCTCCTAACTCTCCACTTCTATGCCTTATTCTGGTCCCATCCCTCAACTTGCTTAGCCGAAACAATTTTTCCTCTTTGAAAGAAAAAAAAGGGATAACTCTTAATGTTATATACCAGAAAATATTTAAAGACCTAAACCCAAGGTCACAAGAATTTTGCTCTCACCACAAGACTTACCGACCAGGACTCTGCCTTCCTTCAGAGGGATCGTGGATTGTCCTAGGACATCAAGAAAGAGAAAGTTCCACAAAGTGTGAGTGAGTAGAGCCTGATCAAAAGCTCTGGAAAGAATGTCAGAACTACTCTAGGGGCCATTAGTAGCATGTTGACTGCTGCAAGGGAGTTTCTCTTTGAGAAGTCAGCCCCAAGAGCAAATGGCATAGCTCCTCGACCCAGGGAATACTCACAAGGAGACTAGACATCCCGTGAGCACTGGATTAAGTCCTTTATGGCTCATGCATAGTGAATACCTTGGCTGCTTGCTCAAGGAAACACTGAATGGTCTCCAGATGCCATCTCTCTTCCTCTCGCATGGTCCATCCTACTTTCCCCACATTCTTCCCTGGTTAATCATATCTTCTCCCTTTCTCTCTCAATGCCCCTAGCCTAAGGAATGTCTCCAAGCTTTCTCTTACCATTTAATCTTCCAGTCTACAGGCCAAATACTGTAGGGTAGTTCCTCCCCTTTCTCTGAGACAGAGTCTTGAAACACAAAAACAACTATTGCCTTCTTTCTGTTTTCTGCTGTGTCTTTCCTACCCTGCTGCACAGAATGTGGAACGCCCACCCAACCAGGTGGGAGAAGGGCCAGAAGGACACACTGGGGACAAAACTGAATTAGTTGTTATTTCAACAGCATCATACCACAGGCGTGCTCATTTTGAAAGCACGGAGTAGGTATGAGATACCAGTGACCCAATCAAGGTGAGCGGCCACTTAGCAGACTCCGACCACAGCTACACCTGGACCCAATGTTTCTCCTTCAAAGTGCTGTTTATTCATTCATTCATTCACTCACTCAATGACATTAACATTTTCAAATTTTATTTTGTTAGCTACTTTGAGTAAAGGAAGTGTGATGCATAAAATATCTAATGAAACGAGTAAAGAAAAAATCACTTTGGAAATGGACATAATTTTCCAAGTCAACAGAGGTCAGAAATTATATTGAATGAGTGAGCATCCAAGTTCAAATTCTCATGTTGAACTGAGAAAACACTTGTGAAGAACGAGGGAAAGTATCAGCACTGACTATAAAGCACCAGGCCTTTCAGTGCAGCCAACCCTAATAGAAACAAGCATTCAGAGGGGAAGATGAACCATGAGAGACTGTGGACTCCAGGAAACAAATTGAGGGTCTTATAGGGGAGTGAGGTGGGGGATGGGTTAACCCGGTGATGGGTATTAAGGAGGGCACAGATTGCATGGAGCACTGGGTGTTATACGCAAACAATGAATCATGGAACACTACATCAAAAAATAATGATGTACTGTGTGGTGACTAACATAACATAATAAAAAAATTAAAAAAAATAACTAGCGTTCATCTGTCAGCAGGTGGGATCAGATATGGAAATGTCACACGCCTCTGAATGGAGATCCTACTGTAAGAAAGGTATTTTCCCAACAAAGTCTTAGTTACAATTACAGTAAAACATCAAAGAAAAATGATTACAGTGAAAATACAAGCTACTTTTTCCTTCAGGAGAAACTGCTTTGTAGATGGAATTAGGGAGTGGGAGGGACTTACCTGTTGGAATCTCATTCACAGCAACTTGGAAAAACAGATGAAGAAGTTGTTAAAATCGCCATTCTCGGATAAAGAAGATGTGGTATATATATATATACAATGGAATACTACACAGCCATCAAAAGAAATGAAATAGCCATTTGCAACGACGTAGATGGAACTAGAATATTATGCTTAGCAAAATAAGTCAATCAGAGAAAGACAACTATCATATGATCTCCCTGATATGAGGAAGTAGCGATGCAATGTGGGGGGCTTGGGAGGTAGGAAAAGAATAAATGAAACAAGATGGGATTGGGAGGGAAACAAACCATGAGAGACTCTTAATGTCACAAAACAAACTGAGGGTGGCCAGGGGGAGGGGGGTAGGGAAAGGGTGGTGGGGTTATGGACATTGGGGAGAGTATGTACTATGGTGAGTGCTGTGAAGTGTGTAAACCTGGCGACTCACAGACCTGTACCCCTGGGGCTAATAATACATTATATGTTTATAAAAAAATTTAAAAAATTAAAAAAATTTTTTTAAATTTCCCTTCTCCCAAACTTTACTATTTATGCTATGGCTCATAGATGCTCTTGCAAATTTGGTTTAAAAAAAAGAACTGTAGATTTCTTCTCTCCAAAAATATGTAAACCTGTGATTTTTAACATTTATTTTTACTCCTTGAAAACTGATTTCTCCAGGGACCTGATACCAATATTGCAGAGTGGAAAGACATTGAGCTGGCTCTGCCACGAGCATGGGCAAGTTCGTGTAACCTCTATGGATCTCAGTTCCCCGTCTGTAACATAAGAAGGTTGGACTAAATAACCTCCATGTGTCTTTCTGTTATGATGTGTTCGTAATTGAAGGGAAGTTCGGTATTCCTTAATGGACAGCCTTGTATTAGAAGCAAGTGCTCTCTGGGACACCTGGGTGGCTCAGTTGGTTAAGCAGCTGCCTTCGGCTCAGGTCATGATCCCAGCGTCCTGGGATCGAGTCCCACATCGGGCTCCTTGCTTGGCGGGGAGCCTGCTTCTCCCTCTGCCTGTGCTCGCTCGCTCTCTCTCCCTCTCTTTCTCTGACAAATAAATAAATAAAATCTTTAAAAAAAAAAAAAAAAGAAGAAGCAAGTGCTCTCTGTGGAAGGGGTGGCTGGCCTCTTGATATACTGTTCTCACTCTTTCTTCCTGAGTTCTCCCTTACGCCGTGGACCCTGGCCAATTCGTGGCTACCATCATGCTGACTTAGAAAGACTCTGCCAACCCTCAGGCTCAGGATGGAAACAGGCACTTGCCTTGGCACTCCCGAATAATGCTTAGATAGGGCTGAAACATTTAAAATGTAAATACACAGAGAGAGCAGCATGCATCGAGAGCGAACCAACTTACAAGCTACGGCTTACTCAGTTTTACTCTGTGATGCGCAACGGTCCCAACTCAGTCTGGGCCCCCATCAGCCTCCTCACCTGAAAGTGTCCTTCTGGAAACTCAGACTCCTCACAGTTCAGGCTCAGAGAGGATGAGAAAGGCCCGGTTATTTATCAGCTGGTTCCCCTTTACAATTGTTCTGGTTTTATCTGAAGACTTTGCCTGTTCTCTGGATAATAGACACCAAGAATGACCTTTTGGGAAGGACCCACTCTCACCCCCAATACCAATTCAAAAGTCATGTCCTGGCAGAGCTCAGCACAATAGTCTTGCTATATTAGAACACAACACAGTAACCCTGTCTCTCCTCCTGAAAAGTACCAGAGTGGGGGACATACATATGAAAACAGACCAATATTATAATTTTGGTAATTGCTATAATGTGGACGCATTCATCCCAATTAGAGTCGGTGAATATAAAAGAAAACCTAACTAACGACGGCATACCACAAGCATATTTCAAATGCACAAAGTGAATAAACAAATTCCCAATCTGTGGAAGTTTACAGGGAAATCTTGGGATTCAGATAAACATAAAGGAGGGGAAAATTAAGAGATAGATAAAAAGTCACAGATCTAATTCTGATCTATTCCTTTGTTCTGCCTTTTACAGATCAGTCTCCCCCACCACCACTTAAATTCTATGTCACTCTTAACGTAATGGAGAGCCAATTTTTTAATCAAAAGCCATTTTTAGGATCAAAGAGAAACATATTTCTAGGCGGATAGTATGTTAGTTATATCTTGTAATATCATATGGTGAAGGGTATTCAACTAAAATTAGAGATGATATTTACCAAAATTCTCAAAAAAAATCAAATGCCTCCAAATCCAGGGGAGGCAAATTGAATCTTTTTTCTTTCGGGATATTTTTCTCAAGTGCTAGCGGAAGTGCTAATGAGACACAGGCCTCCATGCCATCCAGTGACAAATGTAATAGGTTACATGAAACCACAGAAAACGAGTCTATTTAAAAATGTCAGATACAGCACTAAAGGAAAACTCAGTCTTGTATTTTTTCCTCTTGATCATGGCCTAATAGAGACAATTCAGAAATGATTTCTTCTTGGTGATATTCATGATTGAAATAGTGTTGCTAATGATAACAATGTGTAGAATTATTACATAGAAAGTACTAATAATGCAAATCAGATGGTCTGTAGATGCTGTTCCCCACAGATTATTTTTTCCTAGGCATATTTGATTACTCAGAGATTAACATACTAGAACTCAGATTTGTGCTAACATATCAAGAGCTGGGGTTTATAACAACAAAATTAGACATTTAACCAAATTTTCACTTATGCCAGCTTTGTCCTGTACAATAATGACAATACAGAGAAGGACATTTTGAACCAAATTAATATTTTCAAATATTTTGGCACCTTATGCTTTTGCTTTGATTTATGACAAAAAGTGCTCCATAAGACATAATACTAAAATAATTATAAAATTATATAAGTACTCAGCAATAAAAGTACAACTCAATCCGGGATTTCAAAATGAGATGCATATTTTGGAATCTTTAAACATTACCTGATTTCTTGAGGATGGTTTCAAGAAAAAATTAAAATGTTTTCTTTTTGCTCTTTAGAGGAATTTTTTAAATATTATTGATTTGAGAGAGAGAAAGTACAAGTGAGGTGGGATGGGAGGGGGCCAGAGAGAGAGAGAGAAGCAGAGTCCCCACTGAGCAGGGAGCCCAATGCAGGGCACAACTCCAGGACCCCCTCAGGGCTCAATCCCAGGACCCCGGGGTCATGACTTGAGCCAAAGCAGATGCTTAACTGACCGAATCATCCCCCTTATGGATATCAATATAAAATCCTACATAAAATATTAGCTAGTAGAATATAGCAGCATATGGACATAATATTTTATGATTGTTTTTATCCTTTATAATACTCCCAAAATAGTACCCTTCATCACATCAGTGTTCTAAAAACACCGAGAAGACTAGGAATAGGACATATGGGGACCAAAACATCATCTGGATTCCTAATAAAGTTTATATTAGGTTCCACAGCTGGCTTGTGAGTCCAAAGGGACTGCACAGTGAACCCCAGAATCATATTTACCCAAACAATGTTCCACTAGGGTGGAGACTTGCCCAGATTATATCATGGAGAAGCAAAGACCTCCTATTCCCTGTGCAAAGCTAGCTCCAGGAGATAACCAGAGACAAGTCAAGCATGTCTTACATATCAGACAAGTCACTCCACTTTCCTGGGGCAGAGTGAGGAAGTGAGGAAGGATTGAGAGGTGCGAGGAATGTTATATTTATTTAGATCCTTCACTTTGGAAAGAAACACTGGGAGTGGAAATTATAGTCCAGCTTTTATTACTATTTTATTACTATTACTATTACTATTACTATTACTATTATCATTATTATTATTATTCATTTGGTTTGACCACGAGCCTATGGTCTATATCCCTCAAGAAAGAGAACCATAAAGAGTCCAGTTCTTACCCTCAGAGGTTATTCCACCCCTAAATGTTCTTCACATGTCCTGTTCATGTCACCAATGAGCAAGATGGATTTCTCTCCGGGAGGGCTATGCACTGACTCAGAAGAATACATTAGCAATGAATTTTGGAACACTGAAAAAAAAATTAAGGATAATTTAATTAAAAAAAAGAATGCCTTAATTTTTTTCAACTAACATCTTCTCTTTTTAAAATGTATTTTATTTAAATTAAATTAATTAACATATAATGTATTATTCGTTTCAGAGGTAGAGGTCAGTGATTCATCAGTTGTATATAACACTCAGTGCTCATCACATCACATGCCCTCCTTACTGCCCATCCCCCAGTGATCCCATCCCCCCATCCATCTCCCATCCAACAATTCTCAGTTTGTTTCCTATAGTTAAGAGTCTTTCATGGTTTGTCTCTCTCTCTCTCTGATTTTGTCTTATTTTATTTTTCCCTCCCTTCTCCTATGATCTTATGTTTTGTTTCTTAAATTCCACATTTGAGTGAAATCATGATAATTGTCTTTCTCTGATTGACTTATTTCCCTTAGCATAATACCCTCTAGTTCCAACCGTCTAGTTGCAACCATTGCTGCAAATGGTAAGATTTCATTTTTTGATGGCTGATACACACACACACACACACACACACACGTATATATATGTATATATATACATACACATATATGTGTATGTATGTATATGTATGTATATATATACATATATGTGTATATATGTATATGTGTGTATATATATACATATATATCACATCTTCTTTATTCTTTATCCATTTACCTGTCAATGGACATCCGGGCTCTTTCCATGGTTGTGGACATTGCTGCTATAAACATTGGGGTGCAGATGTCCCTTCGGGATCACTATGTTTGTATCCTTTGAGTAGTAGTGCAACTACTGTGTCATAGGGTAGTTATATTTTTACCTTTTTGAGGAACTTCCATACCGTTTTCCAGAGTGGCTGTACCAGCTTGCATTCCCACCAGCAGCGTAAGAGGTTTCCCTTTTCTCCACATCCTCCCCAACATTTGTTGTTTCCTGACTTGTTAATTTTAGCCATTCTGACAGTGTGAAGTGGTATCTCATTGTGGTTTTGATTCGTATTTCCCTGAGAAAAGTACACTATGTAATAAAGCCAAAGTCATGAGTCCTCAGGGCTGAAATTTTACTCTCCATTCTATTTTGTATCTTAATTTTTGTCCTTGCTGTGCTGTCTAAAACAGAGGTTCTGCAATCGGTTTAAGTGGCAATATTACAATACTCCAATGGTAAAACATAAATCTTTATTGTTGTCCTAGAAGCCCCAGATAGGAACCTTGAGGATGTAGTCAGCTAAATCCATTTTAGAGAAATTGGAGAAATTTAATAAAGACTGGGTAGTAAAAAGATATTACAGAGTTATTGTTAATTTTATGAGGTGTGATAATGCTGTTGTCATTCTGTTCTTAAAAGTCCCTATCTCCAAAAAAAAGTCCTTATGTGTTAGAGACTCATACTAAAATATATGAGGTTAAAATAATATGATTTCAGGAATTCACTTTTAAATTTTCCAGCAAAAACATAAAGCAAATAAACAAACTACAGTAATGTGAACATAATGTAGATGTAGTGAGTGCTAGATTCTAGATATGTTCAAGGTATCTCAAAAGCCCAGGAGCCTGATTCTGCCTGGGAATATGAGAGCAGTATTAGTTGTGTGTTGGAAGATGTGTAAGACCTTTCTGGTCTATTTGGGATAGGGTTACCAGGGAAGGTAATAGCATTCTAAACAGAGGGCCTGGGATATGTAAGAGCACACAGGTTTGCAAGAGGATTTTGAAATATACATGAAGGAGCTTAGGGCAATTTTTCAGTAGAAAATGTGTACCTTTAAGGTAAAAAGTGTTATTTGTTCTGATTGTGCAGAGTTGAGACTGAGTCAACTTTTCTCCACTGGATCATGCCATTTCAGACCAACTAATTTTGTTAAATTATCTCCTCATCTAGAATGCCATTTTCTTTTTTTCTTTATGAAAATACCAGCTATCTTTCAAGACAGAACTCAAGAATACCCTTCAGTCAAAAGTTCTCCTTACCCAATTTATCATTCACTAACTTCCCCCCTTCTGACTTAAGAGCAGTCTATTCAATGTGGCGTTAGATAATGAGCTCATTTACAATACCAGTATAGTTTTATGTGGAATCATCTCATTCCTTGGCTAGAAGAAGTTACCTCTAACCAATTCTACCTCTAGGAGAATTTTTAAGATCTTGTAGGACTCATCTATGGGGCATTTCCCCAAACACAGGCAGGGAGAGGGCCAGATATGAGCAGTCAAAAGTCCATGCATCCATTCAATACCCATAGATGCTCTTTGGGGTTGATATCTGTTTTACCTTGTGGGGGAAAAAATCCCCCAGAAAGGGAAAGTGAATATGATTCCCTGATGTTTCTGAAATGTTACAAAAATGGGTAATGTTAGCACTAAAAGTTGAGATGCTCTAATAATATTGGAATTTCAACATTTCTTTTAAATTTTTGTTTGACTTTGTCCATTTCACTCAAGATTTCTAAAGAAAATCATGAATTAAAATGGAATCTAAGAATGGATTTGAACTCTAAGCTAACAATGTGATTACATTTTGTTTTTCAGGAACTAGACTATGAAAAGAAAGTGCAAGCACAAGACTCTTTTAAAGGCATCTAAATCCAAGAAGGCAAGATTTAACAAAGAAACCCTAATATAGGGCAAGAGAATAGTAGACATTTTAGTTCTTCTGTTGTGTGGTACCCAGGATCATAGTGGACAGTATCTTTGACGGATAATTCAGAGAGCTGAACTGTAGGCCTGGGCATCATTAAATCTCTTAAATATGTGAGTTTGGTCGGTTTGGGTTGAGTATAAAACGGTTTTGCAATTTTTAAGGTCACAACATACTGCCTTTTTAAGCCATAAACTTTTAAAAACTAACACACATGGCTAAGCCCAAAGAAAACTAAACATTAGAGAAAAACATGTATCAGCTGAGTCAGTTGGCTTTCTCTCTGTGGAGACTGGATACTTGTCAAAAGTCACATCAAACGGGAATATTCAGCCAACAGCAGGATAAAGATGCAATGAAGGAGAAATGTTTGGTGGAAGTAAGGGAAGGGATAGTATTTTGGCAACAGCTAACACTCTGAAGCTTGAAATCTACCTGGCTAATATTATTCCCTTGTTTACAAAACAGAAATGATCTAAGGCTTTATTTAGTTGGTATATTCCTTTACACTATTGCTGCTGCCACAAATTACCACAAATCCGTGGCTTAGAACAACACAAATTTACCATCTTACAGTTCTGGAGGTCAGAACTTCAAATCAATTTCACTGACCCAAATCAAGATGGTGGAAGGCTTGTGCTCCTTCTGGAAGAGGTAGGAAAGCACCTATTTCCTTGGTTTGTCCAGCAACTGGTTGCCTGCATTTCTTGGGTTTTGGCCCCTTCCTGCATCATCAAGTCAGCAGCATTGCACCTTCTGACCTGTCTCTCTGACTTGGAGGGCTGCTTCCACCTTTGCATCCTCCTCTCTGATTCTGACCCCCTCCAATCCCCTCGCCTATGGCCCCTTGGGATTACATTAGGTCCACCTGGATAATCCAGGATAATTTCCCTATCTTGAGATCCTTAACACATCTTAATCACATCTGCAAATTCCTTTGATCATGTAAGGTAGCATGTTTACCAGTTCCAGAGATTAGCACATGGACATCTCTGAAGAGCCATTTTTCAGTCCACTACAGTTTCATAAATGGGTGATATGGGAAGACATTTTGATGGACAAAAATTTCCATTCTTACTTTACGAAAGTTTCCATTAAAAAATTTAAAAAGAAGGAATAATTTGTAAAAGTAGCAATATGATTAGCTCACAAAAACCTTACTGAACGGAGCCATTAGTTTCTGAGGAATCCAATAAAATGGAAACTTACAGTACTCTAAAGGAATATTCATGTGTAGCTAGTCCCAAACTCTATTTTGTCTTTAATTTTAGAGAAAATTGAACTACATGTCTCATATTTTCTTATCCTCACCAGTCCTGACATTAAAAGTGTCTTTATGATATGTCTTAAAATACATATATATATAAAATATACACTATATATATTGTGTATATATTATATATTTTTTAAGACTTCAATTTTTAAGACTTTCAGGGTCATTCACCATATATAACGTAACTGCAACTTCAAATGTTTTGTTGTAATCCATTGCTATGATCCTTTAATTCCCCTCAATGAAACCACATCATAAAGACACTTTTAATGTTATATATATATTTTTATATATGTGTGTATATACATTTTTTATTTATGTATCATTGCTGGCCCAAACATCTAAATGTTGATGTGTGCCTGATTTTTAAAAATTCATTCTTTTTGTAAGCCCAGTGTGTCTTTGAAGGCAATGTTATCAATGAACAGTCCTTTAGCAAGAATTTCCAAGTCTCACAGCTCAAGTGTTCTGGCTCTTAGGACTATCTATCTCTTTGCGTCTCTGCATAATGAAATGTCAACTGAGATAGGATAGCTATAATATAGGAGTTAAATATGGCTTTGTCAATGGTTTAGCTATTGATTTTTAACTTATGCTTAAAATAAATCATTACATGGATCAGATTTCTTGATCTAAGGTGTTTGAAAAAGTTATTAATGTGGGTCTCAGGGTGCACCAGACTATCTTGGGAAGGCTGCATGAAGCAATCATATGTTCACAAACTTTTAGAATTACATATACTAAAAAATTTACAAAGGAGAAAATTCACTATTAGAGTCAGTGGAAAAACCACGATTCAAAAGTTAACTGATATTTATGACCAGTGATTCTATTTCTAGAACATATATTGGAAGTAAATTTTAGTTGTCTTCTATAGTTAGGAAAAATCTTTATTTTCTTCTATTTCTTTTCTCTTTTTCTTCCTCTTGTTCCTTTTTACATAATCTTCAATCTCCACATTCTAGTTCAAAGGGGGGGGGGTCTAACCAAGAAGTTGAAGTTGCACATCAACTTCCTGTGCAATGGAAAAATGAGGAAGAGGAGAACATATTTTACTAGTAAGTACAGGTCCTTCTAACAGCTTTCTAACATCCACCAGAAGAGTTCTTTCCTGTCATAAATATCTAAGTGTCATACTTTCCTCTGTTTCATTCTCATTGCTATCGTGGGTCCTCCCCACAAAGTGTCTCCAGTGACTCTCTTACCTCCACGAAAGGGTCCTCAACACCCGTGGCAATTTCTAGGAGTTGTCTTCAAGGGTCCCTATATAGCTGATCTGGGTCATATCAAAAAAGCAATCATTTTTCCTCTCCTTCTCATCATTGACACTGCCCATTAAGTGCCAAGAGGCTCTGACACTACCTCCACTACAGCTCCCTCTTTGTAAGGGCCGCATGTGGTTGGCAGTCCTCTGAAATCACTTCATATCCATGGGACACCGTGCAGAGGCCTCTCTGAGCTCAACAAGAGACATATTTCCTTGGTACTATACACTGCCTCAGTATTCCTGAGGAGTACGGCCTTGGGATCCCCAAATCTCTCATAGATTATGTGGGGAAATTACTTCTTTATGCTTCCCCCTATAATCCTCCTCTCTATGATACTCAAACATAGATTAAAATGGATAGGGCTAAGAGGAGACCATTTATCTGAGATCATCATCCTGAACTCTGTCTTGAAATTTCTCTTCCCTTTCTTGAACTATATAAAGCATTTGGCACAAAACTCAGCACATAGTAAATGTTCAATAAATACTAATTGACAAAAGTCTCTCTCTCCTTCAGGTCATTGACGTTCCTTGGAGTTCTATACTTAGCCTATCCTACCTAAGCTAAGCTTTCTTTCCATAAATTATTCCTTGCCACCCAGTCATGAAGTTAAGTAATCAGAAAACCTTGCACTGCATCTTTTTGTGGACATTCCTTCATCCATGAAATGTGAAGTCAGCTCCTAAATGCTTTTATAATGAGCCCCAAGATGCCCCTGGGGTAGGTCAGCCACTGGCCAGCAGCCAGTGATCACATGATTGAGCTCACCTGTGGATTCTCCAGCACCCCCAGTGGAGCTTAGAGATGTCTGCAGTTCTGCCCAAACAGCTTGGCTGAGAACTCAGGAAAGACTTGGAGCTGGATCCTTCCATCTAGGCTGCTCCTGGAGTCCTGACCCTCAAAAACTCTGTGGGATAATAAATGTCTACTGTTTTAAGATGGGGTAATTTTTTAAGCAACAATAGGTAACCAATGCACTCCTCTCTCTTGATTCTTACCCTTTTAGTTCCCCCATCATTGTATACTAATGCATTTCATTTGTTTGTTGTGTTTCTGTGATAGCAAGGATTTTTCTCTCTGGATCGCTTTCGTGTTCTTGGTGCCTAGAAGAGTTTGAAATGTAGCAGGCAGTCAATAAACATTGAATGAGTAATGAGAATCTAAAATTTTTATGTAAAAGGTTAAAGTGTTTCAATTTCATATACTGTTTTTAAATTTGCATACAATGGTCTAATTTTATAGCCATGTGTTTACAGTAGACACCCTTGTGTAAAGTTTTCCTACTCACTATGATCCGCTTTACTGTAACAGAGGGCCCTTCTGTATAAGATACAATATGACCCCTAGCCCTTGTCATTGATCATTGGATAAGTGCTAGAAACCAGACCCAAGCGGAGTCAATCAGAAAATCTCCCCTGAGTATTTGGAATTAAAATCAAGAGATGAGAAGAGCCTCTCTGTGTGGCTGTCCCTGTGTGTCATCTGCACTGGCTACATTTTACTGCTATAACAACCTCAAAAATAACAACAGAGGTGTATTTCTTTCTTCCATATGTTCACCACAGGATGATCAGTGGCTTTATACAAGAGCAGCGACTCAAGGATACAGACTATTGGGACAGACACCATCTTGAATGTTGCCATCACCTTGTCAAAGAAACAGGTGAAGTTTGGAGGAACTCACATAAAGAATCAACTGCTCAACCTGGAAGTGACATACATTTTTCTTCACAACTCTCTGGACAGAACTACTCACATCCTCTCAGTCACTCCCATCTTCCCACCCTCCTCTGAACTGTGAAGGAAGTATATTCCTAGCAAGTGCCTAGAAGGTGGAAAGTATAAACTATTTGGACAGCAATGATGATGGCTCAATTCACAACATAGAATGCATGAGCCATAAATAGCCAAATTCTGTAATGAACCTGGGGCTCAAAGAATGATGACAAAACAGATGCCTAGAGAGAATTGAAGACAGGAGAGAGAATTCTGCCTCAGCTCCCAACTGGGTTTTTTTTTCCCCTCAGATCCTGTTTCAACTTTGTACTCAGATCTAGATGCATTCCTGCTCTTGGAGTGGGAAATCAATTGTTCTGGGTGTGAACTCAAAGTTAAGTTTGAGATGCCTATTTGGCTTTCAAGTGGAAATGTTAGGGAGGCTGTCTGATCTATAAGCCTGGAACCCATGTAAACACTTTAGGCTGGAGATAAGACATTAAGAGTTATCTATAAATGGTATTTAACGCTGTGGGGGTAGGGAGAGTGTTTAGATAGAGAAGTGGATCAAGGACAGTGCTCTAGGATACCAGTCAGCTAGTACTAAAGGACAGTATGGAGGTTCCCCCCAAAATTAAAAATAGAACCACTATATGATCCAGGAATCACACTACTGGGCATTTACCCAAAGAATAGAAAAACTCTAATTCAAAGGGATACAGGCTCCCCTAGGTTTATAGCAGCATTATCTACAATAGCCATACTATGGAAGCAGACCATGTGTCCTTTGATAGATGAATGTATAAAGAAGTGGTAGATATACATATGATGGAATATTACTGAGCCATAAAAAAGAATGAAGTCTTGCCATTTGCAACATGGATGGAGCTAGAGAGTATAATGCTAAGTGAAATTAGCCAATTAGAGAAAGACAAATACCAAATGATTTCTCGCACATGTGCAACTTAAGAAATACAAGAACAAAGGGACCAAAAAAAAGAGGCAAACTAAGAAACACTCCTAACTATAGAGGAAAAAATGGTTACCGGGGCAGGGGGTGCAGGGGGTCAGTGGGGATGGGTGAAATGGGTGACAGGGATTAAGAGGACACATATCATGATGAGTGATGAGTGATATGTTGAATTACTACGTTATATACCTGAAACTAATGTAACACTGCATGTTATCTACATTAGAATTAAAATTTTTTTGAATAAATAAAGAGGGGCATCTGGGTGGCTCAGCTGGTTAAACTTCTGCCTTCAGCTCAGGTCATGATCTCAGGACCCTAATACCGAGCCCTGCAATGGGCTCCCTTCTTGGTGGGGAGTCTGCTTCTATCTCTCCCTCTGCCCTTCCTCCCTGCTCATGCGCGCTCACTCCCTCTCTCTCTCCCCCTCAAATAAATAAATAAATAAATAAATAAATAAAATCTTTATAAATGAATGAATGAATGGCACAGAGAATGAGAGGGAATGCAGGAATATATTTCCACTACATCTTCTGGTTGATTCCTTACCATTTAGAACAGCTTAGATGCCTCCCTGACTGCCTAACCTAACTGAGCCACTCTCTCTTTCACATTACCATTTATTTTTAAAGACTTATTTATTTAAAGATTTATTTATTTATTTATTTATACTCAAAGATTTATTTATTTTAGAGAGAGTGTGTGTGCATGAGAGGGGACAGGGGGAGGGTAGAGGGAGAGGGAGAGAGAGAATCTCAAGCAGACTCCCCACTAAGTGCAGAGCCCAACACAGGGCTTGAACTCACAACCCCAAGGTCAGGACCTGAACTGAAATCAAGAGTTGGAGGCTTAACCAACTGACCCATCCAGGCGCCCCACCATTTAATTTTCTTTTATTACTTTATTTCCTACTTTCTCACTTTTTGTTTGTTGTCTTTCAAGAAGGCAAAGATCCTTCTGTTTTGTCTCTAGCACCTGAAACAATACCTAGCACATAGCAGGCTATATATTAAAAAAATATATTTCATGGAACTTCTGTTGTGAATGCTAGAAGTGATGACACATACATAGTCTTAGGTAAAAATGACTATAAGCCAAGACCATCACCCTCCCACAAAACATTGTCTCTATGCCCATCATATAGTGCAGAGCCAGGAGAAGTGTGACCTGAAGAATAGCAATGGTAGCAGCCTTATCTCTGAGTTTGAAATGCAAATTCTAGGCCCCACTCAAGAACTACTAAATCAGAATCTGTTCTAACAAACTCTCTGGATGAATCTTATGCACATTAAGGTTCAGAAGCACTGATGGAGGATAATACTAGGAAAAAATGATTTGATTTCAAAATATGCAGCCCTTCAAATAAATTAATACATTCACAAGAACATTAACACTCTTTACTCAAGGATTGTATACAGCATAATTTTCAGGGCAATCTCTGTCTTAATTAGACCTGAAAAACAGTGTGGAAAAAAAGATATTCATATGAAAACTCCACAATACCAGTTTACCTGGAACACATGCCAAACAGATCCTATGGGCCTCACAGGGCACTACACTCTACTAGAGTGGAATCATTTAAACATAGACTTAATGAATGCTCACCATATCTCACACTCTTTTCTAGACCTGAGGAATACAAAGATAAAAGAAGGAAGGGGTCCTTGTTCTCTGGAATCTCACAATCTGATATTGGCGACAAATAAGCACCGTAACAGAAAAACACAGGTGGTGAAACAGGACTATAAAAGAGGGACCTCACCCCACCTGGGGGCACCAGGGAATGCCATGCCAAAGAGAATCTTGGATCGTGTGTTAGAGTTAGGGTAAATGGAGGGATAAGGAAGGGAACCCCAATAAAAAGAGAACAGTGTGCACAAAAAATATGAAAGCTATATGGAAGAGAGAGTGGGCATTCCAGAAACAGCAAGGAGAGAAGATGTGGAAAACAATGAGGCTGCTGCAAGTAACCCAGGAGTAGAAGAGTAAGAGCTTCAACAATAGCGGGAGTGGTGGGAACTCATCCAAGCATGATGTACAATACAGAGTTGTAGAATCCAGCTTTGCCAAGTGACTTTGGGCAAGTTAATTTCTCTGTGCCTTATTTTATCCTTCAAATAAAAATGGCAATAATAATAGAGTGGTCATCAGTCTAGGAAGATAGTTTTTTAAAAAATGATTGAACTCCCTTGCTTCTGTTTTCTGGCATAGGCTTATTTAAGGAAATCAGAGACATAAATCACTTGAGCAGTGCACCACAAAGGCACTAGCATGGATTGAAAGGCTGCATTAGTGAAACATGTTCATTGAAATGCACACATTGAGTTGTACATTATTAATGAGAGAGACTACCTTGAATGCGTAATGCCATTGTAATGTAATCATTCATTTATTTTGTGTATTTCTTTTTCCAGACTCTGTGGTCACATGTTAATACTGACCTCCTTAGGCTGCTATGAGGATTAAAAATGAGTTAATTCACAAAAACAAAACAAAACCAAAAAAACCCTCTTGGGCAGTGAGAGGCTTTTTCTAAACTCATCGTGTTAACTATTGCATTAAGGAAGTAAAACTGAAAAATGGAAAGGTAATGAAGAAGAGGTACCAGTTCACGCCCTTAACTGGTAGGAGGGTGGTGCTTATCACTAAGGTTTTGAATACAAAAGGATCAAGGCTTCTTTCTTATCTGTGGCTAAGTTTCTACTCATCTGCTTCTACCCCTCACTCCAAGACGATGTCACATTCACTACTGCACTTTTGGACAGATAAACAGTGATCACCTACTACGTGGCAGGTGCTGAGAATGCCAACAGTTCGCAAGTCCAGTATGACCTTTGTCTTCACGGAGGTTGGGTGCGTTAAGTTCGAAATACCCCTGGAATCGACATTTTCCACATTTTGCTAAAACGAGGAGTAGCAGCGGCTGGCCGTGTTACTGCTAATAAAGAAGGTCAACTGAGAATCCACTGTCCGGCGTATGTGGGTAAGGGAAGGAAGAGATACAGCCATTAACGGAGGTGGGAAAGACCGAGCATGGAGAAAGGCGTAAGGGAGGCAGTGTATCAGAAAGACTGAAGTAAAAGGAAGAAGACATTCAGGTGAAAGGGAAGAGAAAGTTTCAGAACAGCGACACCTTTTTGACGGTCTCGCTGAACCTGGAACACACGCCCCACGTTAAATTCAAGGACCTCCCAACCCTGAACCCGTCGCGCATCTAAAGGGACCGCCTCCCCGCAGCGCGGCGCGGCGCGGCGCGGCGCAGTGACGTCAGGGTAGGCGGGATTTCCGCTCTCGGTGACGTCAAAGCAGGAGCGTTGCGGTAGAGCCCGCTGCTTTCTAGGTGGACAGGTGAGGCACTGGCAGCAGTTCGGGGGTACGATTTTGCGCGAGGGCTGCCTGGCAGGCAGGCACGTGGGAGCCAGAGCCCTTGCTTTGTGTGGCTCCTCGCAGAGCCCGTGCTGCCCTGGGCCGGACGGTCCGCAGGGGCGTGAATAACCGTGCTGCGACCGCTCACAACCACTTTGGTGCTGTCCCAGCAGTCGCTCCTCTGGGCGCACTACCGGGCCATTTATACTGCTAACTGCAACCTGCCGGCCGGGCGTCTTACAGCAGCCCTTCTGAGGGGTAGGGGCTGGGATATTGGGCAACTGGCCAGGAGGAGTGACGAGGAGGGGCCAAAGTCTGGAGCGGGAACTCCAAGGAACAGAGTTCTTGTACCAGCTTAGCCTCTGACTAGCCCTGGACAAGTCACTGTCTTCGCTCCGTGCATCTGTTTCCCCACTTGTCCATCCGCGGGGTCATTAAAGGCTCTTTTGGTTTGATCTCAGGTTTTTCGTAGGATCAGCCTCTTCCCCCACGCCTCTCCCAAATTTGTTACACCAGGTACCCTTGAGAATTGACTCGTGGGCCAGTCTCTGAACTTGACACGCCTCTGACCACATGGTTGCTGTCCCGCTTTAGTTGCTCAAGTATCTTTCTGCGGCATTGGAGTGCCCTGGTCGCTCAGTCGGTTGAGCACCCCTCTTGATTTCAGCTCAGGTCGTGATCTCAGGGTGGTAGGATCCAGCCGGGAGTGCAGCTCTGAGCTCAGCGAGGAATCCGCTTGAGATTCTCTCCCTCCCTCTGCCCCGCCCCGTGCTCACGGGTTCTCTGCCCTCTCTAAAGTAATTTTTTTTTTTTGAAGTATTTTTCTGTGGCACCAAGGTCAGAACCGAGCTCGTTCCCATGAATTTAGAGTGCAGCATGTTGGGGAAATCACTGAGGCTTTCAGTTGCCTCTACCGCTTGCCCTGCATTGTATTTTACGGAAGGCATCTGTGCCTCAATTTTTCTCATCTCTATAAAATGGGATACATTAGTATCCATTTGTCAAGATTGTTTTATTCACTGAGGTAATTCATATAGCACTTAGAACAGTGTTTTACACACAATAAGCACTCATGAAATCCCGACTGTTTCGGAATGACACACCCATACCCACAGCTCTCTAGATCTTTGCACAGGCATCGGTACTCACAATGCTTTACAATCACCTTACCCTGGGACCTTAACTGTATAAAGTTTCACTCTTGAGTTTTTTATTTTTCCACACAAGGCAGGATGAGACATGTATTCTCTGATTCACAAATTCATTTTTTCCCTCAGGAGTAGTAACCTGACACCTGCCTTGTGTCTGGTCTGCCAACCCTGGAACAGTTCATAGTCTAATGTCAGACCCCTCGGCCACTTTCATTCTAAGAGCAGATCCCTGGGGTGAAAGTGACAGGTATAACAAAAAGAAAAAAGAAACTCAGAAAAGTTGGGAAAATCTCTGGAATCTTTATTCATGAAAGTTTGTTTTTTAACTTCTTTCTAAAACGATAAATAGGAATGTCTCTTTTGGACTTTTTTCCCCCATTTTTCCACCTAAAGGTAAAGAAGGCTTAAGGACCTATGGCCCTCTTCCCAGCATAGGTATGGGGGGGGGGGGCAACCAAAGCAACACTGTAGGTGTGCCTCTAAAGTTGGCATTTATTTTAATAACTTAGACCTTTGTAATAGGTGATTTTCTTTTTCTTTCCTAAAATGCCCATCCTCTTCAGCATTTTCTCGTTTGTGGTACTATTATATTTAGAATTTGGTGCTAATTCTGAAATCTACTTTAAGTACACTTCAAAGGAAAATTAGCATATTACTTTTAATGAGTATATCTAATACATAAATAGAGCAGTTCGTACAAATTTGTAGAATTCTTGGTTTTCACTGATGTCCAGAAGCTGACAGCTGCTTTCTGAGACATTAAAAAAATTATTTTGTGTGTGATTACAATACAGTTTGAAGTCATAGTTGGTGGCTTAAAGTCCCCAAAAGAGTTATGAAAAAAAATTTTTTTTGCCTTTTTCAAGAAAAGGGAAAAGATAATTCTGCAAGTTTATCATGAATGTCATACATGCTTCCGTTTTGATATTTCCTCAGTGAGGGTGATGGACTTTATATTCATCATATAAGTTTATCCAGTTACACAGGTTGAGAAGAATCTCACTGGAGGTTAGTATGCAGTCATTAAAATAGCAAAATCAGATGAAATACAAAAGTTTTAAAAATATTGTAAAATTGCTGGCCTCATGGCCACTTATCAAGCAAGAGCAAGAAACTGTTGCACAAATTTTGGTATAATGTGCATCATGCCTATTCCTTCTCTGACTTTCTCCTACGATATTATGCTATTTTTTTCTCTGGATTCTGTAATACTGCATACAATTTCAGAGTGATATGTGACTGGAAAATACTGGAATAGGAGTCAGAAGACTATAGAATTGATTTTGCCATTTAAAAGCCCTATAATCTTGGACAAATAATATTACAACAGTTGTCTTGCCTATTTTGCAGGCATTGTTAAGGTCAATTGAGAAGGATGAGAATGTACTTCACAAACGAAAAGAACTACCAAAAAAAAAAAAAGTGGTTTTGTTGCTGTTGGTGAGATGATCATCAAGTCAACATAGAAAACAACTACTTCTCTAAATATGTTATTTGGAGAAAGATGGAATAGATACAAATCTAAGAGTTATAGCAGACCAAAAATGATTCTGTTCATGCATCTGTATTATGTGTTGATTCTCAGCTGTATGTTTTGAAACTTACATGGGGCTGTGTGGTAAGATTCCCACAAGTTTTTCTCTTTAATTCCCCTTACAGCAATTGCAATTAAATAAATACATGTATAGTTTTAATTTTCTTATTTTGAAATAATTATATATTAACAGGAAGTTGCAAAAAAAAATGTACAAGGAGGTCCCCATTTGCTATCCAACTAACCTTCCCCAATGGTAGCATCTTGTATAACTATAGTACAATTTTAAAATCAGAAAGTTGGCATTAATATATCCACAGAATTTACTGAGATTTCCCCCATTTCACAAGCACTCATTTGTGTGTGTATACACGTATGTAGCTCCATATAACCAACCATCTCATCCCACCCCAATCCCTAACTGCTGGCAATACTAGTCTGTTCTCCAACTCTACAATTTTGCCCATTTCAAGAGTGTATGTAGTATAAACACAATCATACAGTATATAAATTTTTTGGAAATTTCCTTACATTGCATAATTCCTTTGGGATCCATTCAAGTTGTTTAGTGTGTCAATAATTTGTTTCTTTTTGTTGCTGAGTAGTATTCTGTGGTATGATTGTACCATTTTTAACCATTTCACTTGTTGAAGGACATTTGGGTTGTGTCCAGTTCCAGGCTATTACAATTACAACTGCTATGAACCTTTAAAGTTTTTGTGTGAATATGTTTTTATTTCTCTGGGATAAATGCCCAAGAATGTAATTGCTGGGTCATATGGTATATATTTAGTTAATTTATATGATCATATGCTTTTTCTTCTTTAGCATTTTGATATGGTGGATTACATTGATTAATTTTTGAATGTTAACCATACCTGGAATAGGTCCCACTTGATCATGGTGTATAATACTTTTTATACATTGCTGGATTCTTTTTGCTAATATTTTATTAATATATAGATATAAGAGATGTTGGTATATAGTTTTCTTTTTTGTGTGCTGTCTTTGGTTTTGTCTTTATTAGCATACTAGTATTCTGTAGAGTCTTTAGTGGTAAACCTGTATTTCATGTCTGATATTAGTAATTTGTACCTTCTATCTTTCTCAGTGGAATTTTATTTTTTTATTGGTCTTTATTTAATTCATTTTTCTCTACTTCCAATTTTACTGATTTTTACTCTGATATTTCTCACTTTCTTCTCTGCTTGCTTTAGGTTTATTTTACTTTTTTCTCTATTTTCTTCATTATTCATTGAGACCTTTCTCATTTCTGATGTTAGCATGTAGTGCTATAGATTTCCCTCTCAACATGATTTTTGTTGCATCTCGCGTATTTTTATATGTTGTATTTTCATTTTCACTGAGTTTTATGTATTCTTAAAATTTCCTTTGAAATTTCCTCTTTGACCTGTGGATTATGTAGAAGTATGTTCTTTAGTTTCTGAGTATTTGGAGATCTGTCTTGTCTTTCTATTGTCTTAAAGACATAAGCTATATGATTTTAATTATTTTACATTTACATATGTTGTATAACCCAGAATATGGTGTATCTTGGTGAGTGTTCTGTGGGCACTTGGAAAGAAGGCCTGTTCTGCTGTTGTTGGATGTCAGTTACATGTCAATTACATCCTGTTGGTTGATGGTGTTGTTCCATTCTTCCACACATTGTTGATTGTCTATCCAGTAGTTCTTTTCATTGCTGAGAGATTCCCAGCTATAACTGTGCATTTTTCTCTTTTTCCTTTTCAGTTCTATTAGTCTTTGCTTTATATATTTTGAACATTTATTATGAACATCTATTGTTCGTTACATATATAAGTTGTCTTTTGGTGGAGTAATCCTTTTTTCATTATGACCTGTCTCTCCTTATCCAGTTACTTTGTTTGCTGTAAAGTCCACTTTTTCTGACACTAAGATAGTCAGTGTTGCTTTAAGGAAATAATGTTAGCACAATATAGCTTTTTTCATTCTTTTATCTTCAGGCTACCCCATCATGTTTGAAATGAGTTTCCTGTAGATAACATATAACTTGGTTATATTTCTTTTTAAATCCTTAATACCAATCTCTGCCTTTCAACTTGTATAATTAGACCATTTATATTTAAAGTAATTATAGATTACTGTCAGGGCTTAATTAATTTTATTTTTTGTTTTCTGGTTTTTTCCTCTTATTTCCTTTCTGTTTCTCTTTTCTTGCCTTCTTGTAGCCTACTTGAATATCTTTTAGAATTCCATTTGGGGGCACCTGGGTGACTCATTCAGTTAAATGTCTGACTGTGGATTTCAACTTAGGTCATGATTGCTGGGTCGTGAGCAGCACCCCCCACTGCCCATTCCTCCATTGGGCTGCATGATGATCCTGGAGCTTGTTTGGGATCCTCTCTCCTCCTCTCCCTCTGTCCCTCCCTGCCCCACTTGTACTTGTGCTCTCTTTTTCTCTTTGCCTCTTAAAAAATATTCCATTTGACTAGAGGGTATTATGCTTAGCGAAATAAGTCAGTCGGAGAAAGACAACTATCATATGATCTCCCTGATATGAGGAAGTGGAGATGCAATGTGGGTGGTTTGGGGGGTAGGAAAAGAAAAAATGAAAGAAGATGGGATCAGGAGGGAGACAAACCATAAAAGACTCAATCTCAAAAAACAGACTGAGGGTTGCTCTGGGGAGGGGGGACGGGAGAGGGTGGTGGGGATATGGACATTGGGGAGGGTATGTGCTATGATGAGTGCTGTGAAATGTGTAAACCTGGAGATTCACAGACCTGTACCCCTGGGGATAAAAATACATTATATGTTTATTTAAAAAATAATAATAAATTTTTAAAAAAATATTCCATTTGACTTATTTATAGTGTTTTTGAGTTTATTGCTTAGTATACTGTTTTTTTAGTGATTGCCCTAGATATAGCAGTATATGTAAAAATGTCACATAGCCTACTAGCATTGATATTTTACCACCTCAAGTGAAATTGAGAAACCTTACGTTTAGATCCTTCTACCCACTCCACTTTTTATATGTAATTGTCATATTTCCTCTATATACATTGAGCACTACATCAAATGATGCTATAACTTTTACTTCACTCATCAAATATGATTTAAGAAATTCATAAGGAGAAGGATAGTCCCTTATATTAACCACTGCTTTTAACCATTCCATTGTTCTTCCTCTTTTGAAGTTAAACTTTATTCACTTATTTCTTTCTGTTTGGAGAATTTCTAAGAATAGGTTTGTTAGTGACCGATTCCTTTAGTTTTTCTCCATTTGAGATTATCTTTATTTCCTTTTCATTTTTGAGGGGTCATTTTTCCTGATACGGAATTTGGGTTGACAGTTATTTTCCTTAAGTACTTGAAAAATCTTGTGCCACATTTTCCTGGCCTCCCCCTGATTTCTGATGAGAAATATGACATTCAAATTATTGTTCCCCTGTAGATACTATGTCATTTCTCTCTCTGCTTTTAAGATTTTTTTCCCTTGTTTTGGCTTTCTGAAGTTTGACTATAAGGTGCTTTTATTTCTGTAGTCAAGAAGCTCCCGTAAGTATGAAAATTTATTAGATAAAAAATAATGTATTTTAATTCAATGGGGGGAAAAGATGGTTTCTTTATTAAATGATATTAGCACATGTAGCTCTCTTTCTGAAAGAAAACAATAGATACTTATATAGGTGGATTAAAAGCTTAAGTGTGAACACTAGAATAATAAAAATGAAAATAAACATCTAGGACATTGTGTGTAAAATACAGGAGCCAAGAAAAGGGTTGAAGATCAGTGGTATACAAACTGCTCTTACAAGCCAATAAGAAAAAGATAAATAACCCATTTGAAACATGGGCATAAAATATAAATAGATAGTTCACAGAAGAAAAAGTTCAAAAGCCCAGCAAACATGAAAAGATGTTTAAATGCACTAGCTGCCAAGGAAATGCAAACTGAAGAGTGAGATACTTTATTCCCTGAAGACTTAAAAATAATGGTACCACTTATTAATGATAGGATTACAAAGGAAAAAGATGCCTTCCTAGATTGCTAGAGGAAATGTGATTCTTACAGTCTTTTTGGAAAGCAATCTGGCAATACCTATTAAAATTCTACCAAGTAATTCCAATCTTGGGAATCTGGCCATTAGAAACAAAAGAACTGGTATATATGGATATATGTAAAAACAGGGAGATTTAAGAGTACTTACTGTGACATTGTCCCAGTACACTGGGAACTAATTGAGAACCTGTCAAAAGGGAAATGGTCACATGAATTATAGTGTATCCATATTATACAACCATTAAAAATAATGAATTAGAGTTATACTATTTGACTTGGCAGGATTTTCAGGTGTTATTAAGTATGAGAGCAAAATGCATTGAAGTATGTATAATATACTCCTATTTATCAAACACTGACAACTCATATTTATCAAAATGTGTATAGATGCTTATGTATATTTGTAATTATAGAAGAATGTGAGTTAATGACATGAGTTTCCAAGTGATACGCATGGAAGTGAAAAGAAGTAGAGATGAGGCATGTAAAAGATTAAAAAATAATCAACTATTAAAAAAATCCCAGCATATATTATATCTCATTTATCCATTCAAACGAAATTGTATATAGATAGCTAGATAGAGATAGAGATTTATGTAAAATTTCTCAAAGAACATGGCCTCTGGAGTCATTCACACATCTGGGTTCAAATTCACGCTCTACCACCATCTAGTTTACTAGTTGTTACGTAATTTCCATAGTATCTTTCAGTCAGTTTTCTCCTCATTTGTTTTGTTGGGGTAGAGGGAGGAAACAATAGTATGCATCTCATAAGATTGTTGTCAGGATTAAGTGGTACAACATTTATAAAGTGTTCAGCACAACGCCTGGTTTACAGGAAGTTCTCTTAAAATGTGCGTTCTTAACTATTGCCTTATCTCTCTTGCTCTTTGACACTTAGATATTTTTAAAAACTCATCCCAGCCCCTAACTTACATGAAGCATCCCCCTGTGGCTTACAGGACTTTACATATCTTCTTAGTTCATGTATTTCGAATTGTTCCTTTTCATTCTTTTGCGGGCTTCTTTTTTTCTTGCTTAGGGATATCCCTCCCCACACTGCCCTCCCCCCCCCATTCTAGCAGGAGCTGTCTGTCAAAGAATCTTTTGAATTAGGTGACTGGGTGAATAATGGTACTCTGTATGGAGACAGAGAAGTCAGGATATAGGGTCTGTAGAGTTGATTTTTAAAACAAGATGATTTTTATTTTTGGCACTTATGAAAGTTTGATGCATCGGTGAGGCACCCAGATAAAAATGCTCAGTAGTTAGTACTCAAAGGAAGAAGAGGACCCAGGGCAGAACCTTTGGGTTCAGGGAGTGGGACAGGAAAGTGTTCTCATTGAGGACGGGGAGGCATCAATGAAGCCATAATAAGGAAGCTCTTTAAGAAGGAGCCGGGCAAATCTTTTCTCTACTGTGACCTTCTGGGGCTTTAGTTCTGTGGCTCCCACTGTTTTCTGGGCTTGTCCCTTATTTTCTTGAAACTTACTATGTTTGTAACTGAATCAACTTCCTTTCCTCCAACTAACTTCCCTTCCCTGGTAGTTCCTCTTTATGTGAGTAGTGCTTCCATTCTTCTCATATTTAGCATCAGAATCCGAGTCATCTTTGTCACCTCCCCTTCCGTGCCTTCTCATACAGAATCATGACTGAGACTTGAGTCTCACATTCACCCCTTTATTCCCACCCTCATTTCCTGCTTAGGTTATTTTGATAGTTTTCAAACTTTAGTGTAGTCTTCTCTTTTTTCCTGTCTTTCACTATCTTTTTTAAAAGAACTACATCCTTCCCCGTTTTATTTTTTTATTTAAATTCAATTAGCCAACGTATAGTACATCATTAGTTTCAGGTGTAGAGTTCAGTAATTCATCAGTAACATAGAAGACCCAGTGTGCATCACATCACATGCCCTCCTTAATGCCTATCCCGCAGTTACCCCATCCCTCCACCTACCTCCCCTCCAGCAACCCTCAGTTTATTTCCTAGTTAAGAGTCTCTCATGGTTTGTCTCCCTCTCTGATTTCTTCCCATCCAGTTTTCCCTCCCTTCCCTTATGATCCTCTGCACTGTTCTTATATTCCACCTATGGATGAAACCATATGATAATTGTCTTTCTCTGATTCACTTATTTTACTCAGCGTAATACCCTCCACCCACCCACGCTGATGTAAATGGTTAAGATTTCATCCTTTCTGATGGCTGGATAGTATTCCATTGTATGTGTATATTCATATGTATACACACACCACATCTTCTTTATCCATTCCTCTGTTGATGGACATCTGGGCTCTTTCCGTAGTTTGGCTGTCCTGGACATTGCTGCTGTAAACATTGGGGTGCAGGTGCTCCTTCGGATCACTACATTTGTATCTTTGGGGTAAAGTAAATTATCTTTGGCGTAAATACCTAGTAATGCAGTTGTTGGGTCGTAGGGTCACATTTTAACTTCTTGAAGAACCTTCATACTGTTTTCCAAAGTGGCTGCACCAGCTTGCATTCCCACCAACAGTATGAGGGTTCCCCTTTCTCCACATCCTCCCCAACAATTGTTGTTTCCTGACTTGTTAATTTTAGCCATTCTGATGGGTGTGAGATGGTATCTCATTGAGGTTTTGATTTGTATTACACAAGTTTAAAAAAAAAAAACTTTCTTAGACAATTGTCTTAGATCTCACTAATAAGAGGAATTTGAAAAACAAGACAGGATCATAGGGGAAGGGAGGGAAAAATGAAATAAGACAAAACCAGAGAGAGAGACAAACCATAAGAGACTCTTAATCTCAGGAAACAAACTGAGGGGTGCTGGAGGGGAGGGGGATGGGAGGGATGGGGTGGCTGGGTGATGGACTCTGGGGAGGGTATGTGCTATGGTGAGTGCTGTGAATTGTGTAAGACTGATGAATCACATACCTGTACTGAAACAAATAATACATTATATGTTCATTTAAAAAGATCATTCAGGTGTTGAGAACCATACATATATGTGCATGTGCATATGTGTGTTTCACTTAATAGATATATATTCATTAATCTTTGAATGACTTGATGAGTCTTTGCTACGAGCTAAACTAAATTGTGATTTTATATTTAAAAACAAACAAACAAAAAACCTTTCTTACGTGGATGAATAAAGCAGAATTTTTAATTGAGGAGCCAAAATGAAATGCACACATTATTTGATTTGGATGCTGAAGCTAAATGAGACTCATAACTCCAATTTCAGGTATTTGTGGTCGTTAGTATAGCCTCATTGTTTTCACTGGCTGACTTTATAATAAATAAATATTATAAATTTGAACCTCTAAAATTCATACTCATCAAATGCTTTTCTGGTTTTTTATATTATCTTGGTTTGTGTGAGATTTAATCAGAAAAAAATTTTTACTAAATAAAATTAAACTCATCAGTATAAACAGATGAATACCTATTTTAAGTGAGGCTTGCTTTAGCTGTATACATCGTAGCCGTACTTGGTTTTTATCCCGCCTAAGTCTCGATGTTTATCAACACTGATTTCATTGGAGATTGTAGGCCGTGACTGTAGGTGGAGCCATCGGCCTCTAGTATATTATATAATTAGAACACATTGTCCCTTCTTCATCAGACACTTGTTTGCAGACTGAATTACCTTGGATTCTTAGGTAAGGAAGAATTTGAATTCTCATACTCTAAGGTTTCCTTTGCCCTTTTTTTGTTTTGTTTTTTTTGGGGCAGTGTAGGATTGATTCAGAAACATAAGAGTGAAGTAAAATAAAAAGTTGTTTTATAATATACAGGTTTACTCTGTGTTTCCCAGCTGTATTTTATTTGAGGTGTTTTAGAGGTGTAGTCACTTTTTGTTGGTTTTCCAAACTCTATAGACTGCATTTGAGTTTCATATCTGTTTGAATTCTCATTAATTTTGTCTCTTGTCAAATTCCTGAGATCTTATTTGCTTAACATTAAGTGTTTATGAGTTGAATATAGTTCATAACTTGAGATTCTATTCTGGTGCAAGTATTCAGTTTAGCCACTGTCTTCTCTGATGGTGTTTTACTAGAAGGGAGTATAAAACAGCTAAATCTAATATTGTTTCCAACATTTTATAAATGTCATAAGACCTTTATAAATGTATTTTGTGACAGTTCAAGAGATTGGACCACAGGGACATTTATTAGTAAACTAAAAGTCAGTCCTTAAGAAAATGTGAGGTGATGATTTTATTTATTTTAAATAAAGAGGAGTTCCCATTTTTTGAGTGAGAATTTTTTTATTTTCTAAGTAGTTTTATTTAAGAGGGTTTTAGACTTTTGGTCACATATGGAGGTTGGAATATGTTTATTTCTTCTTCATTCCTAAATGCAATAAAAAGATGGTAATAAGGGCATAACTGAAGAAAGTGAATGAGGCAACATAATATCTGACTAGAGAAGCGAGGTGTTAGAAATATTAGAAGGCAGATGGAGAAATTATCACCATTTAGCAGAGCTGAGCAGTTTTGATTGAACATAATAGTGATCAGAAGATTGAACTATAATTTATCTAATCACTCCCCTTGATGTTGAGTCATATATAGCATGTTTAGTGTCTGTATAATGAATTATCATAATTTATATAACCGTTCTCCCAATAATGACCATTGAAGTTTTTTCAGCTCTTCAGTGTTGTAAATAGCATTCCATGCATTTGTTCTTTGAAAAAATATTTTAGATTTCCTTTTTCGACTTGTTTCCCCAAAATCGTTGAGTCAAAGTTTATGTCTTACGGATATTGCCCCATTCTGCCAGATTGCTCCCCAAAGGCCATTCTCAATGTGGAATCTCTGGTGACACTGCATTCTAGCTACCATTATGCTTACCTTAAGGTAGGTGTCAGTCAGGGGAGGAATGGGTGGTGCTTGCAGTCGATTTGTTGACTGTTATGCTTTGAAAGACATGAATAACAAGTGTACAGATTACAAGTGTAAAGTTTACCTGGCTTCCTTTACCACTGTTGACTTATGATAATGACAGGTGCTATGAGCTTAAAGGAAGAGGAATTTTCCTTTATTTGAGATGTTCAGGGAAGACTTCAAGTAGGAGGTAGAATTAGAGCTACTTCTAAAAATTAGAGCTACTTCTAAAATGGCAAAGATTTGAAGAGAAAAATTTGGATAATCAATGAAAGATATGTTAGTCTAGATCCATTCAGGGGACAGAAGCCACACAGTAACTTAAATAGTTAATCTAACATAAGGAATTACTAAGCTGTGGAAGAAGAGAAACTCTAAAGTTACTGTATAGAGGAAACTCTAAAGATACCCCAGGGCTGAGGAAGAGTACCCAGGAAAGGACAAACGTAGAGTGTGGGTTTCGATCTCATTGAAGAAGGTGTGGTTGCAGGTATGTGGTAGAGAAATTTGGTGGTTGCCTGCACCAGAGCTGGTCGGCAGTCACTGTGTTGGCAGGTGAACCAAGACGGGTGAGAGGTTGTACAGAGTGAATCAGGGAGCTGGTTCCGGTGTGAGGTCAGGAGCGGGTGGCTCCTGTGTTGGAAGGGCTACAGTAAACACTCTGGGATCCAGGTGAGTTGAGACTGCTAAGCAGGTTCAGAGGAAGTTGGTGCACTGCCTTGGGTACTGCTAGAATGGAATGTTAGAGAAGTTTCCCTCTTAAGCAACTCAGAGTTCTCTTGGGCAATGCAGTTCCAGGCTGCTATGTGGGACAAGGGTCAGGTGGCTAGTTCTTTAGTGTGCCTGTGGGCTGAGCAGAGTGTGCAGGGAGCAGCCACCTGGTCTGAGGTACACACTTGTGTTCCCTGGGACTCTTGCTGTATTACTGCTGTTGCTGCCCGAACAGAGAGCTGGAGAAGGACCAGCCAAATGCTGGAGAAAGCTGTATCCTCTAGGCACCTTGGCACTAGAGTAGGGTATTTTTTCAATCTCGGCGCTATTGACTTTTCGGGCTAGTTAATTCTTCGGTGCAAGCACTATCCTCGACACTGTAGGATGTTAGGCAGCCCCGCGGGCTAACCTGACCTTGGTTCACACTCCTGTTGAGTCTTTCAGTTCACTGAAGTCATGTCTCCCCATTTCTCCTTACTCTTGTGGTTTGTTTAATTTTGTGTGTGTGTGTCATCCTATAATCCAGAATAGTTGACTAGTCTTATACCTCCTGTATTTGCTTGTGTATACTGAAATTTGCCTTTTTAAAAAATCTTGAATATTGCCTTTGGCTCAAAGCTTTACATTTTAGCAATTCACTATATTGTTTTTACCCCTCTTATTTAGAAATGGACTCGGAAATCAAGGAAGAAGTTCCTGTGCATGAAGAATTTATTTTGTGTTGTGGAGTTGAAACCCAGGTTCTAAAATGTGGGCCCTGGACTAACCTCTTCAATGAGCCAAGAGCCAACAAGCCTAAGCTGCTTATTTTTATTATTACAGGTAAGTTTAAAAATCTGGATGAGGCGTCTTACTGTAGTTAGTTACAGTAAATTTTTCAGTAAATTTTAAAATCTGAAAAATTTTAAAGAGAAATTGATAAATTATAGAAAACTCTGTGGAAGGAAATAAAATCACTCAAATCATTGATAACAACTACCTTTTGTCCTTTAGTGGCTGGGCTTTTTGTTTTTCTTCTATGCATTTATATTATGTATGTTATGTTGTCTATTATATATATTTTAAAGCATAATTGGAAGTATACTATACAAATAGTTTTGTAATCCACTTTTTAAAATTTCTTAGTGGAGCACCTGGGTGGTTCAGTTGGTTAAACCTCTGCCTTCGGCTCAGGTCATGATCTCAGGGTCCTGGGATCGAGCCCCGCATCAGGCTCTTTGCTCAGTGGGGAGCCTGCCTCCCCGCCTCTCTCTGCCTGCCTTTCTGCCTACTTGTGATCTCTCTCTCTGTCAAATAAATAAATAAAATCTTTAAAAAAAAAAAAAATGTGGCAGGGGGATGCCTGGGTGGCTCAGTTGGTTGAACGACTGCCTTCAGCTCAGGTCATGATCCTGGAGTCCCAGGATCGAGTCCCACATGGGGCTCCCTGCTCGGCAGGGAGTCTGCTTCTCCCGCTGACCTCTCTCCTTTCATGCTTTCTCTCTCTCTCAAATAAATAAAATCGTTATAAATAGATAAATAAATAAATAAAATTTCTTAGTATTTAGAGTAATTAAAATTATCACATTTTTGACAGTTTTCTTAACAGTTCTTTCCACCTCATTCCAAGATGATTAGGTTTACTGTAGAATATTTATTTATCCTGAGATTCGGCAGCTGGATTATTTGTGACTTTTGCTGGATCACTATCAATAGAATGTTAGGTAGAGGTAGCTGCTTGCTTGTAGGTATTCAGAGTGCTTTTAAAATTGTGAGTTAGAACATATTTATATCACCCTGAAAGATCAAAAGTAAAACTGTAAATATGATCGTACCATATATAGCTAAGTCAGTGGGGTATTATGATTGCATTTCTTTTTTTTTTTTTAACAATTTTATTTATTTATTTAAAAGAAAGAGACAGAAATAGCAAGAAAGAGCATGAGCAGGCAGGAGAGGGAGAAGCAGGGTCTCCCCAGAGCAGGGAGTCTGACGCAGGGCTCCATCCCAGGACCCTGGGATCATGACCTGAGCCCAAGGCAGACACTTAACTGAATGAACCAGCCAGGCACACCACATTTCTTGTACATTTTTTCTTGTTTGTTCTCCCTAGGTTAATGATTGTCTTATTTGCATAGTTTTATATTTTTGAATCACTAATTTATCCTAAAATTGTTCTCTGGGAAATGGGGAAAAATCCTCTTATTGCGTTTGAATAATCAGTCAGGTCTTGTTTTTTTCTTTCTTTGGAGCTATCCTTCACAGAACTCTTCTTTGACTCCAGTCTGGACTGACTGACCTGTGGGTCTGCTGTACAGGCCATCCTGGGGATTTTTTTCACTTTCCTCCTGGGTTAGATTCCATTTCCTGGATCCCGTATTTTCTTATTTCTTGGTTTATTGCTTAAGCACATCTTCTAGGAACTTCCTTAGAAGAGGTGCTTGGGAAGTAATCTTTTAAAGATGTATCGTGTCAGAAAATGTCTTAGACTTCTAGGATGCAGATCATTTTTCCTGACAGTTTAGAGGGCATATTAGCTGTTTTCTAGGGTTCAGAGCTGCTTTTGAGAAGTCTCAATATCATTCTGATTTTCGATCTTTTGTATTTGAAGCCCCCCAGCAAGGCGGAACACTTTAGATCTTTTCTTTGTTATAGGAGTCTGAAATTTTATAGGAAAAGCACCTTGGTATGGATGTTTTTTCATCCACTGTAGGCTTTAGTGGACCCTTTTAAGCCAAAAACTCATACACTTCAATTCTAAAAGCTACGTTTTTTTTCTTTTTTTATAGACTCTTGTTTCATGGGTACATTATCATTTCTTTTGGCTTCTTGCATTCTTAGAGTTTTTAGTGTGCATTAGTGTTTGTTTTTCCTCAAATGTTTGGTAACCCTTTCATTTTTCAGAGGAAGACATAAACAGCTAATTGAAATCTTTGTCTTCAGTGTTGATGCTTGTCCACGGTTGCACCTAGAGTGACCAACCGTCATAGTCTGAGAGATTTTCCAGGACACATGGTTTCTGGTACTAAAAACCACAACAGCCCTAGGCAAAACAGGATGGCTGGTCACCCTAGGAATCCTCATGCTAGGGTAATTGGGTAGGGACCCAGCATTTCACTGGAGAATTTCCAGCTTTCAGTATCTGCAGCCGTTTCTTGGGCCATTCAGTTCTTCCAGGAAGGAATCTTCCAGTATCCAGTTTGAGGAGTGGAAGCCTGTTTGCTCATATTCAGGGCTGGACAAGGGAAAGAAGGTTGGGAGTTTCAGTGTTTAGTAACACTTAATCGGACCCCTTCTTGGTAAAGTGCTCCTGTTTGCAGCTGGCCTAAGATTCCTGATCCAAAATGCCTCTTCCGTTTAACCTCTTCTGGAAATAAGACTTCCAGTCTCCTGCCATGATGTAAAAGTCTTTTTGGAAAGCAGTCTATTGATATCTACCAAAACTAAAAATACATATGCTTTGCTAGCAGCAAGGGAGAGTTTGAAGTTATAGGCATGACACATGCTATTTGATGGAACAGAGATTTGAGGCCAGGGCAGAGTATAGGATTGAGAAGGTAAGTAGAAACGTTGTCTTAGACTGGAGATGGCATATTCTTCCGAGGCCAGCATGAAGGAGGTGAAATTAGTTACTGAAGTGGAGAAGCATGAAGGCATGTCAGAGGGAATAAAGTAGTTTCTGCCTCCTGAGCTCTGTCTTCTCTGCTAATTAAGAGTCAAGGTCATCTGTTCAGAATAAATGTCGCAAAGGGTAGATAAGGGCCCTGAGGAAAGCGGTCAGCGCTGAAAACAGCAGATATGTAGATAAAGGAATTACCAACCAAAACCAAATAGGCAGATTTGGAGCAGCACTGTGATGGGATAGCAGATGTATTGGGAGTGAGATCTCCAAGAGTAGAAGGCCTATCAGAGTGAGAATGGTTTGAATGTTAACCATTTCTGGGTAATGAGAAAATCTAAGCCTGTGATTCTTTTCAAGTTGGGGTTGGGACCAGCAGTATCAACTGAGAACTCCCTAGACATGCAGATTCTTGGGCCCCATTCTAGACCTTCTGAACCAGAAACTCTGGGGGTGTAACAGCGTCTGCGTTGACAAACCCTCCAGAGGATTGTGATATGCACACACTCATCTGGGGCATAGCTCATTGGGTAAGCTTAATGTAGGTGACGTTCTTCAAATTTGATTAAGGTAATGAGTTATGGGACAAAGGTGTTGGCTCAGTGAATCCACCTGGATTTTGAAATCTCCTGACATGGAATGGCAAGTGAGACCATCATTTAAGGGTCAAGGTTTTCAGGGAATGTGTGAGAATGACTAAACCGTTGGTAGATGAAAATAAAATGAATAAAATGGATTAGTAAGTGGAGCTGATCCGCTCACTGTGCTTCCCCACTCAGAGGTGCTCATTCACTTACTTGTGCGCACTCCGTGTGGGGAATCCTCTGTCGCAAAAGTCTTTGCTCTCCTTGAGGCATAAGGGTGTTAGAGAATAGTGCCTGCTCTTCTGCACAGGCTTGAAAGGAAGAGTCCATTATAGCGGAGAGCCAGGTTTAACAAGCGATGAAGAGGTAGATGCAGGGAGCATTCAGTGAGGACCGGGTGGAGAAAGGGAAACTTAAAACATTTGTTGTTTTATGGTGTCACTGTTTTATAGTGCTTTGACATTTTCAGATGATACTTGGTTTCTTACTGTTCTTTCATGTTTCCCTTCTATTCTCATTGCTGCCCTTGGCCCTTTTTCTTGGAGTTCATGGGACCTGTAGGCTGGTACTGCTCATTAGTTTTGGAATTCAGAACTGTATTTTGTATTTGGGCTGAGTCCGTTTATACTGTTGGGGAAATTAGGGTGACAGTATTTCAAGGATTGTTAAGCCACTAAAGACATCATGTTTAGTCTATCTCTGACAGACTGATAAATGACGTTTCATTTTAAATCATTTTGTATTTGCAGCTAACAAAATTAATCACTTTTAAGTTAGTAATGATAATGAGAAGGGATTTAGTAGAATCTGCAGATTGAGCAACTTTTAATTTCATCTTTTCCAGTGAACCTGTGTTTTAAGAGTTTTTGTTAAGTAGCAGTATCCTTGGACTTTCTTTAAATAGGGAAATGAGCAAAGGGAGCCAAATTGAGAATTCACTCTAGAACATATTGAGTCATTCTAACTCTCAAGTGGTCATCTGGGTATAATAGAGTCATGTAATGTGTCTTGTGTGGAGTACAGTGATTGGAAATGGAACAGACAAGTCTCCACAGGGAAGCCCAAAGTTCTTTCCCCATGACAGCCTTCTATACAGGTGCTGTGCCGCATTAACTTCACATGTGGTGGTTTTGCCCTCTACAAGATTAACTAACTGGAAGGCATAGGTCTACAATTACCATGTTGAATAGTTAGAGTTTATTGCCAATTGGGGTCTAGTGATGGTCACCACAGCCTCTGTTATATGTTGCTCAGGCATTTGACCATATGCTCAGCCAAGTATGTGTTAATAACACATTTTGATATGCTTCAATACAGTGTTTTACTAGCATTTTTATATTAGAATGTTTTCAAACATCCCTACTTCTGAAGATACAAATATACATACATGCATGTGTGTGTATGTCTGATTTTAGTTGCAGAAAAGACCCTTTTCAGTCTTTTGTGGTTTCTAACTAAGAAGTTAATTTTGTGGCTCATAACGTGTAACAGTGAAGTATGCAATGACATTTAAATCATTTGTGTTACATTTTCCACTTCTATCTCGGTTGTAAGTTGAATCTTCATGATACTTACTGGCCATTGCGGACTCTTCTGTTTCTTCTGGAGCCAAACTCTTCATTGCTTGAGGGCCTTTGCAACTTTTCTTCCCCTGTCCTGGTCTGGGTGATTTGTTTTCATCTTTTGGGTCTTAGCTAAATGCCACCTCCTCAAACATTTTTCTCAGCCACTCTAATTTCTTCCCTTCTCTATCACACGATCCTCTTTATTTCCTCATAGAAGTTATCTCACACTTGAGTTATCTTATTTGCTTATTTAGTTATGTGTATATATTTCCTACTAGAATATGAATTACAAAAAGACCTTTATCTGTCCTGTGCCTGACACCATGACTTCCATGTAGTAAGTGGTCAATAAGTAATTGATAACTAAAAGAATATACAAATGAAGCTATAGCACTGACTAGAGGGAAATGAACATGGAGTAGTTGACATTATCATTTACTTAATGATGATAAAATGGTGAAAAAGAAAGCTTCAAGGGATTTGCTTAAGATCTTATAGTCATTAAGGGAAAGAACTCAGAACCCAGAGGTAGGGAGAAAACATTGTTCTATAGCAGTTCATTAGCGAGTACTCTCAGTTTCATATTATAACTCAGCATAATTATTGCATCTAAATTATGTAGTTGTTATCTATGGATTCTTCTGAAACCAGTTTTAACATACTGTATACCTTAAACCACAGAATGTCACATGTCAAATTTATTCAATAAAAAATAAATATGTAGATTGTATACTTTGCTGAGAGGAAGCAAGATGGTGGAGGAGTAGGAAACTGAAATAGCATTAGATCCCAGGAGTTCAGCTAGATAGTTATCAAACCATTCTGAACACCTACAAACTCAACAGGAGATAGAAGAGAAGAAGAGCAGCAATTCTAGGAACAGAAAATCGACCACTTTCTGGAATGAAAGACATGTGGAGAAGTGAATTCTAAGCAACGGGAAGATAGACCATGGGGGGAGGGGCCGGCTCCCAGCAAGCAGCGGAGCAGCAGAGCACAAAATTGGAACTTTTAGAAGTCTGCTCCACAGAGGGACGTCGCTCCAGAGGCTAAGCAGGGTTGGAGCCCTCGCGGGGACAGTGTGGTCTCAGGACCTGCAGGGTCACAGAAAGACTGGGGGTGTCTGAGTGGGCAGAGCTCCCAGATATTGAGCGGGCTGCAGAGACAGAGCTGAGGATGGGGCTTTCAGCTTGGGGTTACCTTAAACCATGATCTGGGGCAGTCAGGCCACTGCTCTTCAAGCAGGGACCCCACAAGTGGCAGATTCGGAGGAAACCCCCCCCCCCCGCTTCCTCCTCCAGAAGGACCCGCGTGGGAAAGCACGGCAGGAATCTGCTGGGTTTGGAGACTCCAAGTGGGGCCGTGTGCCAGAAATAGAAATGCTCAGTCACAGACCAGGTGAGCACAGAGCACAGCCGGAGACCCCGGAGATGGGAGGGATTGAGTGCTTTTCTCTGAGGGCACACTGAGGAGTGGGGCTTGGAGCTCTCGGCTCCTCTGGGCCTGAGATTGGGAGGCCACCATCTTCATTCCCATCCTCCAAAGCTATACGGAAAGCATTCAGGAACAAAAGTTCCCAAGAGTGAACTGGAGCAGATTACTTAGCCTGGCCCCTGGCAAGGGCAATGCAATTCTGCCTTGGGCAAAGACATTTGAGAAACACTGCAACAGGCCCTTCCCCAAGAAGATCAGCAAGAATATCCAGCCAAAACCCAAGTTCACCAACCAACAAGAACTGCTAAACTCCAGAGCTAGGGGAAAGCAACACATAGAATTTATGGCTTTTTTTTGCATAATCTTTAGTCTTGCAAAGTTAAATTTTTTTAATTTTTTTTTCTCATTCTATTTTTTTAACTTTTCCTCTTTGCTCTTTTAACATTGTTTAACTATTTTATCTTATCAATACTTTTTTTAAAAGTACTTATTTATTCCTCCTTACTTCTCCCCCCAGTTTCGGGTCTCTTCTGATTTGGTTAGCCTATATTTTTCTGGGTTCTTTGCCACCCTTTTAGTATTTTACTCTCTCATTCATATATTCTTATCTGGGTAAAGTGACAGGGTGGGAAAACTCACCACAAAAAAAAAAGAACATGGGGCAGTACCGATGGCTAGGGACCTATCAATACAGACATTGGTAATATGTCAGAACTAGAGTTCAGAATGACGATTCTCAGGGTGCTAGCTGGGCTCCAAAAAGGCATGGAGGATGTTAGAGAAACATTGTCTGGAGAAATATAAGCCCTTTCTGGAGAAATGAAATAACTAAAATCTAACCAAACTGAAATCAAAAAAGGAATTAATGAGGCACAATCAAGGATGGAAGCTCTGACTGCTAGGATAAATGAGACAGAAGAGAGAATTAGTGATATAGAAGACCAAATGACGGGGAATAAAGAAGCTGAGCAAAAGAGAGACAAACAACTATTGAACCACGGGGGGAGAATTCAAGAGAAAAGTGATACCATAAGACGAAACAATATTAGAATAATTGGGATTCCAGAAGAAGAAGAAAGAGAGGGGCAGAAGGTATATTGAAGCAAATTATTGTAGAGAATTTCCCTAATATGGCAAAGGAACAAGCATCAAAATCCAGGAGGCACAGAGAGCCCCCTCAAAAAAATCGATAAAAATAGGTCCACACCCCGTCATCTAGTAGTAAAACTTACAAGTCTTAGTGACAAAGAAAATCAGCCAATTATATAAACCAATTAATAACAAAATCAAAGAAACACATCAACAGTAATACAATAATAGTAGGGGACTTTAACACCTCCCCCTCACTGAAATGGACAGATCATCTAAGCAAAAGATTAACAAGTAAATAAAGGCTTTAAGTGACACTGGATCAGATGTACTTCACAGATATATTCAGAACATTCCATCCCAAAGCACAGAATACACATTCTTCTAGTGCACATGGAACATTCTCCAGAATACATCACGTCCTGGGTCACAAATTAGGCCTCAACTAGTACCAAAAGATTGGGATCATCCCCTGCGTATTTTCAGACCACAATGCTCTGAAGCTAGAACTCAATCACAAGAGGAAAGTTGGAAAGAACTCAAATACATGGAGGCTAAAGAGCATCCTGCTAAAGAATGAATGGGTCAACCAGAAAATTAAAGAAGAAATTTTTAAAATTCATGGAAACAAATGAAAATGAAAGCACAATGGTTCAAAATCTTTGGGACACAACAAAGGCAGTCCTGAGAGGAAAGTATGTAACAATACAAGCCTTTCTCAAGAAATAAGAAAGGTCTTAAGTACAGAAGCTAACCCTACACCTCAAGGAGCTGGAGAATGAACAGGAAAGAAACCCTAAACCCAGCAAGGAGAAGTAAAATAATAAAGACCAGAGCAGAAATCAATGAAATAGAAACCAAAAGAACAGTAGAACAAATCAACAAAACTAGGAACTCTTTCTTTGAAAGAATTAATAAGATTGATAAACCCCTGGTCAGACTTATCAAAAAGAAAAGAGAAAGGGCCCAAATTAATAAAATCATGAATGAAAGAGGAGCAATCGCAACCAACACCAAAGAAATACAAACAAATACAAGAACATATTGTGAGCAACCATATGCCAGAAAATTTGACAATCTGGAAGAAATGGATAGATTTCTAGAGATGTATAAACTACCAAAAGTGAACCAGGAAGAAATAGAAAACCTGAATAGACCCATAACCAGTAAGGAGATTGAAGCAGTCATCAAAAATCTCCCAACAAACAAGTTGAGGAGTCAAACTCTCACTCTTTGCCGATGATATGATACTTTATTGAAAACCCAAAAGACTCCACCCCAAATCTGCTAGAACTTATATAGGAATTCAGTAAAGTATCGGGATATAAAATCAATGCACAGAAATCCGTTGCATTTCCATACACCAGCAGCAAGACAGAAGAAAGAGAAATTAAGGAGTCAATCCCATTTACAAGTGCACCCAAACCATAAGGTACCTCGGAATAAACCTAACCGAAGAGGCACAGAAGCTGTACTCAGAAAACTATAAAGTACTCATGAAAGAAATTGAGGAATACACAAAGAAGTGGAAAAACGTTCCATGCTCATGGATTGGAAGAAGAAATATTGTGAAAATGTCTATGCTACCTAAAGCAATCTATACATTTAATGCAATCCCTATCAAAATACCATCAATGTTTTCCCAAGAAATGGAACAAATAATCCTAAAATTTATATGGAACCAGAAAAGACCCCGAATAGCCAGGGCAATGTTGAAAAAGAAAGCCAAAGTTAGTGGCATCACAATTCCAGGCTTCAAACTCTATTATAAAGCTGTCATCATCAAGACAGTGTGGTACTGGCACATATAGACACATAAATCAATGGAACAGAATAGAGAGCCCAGAAATAGACCCTCAACTCTATGGTCAACTAATCTTTGACAAAGCAGGAAAGAATCTTCAATGGAAAAAAGACAGTCTCTTCAACAGATGGTGTTGAGAAAATTGGACAGCCACATGCATAAAAATGAAACTGGACCATTTCATTACACCACACAAAAAAATAGACTCAAAATGGATGAACAACCTCAATGTGAGACAGGAATCCATCAAAATCCTTGAGGAGAACACAGGCAGCAATCTCTTCAACCTCAGCCGCAGCAACTTCTTCCTAGAAATATCGCCAAAGGCAAGGGAAGCAAGGGCAAAAATGAACTATTGGGACTTCAACAAGATCAAAAGCTTTTGCACAGCAAAGGAAACAGTCGACAAAACCAAAAGACAGTGGACAGAATGGGAAAAGATATTTTCAAATGACATATCAGATAAAGGGCTAGTATCCAAAATCTATAAAGAACTTATCAAACCCAATACCCAAAGAACAAATAATCCAATCAAGAAATGAGCCAAAGACATGAACAGACATTTCTCCAAAGAAGACATCACATCCAAATGGCCAACAGACACATGAAGAAGTGCTCAACGTCACTTGGCCTCAGGGAAATACAAATCAAAACCACGATGAGATACCACCTCACACCAGTCAGAATGGCTAAAATTAACAAGTCAGGAAATGACAGGTGTTGGTGAGGATGCAGAGAAAGGGGAACCCTCCTACACTGTTGGTGTGAATGCAAACCAGTGCAGCCACTCTGGAAAACAGTATGGAGGTTCCTCAAAAAGTTGAAAATAGAGCTACCCTACAATCCAGCAATCGCACTACTGGTATTTACCCTGAGGATACAAATGTAGTGATCCGAAGGGGCATGTGCACCTGAATGTTTGTAGCAGCAATGTCCACAATAGCCAAACTATGGAAAGAACCTAGATGTCCATCAACAGATGAATGGATAAAGAAGAGGTGGTGTATACATATACAATGGAATACTATGCAGCCATCAGAAGAAATGAAATCTTGCCATTTGCAGTGATGTGGATGGAACTAGAGGGTATTATGGAGTGAAATAAGTCAATCAGAGAAGACTTATCATATCTCTCTGATCAGGGTGGTGGGTTGTGGGGGTTAGGGAAGGCAAAAATGAAACAAGATGGGATCAGGAGGGAGACAAACCATAAGAGACTCTTAATCTCACAAAACAAACTGAGGGTTGCCAGAGGGAAGTGGGTAGGGAGAGGGTGGTTGGGTTATGGACATTGGGGAGGGTATGTGCTATGGTGAGTGCTGTGAAATGTGTAAGCCTGATGATTCACAGACCTGTACCCTTCGGGCAAATAATACATTATATGTTAATAAAACTAATTTTTTTAAAAATATGTAATAATAATGCTAGCAATAATAGCTACCATTTATTCAGCACGTACTGTGTGTCAGATATGATGCAAGTGTTTGCCATGCATTACTCCTAATGATAATGCCAGGTACTTTGTGGGCCTTTGTAAGATTAACTACAGCAAGTTATACAGAAGATCCTAAGCCAGGTAATTTATGCTCTTTTTAAAATTCATTATTACTATTTTCTTTTGTATATTCTTGTAGCCATCAAATATTTATTGAGCACTTATCATCTGTGTGGTCTTGGGCAAGCTGTTTAACCTCCTTGTGCCTCAGTTTCCTTCTCCATACAATGGAAATAGGAATAGTACTACCTTTTGGGAGGACTAAATGAGTTGGTACATGCAAAACACTTAAATGCTGCCTGGCATGTAATAAGGTACAAAACTTTAAAATGTGGACTAGGGGCACCTGGGTGGCTCAGGTGGTTGAGCATCCTACTTGTGATTTCGGCTCAGGTCATGATCTCAGGGTAATGAGATTGAGCCCTGCGTCAGGATCCGTGCTCAGCAGGGAATCTGCTTCAGACTTTCTCTCCTTCCCCTCTCCCCCTCCTCTGCTTGCTCTCTCTTTCTCTCTCTCTCTCCTTCTCTCAAATAGATAAATAATTTTTTAAATTTTTTTAATTTTTTAATTTATTTTATTTTTTTTCTTTCCTTTTTTTTTTTTTTTTTAATTTTCAGTGTAACAGTATTCATTGTTTTTGCACCACACCCAGTGCTCCATGCAATACGTGCCCTCCATAATACCCACCACCTGGTTCCCCCAACCTCCCACCCCCCGCCCCTTCAAAACCCTCAGGTTGTTTTTCAGAGTCCATAGTCTCTCATGGTTCACCTCCCCTTCCAATTTCCCTCAACTCCCTTCTCCTCTCCATCTCCCCATGTCCTCCATGTTACTTGTTATGCTCCACAAATAAGTGAAACCATATGATAATTGACTCTCTCTGCTTGACTTATTTCACTCAGCATAATCTCTTCCAGTCCCGTCCATGTTGCTACAAAAGTTGGGTATTCGTCCTTTCTGATGGAGGCATAATACTCCATAGTGTATATGGACCACATCTTCCTTACCCATTCGTCCGTTGAAGGGCATCTTGGTTCTTTCCACAGTTTGGCGACCGTGGCCATTGCTGCTATAAACATTGGGGTACAGATGGCCCTTCTTTTCACTACATCTGTATCTTTGGGGTAAATACCCAGTCGTGCAATTGCAGGGTCACAGGGAAGCTCTATTTTTAATTTCTCGAGGAATCTCCACACTGTTCTCCAAAGTGGCTGCACCAACTTGCATTCCCACCAACAGTGTAAGAGGGTTCCCCTTTCTCCACATCCTCTCCAACACACGTTGTTTCCTGTCTTGCTAATTTTGGCCATTCTAACTGGTGTAAGGTGGTATCTCAATGTGGTTTTAATTTGAATCTCCCTGATGGCTAGTGATGCCGGCATCACGTTACCTGATTTCAAGCTTTACTACAAAGCTGTGATCACCAAGACAGCATGGTACTAGCATAAAAACAGACACATAGACCAGTGGAACAGAGTAGAGAGCCCAGATATGGACCCTCAACTCTACGGTCAAATAATCTTCGACAAAACAGGAAAAAATATCCAGTGGAAAAAAGACAGTCTCTTCAATAAATGGTGCTGGGAAAACTGGACAGCTATATGTAGAAGAATGAAACTCAACCATTCTCTTACACCATACACAAAGATAAACTCGAAATGGAAAAAATACTTCAACGTGAGGCAGGAATCCATCAGAATCCTAGAGGAGAACATAGGCAGTAACCTCTTCGATATCAGCCACAGCAACTTCTTTCAAGATATGTCTCCAAAGGCAAAGGAAACAAAAGCGAAAATGAACTTTTGGGACTTCTTCAAGATCAAAAGCTTCTGCACAGCAAAGGAAACAGTCAACAAAACAAAGAGGCAACCCATGGAATGGGAGAAGATATTTGCAAATGACAGTACAGACAAAAGGTTGATATCCAGGATCTATAAAGAACTCCTCAAACTCAACACACACAAAACAGACAATCACATTAAAAAATGGGCAGAAGATATGAACAGACATTTCTCCAATGAAGACATACAAATAGCTACCAGACACATGAAAAAATGTTCATCATCACTAGCCATCAGGGAGATAAATAATTTTTTTTAAATAAAATGTGGACTTATTTTCTAGCCATATGAAAACCACTGTAAAACTTTGCTGAGAGACAAAACATTTGAGTAAGACATGATGCATTCCTAGAAGATTATAATCAGTAATGTAAAAAAATAAAATCTTTCTCAATTAATGTATAAATGAGATGAAATTTCAGTCAGAATTCCAAAAAGATTTTTAAAAATTGAAGCTGGTGAAAATAATTCTAAAGGCTATGAGATCAGCCTAGAAAATTTACGGGGGTGGGAATTAAGAGAAGGGATTTGCCCTGCCAGTTACTGAAACTTTAAAATATAAATAAAATAAATATAAATAAATAAATATAATAAATATAAATAAATAAATACTGGGGTAGTAATCCAGACAGTGTGGCACTGGCAGAGGAGAAAAGGAAAAAGATAAATGGAATTATTTGGAATTAGAATTAGAATTGGAATCAGAATTTGGAATTAGAATTTGCAAGGTAATGTAAAAGACATTTCAAATCAATGCAGAAAGAGTGGATTATATTATAAATGGTCTTGGGACACTTTGCTAATCACTTGGAAAGAAGTTGGATTGCTACTTTGTACTTTATTCTCAAAAATATTTCAAACTTACTGAAGATTTAGATACAAAACATGAAGCAATGCTGTCCCTGTCCATCCACCACAGATGTTGCAGCCTGGTGCTACACACCCCTCCTCTCCTCCTCCTCCTCAAGCTGCCCCATGACCACTCAGCTGACCAGAGAGCATACTGCTGCCTTTGAGGAAGTTTCTAGGCTATTTAGCAAAGATGACACTAGTACAGTAACAAAAAAATATTTGGAACTTGGGTCAGTAGGTGAGAATGCAACAGAAGCAAAATAGCAGTAAGAGTGCTAAGACCATTTATTACATATCATGGCTAGACATGGTAAGACCATTTATTACCATCATGGCTAGACATGGTAAGTCAGTGGCTAGCATTTCTGCAGCACTTGTGTATCAAGCGGTGTTTAAGTTCTTTGTATACATCAGTTCATTTAGTTCTCACATGATGTAGTCGATTGTTATCCTCATCTTGTGGACGAACATGCTAAGGCCCAGAGAGGTTAGATAACTTTCTGAAGGTCACACACTTGGTAAATAGCAAAGCGAGGATTCCACCTCAAGTCAGGCTCCAGAGTCTGTGCCCTCCACCACTTTGCTTCTTCGCCCGTCTAGGAAACTGACAGGCAGGTCATGAAGAAATAAATCCGTGTTTTTCAACAAGGGTGGCAGAGGTTTTATCAGTGCAGCAAAACCGTGTTGTGGAATTGCAAAGAGGAGAAAACCTAATAGGATGAAGAAATAATAAATTGATTGGAAAATTGGTATTGATGGAAGTGGACCAGTATCTGTGAAAGCATTATACAGATGATGATTGCAAGATGAAAACCCCATCTCACTGTCTTTTCCCCCTAAAGATGTATCAGATTGACTCTTTTTCTAAAAGGTTATTATTCATTCCATTTCTCTATAGCAGACCGATGTCAAAAATACCTTCTGTGTATACACAAGAAAAGTCTGTATGTATTAGTTGGTGGTCTTTTTCCCAAAAGGACAAACTGTACATCTGCTTATAATCTAAGTCCTTGTGAAAAATGACAAGGAACCCTCAGTAGACTCCTCAAAGTACTCTTTGTGAATGATTCTTACACTGATTTGTTTTCATGTAGCTTGCTAACTGAGCACAGTAAAATCGTGAAGGCTTTTTGAGATAGGATTAATGACCTCGGACTACTAGTATGATAATGGGAAGCCACTGAGAGGGATGTAAATAGGATACTGCTATGAGTTGATTTGAAGTTTGAAGGTATCTCTCTGGGTATCCTGCGGAATGGGCTCCCAGGGGACAAGAGTAGATAGAAGCCCCATGAGGAGGCTGCTGCAGGAAACTCAGTGATAACACTAAGGGAGAGACATGAGATGCATAAGACGTGAGATCTATTTTGGAAACAAAGTTAACAGGACTTATTGGTGAATTGGTTGTGAAAAACAGGGCAAAACCAAGAGTGACTTCTGGTGTTAGGACTTGAGCATTTATTTGGTGGTTCCATTTACTAAGCTGAGGAATAGGGAGGGAGAATTTATCTTCAAACCGTTGGGGAACAAAGCAGGAGCAGAAATTTTCTGAGTGATCATTCCCAGATTTAAGGTAAAAAGGCTATTAAAAGTGAAGTGTATGTATAAATATTAGTAGATTTGTAGAAGAAAGCATGAGGTCAAATAGATCCTTCTTTTCCAGTCTGCATATCTTACGGGAGTTTATTGCTTTAGTTAACTTAAACTAAAACTCTGTGTTGCTTTAGTTAACTAAACTAACTCTGTGTTCCTTTTCTTAGGTAATCCAGGTTTTTCTGCCTTTTATGTGCCATTTGCAAAGGCTTTGTACTCCTCAATAAACCGACGCTTTCCGGTTTGGGTTATCAGTCATGCTGGACATGCTTTCGTCCCCAAAGGCAAGAAGATTCTTACAACTTCAGACGGTATGTCTTGATTAACATCTGTTTTCCTCTCTAGCGAGTGGGTGTTCGTGTGTCTAGAAAGTCAGCTAAGGTTAAGAGTTATGCCACTGGAAACCTCTGCTTGTGGCATTGGGGCCATGCTTCCACGTTTTGGTAATTTTAGGATTTTTAGAGCCCTTTTCATCCTCTGCAGGTAGTTTTCTCAAAAAAAATTGAGTAGATCAAACAGTTGTCTAAAACTTGCCCTGTCTGTGGACTGACTAAGTAATCAACTATGTATTTATTGATCAAACACTGTATTTCCAGGGCTGTACTAAGAGGATTGGTGGAGAAAAAATATAATCCATGGTCCTCATTCTAAAGAGGCTCATACCCGAACATTTAGAGAATGATTAAGTGGTCAACTCTGACCTGCTGATCATGTGGCTATTTGAGGAGTAAACGAAGGAAAGAACGCAGTATGGATTTGAAAAGACTTTGTGGAGTAGATGGGTTCCAGCAGTTGAGTAGAATTTGGATCTGGGGGTTAGGGTGTGTGCAGAGGTGTAACAGACAGAAGACATAGCACAGCAGGGAGAGAGATTCAGTAGGTCTCCTGGTGCTGGGCAAGGCCAGACCTAGAGGAACCTCGGAGCTGGGGAGAGAGCCGTGACTGCATTGGTAGATTCCTGGAGGCCTTTAAGTGGAGAAAGTAGCACTAGGTGGCTGCAAATTACCTGCTTCTAATGTATGAAAATTCATCATGCTCACTCTTCTAAAAAAGAAAACTATAACTTCACTTCTCTGTAGGCCTTCCATTCAAGGGCCTTTTGTCCTAAGCATGATCCTTAGTTAATTTAAAGTGGAAGAGAGATGGCTATGGCTCTAGTTTGCTCCTGGTTCTGGTATGCCTCTCCTGTGGTATGAGCATCTTACTGAGCATCTGATAGTGGAAACCATGTGTGGGGAGGCGGGGGGAAAGGAACAGGTGATATGGGAACTCTCTGTACTAATCTGTTCAAATTTTCTATAAATCTAAAACCATTCTTTAGAACAAAACCTGTTAAAAAATACTGGAATTTAAAAATAATTTGGTATTTACATTTTGCTTTTTATCATTGCTGTGACAGAATTAAATTAGGTAGCTTGATTAATATGAATTTATTTTCTTATAGTCTGGAGGCTACAAGCCAACATTAAGGTTTCAGCATGGTTAGGTTCTGGGGAGAGCCCTCCTCCTGGCTTGCAGATGGCCTCACTCTCTTTGAGTCTTCATATGACTGAGACAGAGAGAGAATGATTTCATGTGCTCCAGGATGTTCTCTGATCTCTCTCCTTACGAGGCCACTAATCCCATCATGAGGGCCCCACCCTTGTTATTTAATCCTAATTAACTCTCAAAGGTCCTATCTCCCAGTACCGTCGTGGCAGTCAGGGCTTTAATATAAGAATTTTAAGGGACATGGGCACCTGGGTGGCTCAGTCAGTTAGGCATCCACCTTCAACTTAGGTGACTCTGTGTGTCACCTCACCGGGAACATCTCAATTCCCTGATTCTTTTTTTTTTTTTTGAGAGAAAGAGAGCGCTCCCAGAGCACAAGCCAGTGGGGGTGGGGAGTGCAGAAGGAGAGAGAAAGTTAAGCAGGCTCCACGTACTCCACGTCCTGCACAGACGCCCAGCTTAATCTCACAACCCATGAGATCATGACCTGACCCAAAATACAGAGTCGGACACTTAACTGAAAGCCACCCAGGTGCCCCGCAACTCCCCAGTTCTTGATCTCTCCTCTTACTTCTCACATGTAGAACTGTAGTCAGCTTCCTGAAATCTTAGTTCTGGTTCCAAAATCCTGAGTTAACTTTAAATTGATTTTAACATCAGATACCAGCTCTTGAGAACAGAATTGAATCTCCTTTTTTCCCCCCAGTTTCACTTAATTTAGTCATTTTTGAGTACCTGCTGTGTACATGCCTCTTTACTAGCATTTAGGAAAAATTACACCTGTACTTAAAACACATTTGTTGCACTTAAATTGTTTGTGGTTAGGTAATGTCACTGGCCAGACTTCCCATGTCTCCCCTTTAAGGCATCCCGTGTAACATTACCCTCATCTCAGAAAACTCTCTACTCCTTTCTGCTCACAGCTTCCACTGTCAGTGCTCGGGCCCTTGGCGAGCCATCATAGAAGCGTACTTCCATACTTCAGCTTCTCGAGAGTTCTACGGCCCCTCCACTACCTTGTTTACTGCCCTGATTATCTTCCCCTTAGAGTTATATATCGATCTATAGATTCAGTGCGACCCCCATATGAATTCCCACCAAAATTCCAGTTGTGGCATTTTTCAGAGAAATAGAAAAGAATCCCAAAACTCATATGGAATCATTAAAGTCACCAAATAGCCAATATAATCTTGAGAAAGAAGGAGAAAGCTGAAGGCCCCACACTTCCTGGTTTCAAACTGTCTTGCAAAGCTGTAATCAAAACAGTATAGCACTGGCATAAAAACAAACCTGTGGAACAGAACAAAGAGCCCAGAAATAAACACACATGTATAGAGGCAATTAATCTTTGATGGGGGCTCCAAGAATACACAATGGAGAAAGAGATAGTATCTTCAGTAAATGGTGTTAGGAAAACTAAATATCCACATGCAAGAGAATAAACAGAAATATGTGTAAAATTAATTCAAAATGGATTAAATATTTAAATTTAGGACTGGAAATCAAAAACCTCCTAGAAGAAAACATAGGGGAAAAGCTCCTTGACACTGAACTGGACAGTGATTTTTTGAGCATGACGTCAAAGAACAGGTAACAAAAGCAAAAATAAACATTGGGACTGTGTTAAACTAAAAATCTTCTGCAAAGCAAAGGAAACAATCAACAAAATGAAAAGACAACCTATGGAAAGGGAGAAAATCTTTGTAAACCACCTCTCTGACCCAAAATATATAAGGAACTCATATACCTCAATAGCAAAAAGAAAGAAAAAAAAAAAAAAAAACCCTAATAGTCTGATTTAAAAATGGGCAAATATTTCCAGAGAAGACATACAGATGGCCGGCAGGAACATGAGCCTCACTTCATACCTGTTCTGATGACTGTTATTAAAAATACAAAAAAATAACAAGTATTGGCAAGGGTGTGGGGAAAAGGGAACTCACGCACTGTTGGTGCAACCATTATGGAAAACAATATGGAAGCTCCTCAAAAAATAAAAATAGAACTTCCATAGGACCCAATAATCCCGCTTCTGGATCTGTAGCTAAAGGAAATGAAATCAGTATCCCAGAGAGATATCTGTACACCCACATTCCTTGTAGCATTATTTACGGTATATGGATCATTCCAAGATATGGAAACAACTTAAGTGTCTGTTAATGGTTGAATAAAGAAAATGTACACACACACACACACACATACACACACATAAATATGCAGACACAATGCAATATTACTCAGCTATAAAAAAAGAAGGAAATCCTGCCATTTTCAACAGCATGGATAAACCTGGAGGATATTATACGGAGTGAAATAAGCCAGACACAGTAAGACAAACAACTGTATGATCTCAGTTATATGTGGAATAAAAAAAAAAGTCTACAAACTAATAGAATCAGAGCGTTGCCAGGATTTGAGGGATGGGAGAAATGGGGAGATGTTGGTCAAAGGGTAGAGACTTTCAGTTGTGAGATGAATAAGTTCTGGGGATCTGATATATAACATGATGGTTGTAGTTACTAATACTATATTGTGTAATAGAAATGTATAGATCTTAGTGTTCTCACCATCACAAAAAAAGAAAAAAGGTAGTTAGTCCCTCCATCCCAAGCCTCCTGATGGCAGCGACCTCAGTTAGGCGTGCCTGCTGTGCTTTGCCGGGACACTGGTAGGGAGCTCCCCAGACATTTCCTCCATGGGGGCCCTTACTCATGGCCGGGGCGGCTCTTGTGGTCCTTACTATGGTTGCAGTATGCACTTCAGGAAGAAACCACGAGGGAACTTTGAGGAGCAAGATTTATTACCTACAGTTTCTGGAGGGTACGTAGCAGATGGAGCAGACCTTGGGCCCTGCCTTTGTTAGAGTCCGAGGGCGGGGTGCCAACAGTTTTGCAGGTTCTCTCTTTATTGGCTAATGTAAGGCATAAAAGCCAGAATGAGGGCTTGGGAAGGAAGAAGTCGGTCACGCAAGGAGTCAGTTATCTGAGTTACCCAAGGCTTTCTGAAAGGTACCTTCACCGGTGGGGTGGGGTGGCCTAGTTCCCTGTCTGGTTGTTTTTCTAGTAGCTGTGTCATACCGGTGGCAATATGCTTATTCATGATGGATGTCCTTTGAAATGGAGGCCTAGTCAATCAAAAGTTGAATGTCAGGCACTTACAATACTGTACTAAGTAAGTACAGGCACTTACAGGCACTATGTGAGATAATGGATATGTTAATTTGATTGTCGTAATCATTCACAGTGTATCCGTATATTAAATCATCACATAAAAACAATTATGTGGTACAACCGAAGTATATACTATTTTTAGTTGTCTATCATACTTCAGTGAAGCAGAAAAAAACAATGTAGAAAGTGGACGATGGGTACATGTGGGTCTGTTATGCTGTTCTCTCTACTTTTATGTATGTTTGGAAGTTTCCACTATTGAAAAAAAAAAAAAACTTTAAAGAAAGAGAAAGAATTATAGAACCTTAGAGCTAGAAGTATCCACATCAAATCCTCCCTTGAACCGTTATTTTTCAAGGAAGGAAAGTAAGGCCCAACAGGTCTAAATCACGGGCTAGTGAGTGGCAAAATCTGGACAAGAAGCCAGCACTTGGAACGTTTAGTGCAGTGTTCAGTCCTGTCGGTCATCTTAGGTGGCTAACGTGAAGTGCTAATGAGACTCCGTTGTTAGATTTTGTTATTCCATGAGCTAATTCTAACATTGGTCCTTCTATGATCACCAGTTATACCTGGTTTGTGACCTTTTTCCTGCGGGGGTTCATAGGGGAACAGGGTCATGGGGTGTAGAAGAAACAGTGCCGCTCATGGCAGATGCTTGTATAAATACCTCAAAGTGTCTTTTTCTCGGTGTTAATGCACGTGCGTGAGCGTGTGTGTGTGTGTGTGTGAATGCAGTTCACTCGAGAGTCTTTAACACTTTGCTTAAAGACTAGGGTATACTTTGAAAGACAAGTAAGTATTGATTATCTAGCAGTGAAAGATTTTAAGAGCGGTCATGAGGTGAAACAGAATATACAGATTTCGCTTCCTTGATTAAAGACATGTATTTCAACAGCCATTGTATTGAAATGTGACTGAAGGTGAACAGAATGTGCAGCAGATACTTGCTCTGCTATGAAATATCTTAAAAGATACATCTTTATTATTCTAGGTTGTTTCTTAATATATGCCCAAAGAAAATTTTAGGTTCAATACCATAGTTTTTCCTTCATCAGGAAATGTATATGTTTGCTTGGGAGTGTGTTTTCACTATCTTAGGTTGTATTTGGAAAACAGAGGTGTTAGAATTCTTCTTAGAAAACAGACTTGAGGGGCGCCTGGGTGGCTCAGTGGGTTAAAGCCTCTGCCTTCGGCTCAGGTCATGATCCCAGGGTCCTGGGATCGAGCCCCGCATCGGGCTCTCTGCTCAGCGGGGAGCCTGCTTCCTCCCCTCTCTCTCTCTGCCTGCCTCTCTGCCTATCTATGTCTGTCAAATAAAGAAATAAAATCTTTAAAAAAAAAAAAAAAAGAAAAGAAAACAGACTTGAGGAACACCTGGGTGGCTCGGTTGGTTAAGTGTCTGTCTTTGGCTCATTGGCTCAGGTCATGATCCCAGGGTCCTAGGATCGAGTTCTGCATCAGGATCCTTGCTCAGCGAGGAGCCTGCTTCTCCCTCTGCCTGCAGCCTCCCCTACTGTGCGCTCTCTCTCTCTCTCTCTGACAAATAAATAAAATCTTTATTAAAAAAAATATATGTATGGAAAACAGACTTGAGGGCCTCCTGGGTGGCTTAGTCAATTGGGTGTCTGACTCTTGATTTCAGCTCTGGTCATGATCACAGGTTGTGAAATCCGCCCTGGTCAGGCTCCGTGCTGGGTGTAGAATTGGCTTGGGATTCTCTCTCCCCTTCCCTCCCCCCCCCCCAACCCCAGCCCCATTCATGTGAGCATGTTCTCTCTCTCTCTCTCAACAGATAGATAGAAACAGACTTGATTAACTTGCTAAACCTCCAAAAGCCACCAACTCTGCTGGTCTGTTATTGCTGGCCTGTTACCTTACCTCTGGCAGGAGAGGAGATAAGCCCAAGACAGAAGGAGTTAGGAAGTAGTCAAAATACCTCAGGGTACACAGTGAAGGATAATACATCTTTGTGTAATGTAATGGTGACTAGGTTATGTGTCTCATTCCTACATTCTTAACCTGGATGAGAAGCTCTGTACTGAATTACCTAAGGGGAGCAGCGTCAACTCCATTATCACAGGAAGCCCTTAAGTGAAGGCAAAATCAAGCATTTGAACAGGACGAGCAACTTTGAAAGCTGAAAATAGATTCAAAGGGTATCCGTAGATCAAAGCTTCTCAAATTTTGGCAAGCATCAGAATCACCTGGAGGGTTCATTAAAACACAAACGAGTGGGTGTCACCCCAAGATGCTGATTAGTAGATGTGGGGTGGGATCTGAGAATTGGCATTTTTAACAATATCCCGAGGTCATGTTGATGCAGTTAGTCCTAGGACCATATTTTCAGAACCACTATCAAAGATCTTGAGGAAAACCAGTCGAAATTATCTGTTATGTGTTTGAATTTCTGGGAAGTGTCTTTAGTTCTCATTTTAAATTGACATTATTTACCACGTTGAGTATGCTTATTGCTTAGGCTGCTTTGTACTGTTGAGTTAATAACTTAGTAATTTGAGTCTGGTTCCTTTGCTACCTAATGAGAACAGTGCCATCTAGAGGCATTAGCCCAAAGGGCCACCAGAGGGCCAAAGGAAGCTGGGGTTTTCTAGAGAGGTTGAATGGGCAGCTCATGATCGTCAAGGATTTATTGACAACCTACTAGGTTATTATGTGTGGGTACCACAAGGGTCTACAAAGAAATAGATATTCCAGTCACTGCCTTTTAGGTTAATGACTTTCCATCTGTGTTCTGAGGAGCCCAAAAGTTCTACGAAGGGCAGGTGGGGCTCTGGGTCCCACCAGCACCCCCATTCAGCCAGACAGTTCTGCTTTCATCTGTTTTATGTAGTGAAGGTTATGTTTGCAAATGCACGCTATGCTGGATTGCTTTGTATAGGCAGGGCAGATAGATTATACATCATCCAAGATTATTGCTCTAAAGTACAGGTTTTCTGACATGCAAAATACGGTATGAAAAGTATGTAATCACTGAGAGAGAGGACATAAGCTGTAACCACCCATCAAATGTTGAAAGTATGTTTTGGTTCATACTAGCACATGTTAAAATTATGAACAGTTGGAAATAATATTCTAGCTGCACCACATTATCACAATCATAAATTGAGTATAATTGGGAGAACAGATGTTCACCAGTGTCAGGAGGGGGTGATTCAAGACAAAAAAAAGTGTGAAAAGAAAATGTGAGGAATTAGAAGTATAAACTCTTTCTGGCTTTGATTTACTACAGAGTCAGCTTATTTGACGGCAGATTCATTATCAACTATTTTAAGTCATTTGTTCGAAAAGTGTAACATAAAAGCTAGAAATCACAGTGGTTTGGTTTGAGCTGATAAAACACTACCTAAAAAAGTTATACAATCTTTCAACTAAGGATGAATTCGGGTCATGGCTTATCCAAAGAAACAATAAACCACTCCCATTCCAGTATTCAAACAGAAGGAAAGAGAGAAAAACAGTCGGGTTTTCTCTCTTGCCAGGACCATGATTGGCAGAGGAACATGGAGGCAGAATGGAGTGGCTGAAAGAGCCCGTGGCAGGGACCGTCGGTCAGTCAGTGGTGGGGGCTCACAGTCACTGAAAGTAAACAAGTCTCTAAGTGGGTGGGAAGAAACAGAAAAAAAACAAAAAACAAAAACAAAGGGCAGAGCAGTAAAGGAAGTTAAGAGCCCAGCAGATTGTTAGAGGCTCAGGGAAGACAGAAGTGAGACGCGCAGAAGGACTGAGGAGAGCCGCAGCGCAGTTAGTGTCCTGTTATACCGGCCAGCTCGCTGCCCCGTCTTCGTGGGCCTCAGCATCTCCTCACGGCTCACAACAGTGGAGTTCAGACTCCGTGGTGATGATCGTGTCCTCCTTGATCCGGTTGTGGCCTTCCTTTCCGACCTCATTTGTTCCCCCTCCCTATAAACCACAAACAGCCACGGAACTCATCCCTGTCCAAAATTACACCTCACACTTTTATGTCTTTGGCTTTTGTTATTTGCTAAGTCAATAAACATTATGTTCTCCTTGCTGAATTAATCTCTCTGTCTCTCTCTTTCTTTCTCCTTTCCCGTATTTTCCCCACTGAAATCCTTAGCAGAGCACTGGGTTTTGTCAAGTGGAAAGCATAATTTCATGACCCTGATTTTTAACCATCTCTTGGGAGAATAATAATAAAACATTTTATAAACCATGTTTGTGGTTTACTAAGTTTTGTTTGTTTGGGACAAACAAACTGGGTCTGGGTGGCTCAGTTAGTTAAGTGACTGCCTTTGACTCAGGTCATGACCTCAGGGTCCAGGGATTGAGTCCCGCACGGGGCTCCCTGCTCAGCAGGAAGGCTGCTTTTCCCTCTTCTACCCTCCTGCCTGTGCTCTCTCTGTCTGTCAAATAAATAAATAAAATCTTCAAAAAAACAAAACAAAGTTTTGTTTGCTTGATAGCAGTTTTAAACAGGATGCCTACCTACCATAACCTAACCACAACCTGTGTTGCATGCCATGAAAGCCAAGACACTTGCACCAATGTTGAGATGCAAGGAGCTTGCAGAAATACTGAGGGGGCCAGGGACAGTGGAGGCGTAGACTATGAGAGTATGCTTTCACATTGGCTTAGTAAAGTCAGAGTATAGTCATGAAAGGAAGGCCTTTGGATCAGTGAATTAAATAAACATAAAGAATTAGGGACAGGCTAATAATGCATTATATGTTAATAAAAAATTAAAAATTAAAAAAAAGACTTAGGGACAGTTCTCATCTACCCTTTCACTGATGTTTTGTATAACCCTAGATAAAGTCCACTGGGGCTTTTGTATTCCACTGAGAGTAATGGGGAAGCCAATGGTGATTTCCCCAATAAAACTGATGTAAGGTAGGTAGGATTATCATGTCAAACCATTCTTAAGTAAAATTTTTTTTTATTTTGAGAAAAAAATTTTAAATGTAGAGAAGTACAAACAATCATGTAGCAGTCCAAGATTCTGTTACTTGATTTTTCTCTTCATAGTTAACACTTGGCCATAATTGCCATATTTGCCATAATTGCTTTAATATTTTCTCTTAGTAAACAGAGTAATACAGAAGAAGTCTCATTTTTACATTTATTTTTGTTATTATCTTTTTTAGAGATTGGGGGGAAGGGGCAGAGGGAGAGAGAGAATCTTAAGCAGGCTTCATGCCCAGCAAGGAGCCCGACAAGGGGCTTGATCCCACAACCCTGAGGTCATGACCCGAGCTGAAATCAAGTCAGGTGCTTAACTTACTGGTTAACCCAATGGACACTCTGATAAAATTCCATTTTTTAGGTCCTATCTCCAGTTTTACTGTAGTAAATTTAGAGTAAATTTCATTTCTCTTTTTATATTTTTAGTGACATATATGTGATGAACAGCACATGATATCGTTTTGTGTTTTTAAAGCTTTACCTAAAGAGTAAACCATATATATATCTTACTTAAAGCATTCTTTAAAATGTGAAGTGCTATTTTTAGTCTTTTAATCTCCACATGTAGGTTGTTAATAATAATCAAGGTATTATTAAGATACGGCTTTGGAGTAATGATGGGGGCCGGATGGGAGAGTTCACCAGTTGAGAAATTCTGGTATGAGATTTGTAGAGTTACTGTCTGCAGACTCAGTCCTAGCGGAAGGCTCATGTACACTAATCTCCAATTTCGTTAGTTCTGTGGTCACACATGACTTGTAAATAAATACTGCTTATGTGATAATATATAGTAAAACTTAAGCATTTTATATTCAGTATGTACCTAGGCACACATATATGTGTGTGTATTGTTAAATTTAGGCCATCCAATTGCATTCAAATATGTAAAGTTACACATTTATAGTAATGTGCATTAGTAAAGAATATTTTCTAGATATTTATCTTGGTTCATTTGGAGAAGGTCACGGTAGTTTTCATGAATCCAAAGGGGCATTACCTTTCCGTTGTGATGCAATAAAAGTTTGTTCTTTTCTCAAGGAAATGCTCGAGATCTACTTATTTCAGTGTTTTATAATTGTGTTTTTATCTGTTTGTTGGCTCTTATTAGATTGTGAACTCCTTGAAGATAAGGGAAGGATACATTCTATTTATAACTGTATTTTCAAAGTCACCTCCAGCCATTTAGTCACAATTTTCTGCCAGAGTGGTCAATTTAGTTGATGTGAATAGAACGAAATAATAGTTATTGGATACTTGTGTCCTGAAGCTGTAAGTGATGCATAGTTATTTTGATCCAAAATTGACCAAATGTTAATAACTGGATCAATCAGTTTGAACTAGATGAAGAGTAAATGTGGAATACTAATATTACTTAATTCCTCTATGAAATAAGTAGGAACAGATTATATGTACCTTTTGAAATAAACTCCAGAATCAATAAGTAAGCTATAAAGTAAATTCCATAGAACTGGATCTGAGAAATGGGTCAGGTTCTTTTTCTTTTTTCTTTCCTTTTTTTTTCTTTTTCTTTTTTTTTTTTTTTTTGAGAGAGAGAGAGCAAGAGAGCACAAGCAGAGGGAGCTACAGAGGAAGAGGGAGAAGCAGGCTCCCCACTGAGCAGGGACCTGGACATGGGGTTCTACCACAGGACCCGACCCAACGGCAGACACTTAACCAACTGAGCCACTCAGGCGCCCCAAATAGGGTCAGGTTCTAAAAGGGAATTGTCATTATCATACTTAAGACCATATCTTGATAAAGATTATGTTTCAAACATACTTAGTCAATTGTAACTTGAAGTATATTTTTCAATGGAAAGAATGGCTCAAGTAATTTCCGTATTATTCTTCTGATTTTGGTACAACTGAATATTTTTTTTACTGTATTTTATGGAAAGTAAGTTAATGATTTCAAGCATTTTTTTCAGAGTATATTAAAATAATAATAGACATGAAATATATAGTGAGGTATATAGTCCTTTAACCTTTGCTAGTAAAATAATGTCCAGATAGCACATTTAATGTTTGCTGTCATTATTCCTAGAAAGTGTCTTCTTCTACTCTAACCTCATTACAACAGCAGATGCTAGTAAGTAATTTCTTTATCTGGAAAGTTACTAAGCAGTTCCCAGAGGTAAAGCCAGATTTACTTCTGAAATATTCATTTGATTAATCTTTTGGATTACAATGTTCATTAAAGTTCATCTGAAATATAATCTTTTAGAACCTTATTTCTGGTGTCAGTGAAGTTTTAAAATGTTTACTACATTTAGCTCATTTTCTTTTTCTTTGCACTACCCAAGTAAATGTTCTTGGTATATATTCGAGGGAGGACTTAAATGACAGAAATTGAAATGATAGCAGCCATAACTTTCATTTCTCTCATAATTTATGCCAGACACAAAGTATTATGCTTACACTCTTAAGAGGGTGGAATTACTATCTCTGTTATAGATAAGAGGACACTGAAGCCAGGTTAAAAGATTTGCTCTAGCCACCAAGTTAATACGGTGCTCAGCTGGGATTTAGACCCAGATTTATCTTGTCTCCTGTACCTAGGATGTTACTACATCATGCTGTCCCAGTGAAAGGAAGATTTTGACATTTTCAAACATTATTTTGAAAAATAAAGAATTTCGTTTGCAGGTACTATAGATACTTGTTTTGGGGTATTTGGGAATAATATGATCCCTTCTAGGTGGAGTGATCAGAGCAGATAAACTGAGAGGGGAACATAAAGTACTCAAGTGTAATATTCTTTTTTTTTATTTTTTTATTATGTTATGTTAGTCACCATACAGTACATCATTAGTTTTTGATGTAGTGTTCCATGATTCCTTGTTTGTATATAACACCCAGTGCTCCAGCAATATGTGCTCTCCTTAATGCCCATCACTGGGCTAACCAATCCCCCCGCCCACCTCCCCTCTAAATCTCTCAGTTTATTTCCTGGAGTCCATAGTCTTTCATGGTTTATCTCCCCCTCTGACGTCCCCCCCCCCTTCATTTTTCCCTTCCTTCTAATGTCCTCCATGCTATTCCGTATATTCCACAAATAAGTGAAACCATATGATAATTGTCTTTCTCTGCTTGACTTAATTTCACTTAGTATAATCTCCTCCAGCTCCATCCATGTTGATGCAAATGTTGGGTATTCATCCTTTCTGATGGCTGAGTAATATTCCACTGCATATATGGACCATATCTTCTTTATCCATTGGTCTGCTGAAGGGCATCTCAGCTCTTTCCACAGTTTGGCTATTGTGGACATTGCTGCTGTGAATATTGGGGTGCATGTGGCCCTTCTTTTCACTACATCTGTATCTTTGGGGTAGTTCAATTCCTGGGTCATAGGGTAGCTCTATTTTTAACTTTTTGAGAAACCTCCACACTGTTTTCCAAAGTGGCTGCACCAACTTGCCTTCCCACCAACAGTGTAAGAGTGTTCCCCTTTCTCTACAACTTCTCCAACATTTGTTGTTTCTTGCCTTGTCAATTTTTGCCATTCTAACGGGTGTAAGGTGGTATCTTAGTGTGGTTTTGATTTGAATTTCCCTGCTGGCTAATGATGAACATTTTTTCATGTGTCTGTTAGCCATTTGTATGTCTTCTTATATTCAATGAACATTTGCATTTGGAGCTATCAGAAGCCCTACCAAAGTCAGACTTCCAGATCCTCTCTCTTCCCCATTCTGTTTTATGCTGAAATTCTTTGTTAAATGAAGAATGGATTCTAGGCTGACCTAGGAAGAAGGATTAGTACAGAGCACATCTTACCCGAGAGATCAGTAATACCATGGAAAAAAAGAACTAAGCCTCATTGACTCAGTAAAAAGGTCTTCAATAACTGTATGCCAGGCACTGGGGGACAGAGATAAGCAAGACATAAATTGTAAAGTAGGAGTGAATTAGGAGTAGTGTGGTAAGATAAACATGGGGTATTGGGGGAGCTGAAAGGAAGGCTACTTTCCTACTCACCCACTGATTTATAAAATGGCTTCTCAGAGGAGATAACAGCCATTGGGAGTTTGAAGGATGTAGAGGAGTTAGCCAGATTAACAAGGGGAGCTGAGCACCGAAGGCTATGGAAAGAGCATGCACAGATAAAACTGAAGAGCAGTCCTTCGCAATGGGTTCTGGGTACCTTTCAAATGAGTGACATTGTGGCAAGAATTTTAGTATTCCAGTATTTCAGACTTTAATAAGCAACTTACTACCTTGTGATATTTTGAAATATTACAAGTGCATAGGGAAAACCTATTGGAATTTCCCGTATTTGTAGAATACCAGAGCTGGCAGCATCCTCAGAGAATGTCCAGTGAGTTCATTTTTTTCACTCCACATTATTTACCGTGCTCGTCACAGAGGACACAGGAAAAGGTGGACCTTGTCTCCAAGGAGCTCACAGGCTACGAGAGGAAATAAACAGACAATTATACAAGTATGATAAAGTGCTCTAATAAGAGTGGAGAAGACTGGTTAAGCACAAAGGGAGGCTCATTCATTTTTCTTGGAGATTAGCTAGATAAAGTTTTAATTAGCTCTTGAAGATTTCAGAAGACAGTTCATTTATGAAAGGAAGAAAGGATATTTCAGGTTAAGACTGCTGGTTAAAAGGAACAATTTACAACATTTCTCTTAAGCCCTTCAGTCTAAGTTCTTCAACAAACAAAGATTATCTAAAATAATGAAGCAGTGTCATGGGTTTTCTTAGTTGTCTATTAATAATATAAAATAGCCTAACCAGCGGTTCTCAGTGTGTGGTCCTGGGACCAGTAATATCAACATCTCCTGGAAACTTAGAAATTCTCGGGCCCCAACCCAGACCTACTGAATCATGGAATATGGTGGTGGGGCCCAGCAGTTACTGCTTTCCTAAATCCTACAGAGGATTCTGATACATGATCAAGTTTGAGAGCTAGTGGCCTAAGCTAACTATAGTTCATGGACTAGTTGAAAATTCATGGACTTTGAGGCCAGAGAGACCTGGGTTTGAATCTCACCATTCTTCCTTCATAGATGTGTGACTGTCAGTCTATCACCTAATGTCTGTGAGCTTTGGGATGTTCATCTATAGAATGAAAATAATACCTCCTTTCCAGGACTGTTTTAAAGACTTGCTGATATAATTTAAATAAAGTATTTAACACTGTAGCTAAGATATTGTAGGCTTTAGATAAATGGGAACAACTACTGTTATTGTTAGTTAGTTGTTAGTTTGTAGATCGTTTTCCCAGTAAATTTATTACTTTCCCTTACTGAGTGATAATATATTCATATTTTTGCTTTTAGATTCAAATGCTCAAAAAATCGATGACATCTACGGACTACAAGGTCAAGTGGAACACAAGCTAGCTTTCCTGAGGACTCATGTGCCAAAGGAAACAAAACTTGTGGTCATTGGCCATTCCATAGGCTGCCATATTAACCTTGAGATTCTGAAGCTTGCTCCTGAACTCCCAGTAAGTATGCCTCACAAGGTGATCGTAGGTGCCAGATTACGCACTTGCGCAAATTCTCCTCAGCTTTCCTTCGTCTTTTGTCTCTTGTTTAACTGATAAATAGAACAGACAGGTGGATATTCTGTAGCTGCCTTTATCTTTATCCATATTACTGTGGGCCTATGTGAGTGTATGTTCATGCAGTTTCCATGTGTTTCAAAAAATAATACTGAAGGATGTAGAAATTTTCCAGATGAGTGCCATTTTATCTAGGACTATCTGGAATTCTGAAGTTGCATATAACTTGTCATTTATAAAGGAATATTTTAGAGTAGTCACCAGCTAAGACCTGGACAAGAATCTGTCTTTATTGAGAAAATATTTTGCAATATTATCATCATCAGTAAACAAACAGCTGTCCTTACAGAACACTAAATCTTTATTAGTCATAAGCCTGGATCCTTCTCCATTCTATAGGTTGGCAGCCTTTCTGAGACATTCAGTTCATTCATTCACAAATGATTGGGTCCCACTGGGTGTCAGATATTATGTGAGATACTGGAGACAAAAAGACCTATTTAAAGTGCCCAAGAAAGCTAGTGAGCTGGAAGAGACTTCAAAACAAAATGGAAACTCATACTCTCACGAACACATACCGTTGAAAGGATCTATTGAATGGATGCAATTCACACCATAAATTATTTCTTGATTCAACAAACACATATTGAACACTGACCATGTGTCAGGCCCTGAGCTGTGTTTTAAGGATATCCCAGTGAGTAAGGTAGTCTTTGAAGTAAGAGAGTCCAAAGTCTAGTGGAAGACACACTAACCCATAGGTCTGATAACTACGACTGTGTGGGAGTGTGAGGGAATGCTATTTAACTTCGTAATCTGAATGCAAGATAGGAAGTGATTCCTTCCTGGAATCTCTGTGTCCTAGGATTTTGACTTTTCTCATTCCATAAGATGAAAGTCTCGAGAGGAGTTTCAGAGCTCCCTGGAAATTTTCTTCTACTCCTACCAGCTTGGCATACTAGGTCTCACTCGTAATTGCCCTTAGGAAACATATAACTATAGCCTCCCTGGGTGTGGTTTTTAATACCGAATGGAGGTTGTTAATTTTCGTTTATTGGGTATAAAAAAATGTATTTCTCATTTCTAAGTGTGATTTCAATAAATTCAAGATTGTTTTCCATTCACTGCATTATTGTTTCTACTCTTTTTCTTTTTCCATAGAGAAGGTGTCTTAATTGGAAAGGAGACTTTATTTTTGTTTTTAGCATTTTGCATGGCTCCTGATCTCTTTTTTGCCTTCTAAATCTCCTCTAATGTGGTGAGATTACCTTACAGTTCCCAGCCCTGCCATTCCGTGGTTCTGTCTGCACAGTTGCCAAAAGCCCTGGCTTGGAGCCAAGACACCTAGGTTCATATACTTGCTGTGTGTTTTGTCTGTGTGACCTCGGACGAGTTACTGAGTATCTCTGTACTTCCATTTCCTCATCTGTGAAATCGGGATGATAATGTATGGTCTCCAAGGGAGAATTAAGAATGGTGCCTTGGCCTTCTTTAGAAGTTCCCTAATAGGTATTAGCTGTTCTTATGACGGTGGAAACGACAGTGGAATCATTGGCTCAGTCACTAGGTTAAGAACTATATTAGTTATCTACAGCTGTGTAATTAATTGCCCCCAAATATAATAGCATAAAACCATACACATTTATCCTCTCACAGTTTTTGTGGGTCTGGGATCTGGCGACAACGTAGCTGAGTCTTCTGCTTCAGGGTCTCTCATAAGGCTGCAGTTAAGGTGTCTTCTAGAACTATAGTCTCATCTGAAGATGTGAATTGGGAAGGATGTGCTTCTAAGCTCACTTACATGGTTGTTGGCAGGACTCGGTTCCTTGAGGGTTGTTGGACTGAGGGCCTTGGTCCATTAGTGGCCCTTGGGTGGAGGTCACCCTCAATTCCTTAACATGTGGGTCTTTCTAACTTGGCCTCATTAGAGGAAGTATGGTAGAAAAGCAGAGAAAGTCTGCTGGCAAGATAGAAGTCACAGACTCTCCCCTAATTACAGAAATCATCCCATTACAGTATTCCATTTGTTAGAAGTAAGTCCCCAGGTCCAGCTCCCCACCAAAGAGGAGCAGAACACACTGGAACATGAGCATGAGAAGTGAGAATCATGTCAGAAGCTGCCTACCCCACCACTACTAGTTAGTATTTCACTTGTGCGGTACACGATCAAGCATACAGATACATAGAAATTAAAATACCCAGTTTACTTCCCAGTGTAAGAGGTGAGTTGGTCCTGTCCAGTAAAATGTAGCAAACTGATGTGAAATACAATTTGGGTTATTAGGTATCCCATGTATTTTGAAAACTTAAAAAAAAAAAAGACTTTGAAGAAAAGAATACTTGCATGTGTGAAGTGAGGAGAGCATTACTATTTGTGATGGTTAATTTTATGTGTCAGCTGGGCCAGGCTAAGGGACTGGTTATCAGTTGTTAGCTGGTAAAACATTTCTCAGTGTGTCTTTGAGGGTGTTTCCAGAAAAGACTAGCATTTGAATCAGCAGACTGAGAAAAGATGTGCTCTCACCGTTGTGAACAGGCATCCTCCAATCCACTGAGGTTCCAAATAAAACAAAACTCAGGAAATGGGGGGGATTCTGTCTCTCTCTCTCTCTCTTTCCCTCCCCCCCCCCCCACTTCTCTCTTCTTGAGCTGAGATGTCCATCTTTTGCTGCCCTCTGACACTGGAGCTCCGGGTTTGCTGGCTTTCAACTCTAGGACTTAACACCATCAGCTCCTCCGGTTCTGAGGCCTGTGAACTCAGACTAAATCATACTTAACCACCGGTTTTCCTGATTCCCAGCTTGCAGATGGCATATTGTCAGACCTTCTGCCCTCCGTAATCATGTGAGCCACTTCCTTTCATGAATCCCCTTTCATATATATGCGTACATATATACCCTAATGGTTTCTTTTCCCTGGGGAACCCTGCCAAAGACACTGTTCTATAAACATAGGGAAGAAAAGACTCATTTCTGAGTCCTTCACAGTCTATTAACTTAATCACTTATCTGTCCTTTTGCTTTTTGTTTGCTTCCCACTGATTCTGCATGTACTGCATGGTTTCTCTTGTGCATATGTGCAAACAGTTGTTCAACACATTGGTTTGAACCCTCTCTCCTTTCTGGCATGCACTCACGTATCTGTTGGGGAAGAAGTACAGTGCATCTTAAGGAAATGCAGCTTCTTATAACTCCTTTTGCTTTAGAGCTTTCTAATTACTGCTCTCCTAACAGGTGTTCTCGCCCTTACAGGAACCGTGGTGGAAAGGGGAAAGGGAAATGAAACATGAGCGTAACGTAGTCCGTTCGTGGAGGCATAACTCATAACACGATTATAGAGTTTTCAGAGAGACATATGAAACTGTGTTTCTTTAAAAGGGTGTTTTCTAGAAAATCACGCATGTAATAAATTGTCCATAAAGGTCACCCAGGGAGGAGGGTGAACATCTGTAGAATTTTTTTTTTATTATTATTATTCAAAAGCTTTGTCTGGTTTCAATTAACTGCATTGTTGAAGTCCCCCCACCCCTCTTTAAACACCTGGCCCGGTTAATATCAGTGGTGGGATCCCCGCTGAAGTGTTGAAATTTCAGTGTCTCTGGGCTACTCTCAGACGGCACAGTGCCTGCATGCCTGAAGTTAGCATGACACGCTCCATTTAAGATGTGTTTGACAATCAAGTAAGTTTGTGTAAGCCAGAGTGTTGCAATCCCTAATCATTTTGCCAAAAATAAGTTAGCTGTTATGTTTTATAACATATGAAGTGTGATAATAAGAAACTTGTGTTTCCATCTCTTCTGTTATTTTTACTGGAATATTTGACTCCCATAAGATTTTGAAGACATATGTGTAGTTTAGTAGCTGGTTTATTTGGTTTTATTTTGGTTCAGTTCTTTACAATATTTTTGTAACTAATTATAGGACACTTTGGTCTTAAAATCATTTTAAGAGACTTATTATATACTTTAGGCATATTATCTGACCTATATTTTAATACTAAGAAAACTGGCTCTTTTAAAAATCTGGTATTCGAATTTTTTTGTTTCTTTAAGCAAAGTTGGTACATAGAATTATCGAGATTCTTCCTGTTTTGACAGTAATGTCCAGTAATACAGAATTTTAAAAGAAGCCCGAGAAAATAGGTAATTGGAAGACCGTTCAATAGTATCTATCATGACTTGTAACAACGTAGTTTTAGACTCATAGGATCTTAGAACTCAGATGGGCTTTAGAAGCAATCTCGTCCCATCTTTCATTTCATGGACGGGAACTGAGAGCGAGGTCCCTTGCCAGGATGCAGCCTCAGCTCTGTCTGAATCCAGGGGTGGGGTACACTTATATTAGCTGTGGGTATCAAGAGAGTCTAAGGAGATACTTGATGGCTCTTTCGCACTTTGGATGATAGCAGAGCCTGCAGATAGCACAGTATACTCCTGGGCTACACAGAAGGAGTTTCATGCGGTCCATTATGGCGCAGCTCAAGGGGCAGGAGACCCCATGAATGCTGCTTCAGCACCTGGGGGCTGGAGCTGGAGTAACTGGAACAAAGAAGTGGTAGTCTTATCCCCACTATTTAGAATCTTCCTTCAACATTGGTCCTCTGTGTGTTAAAAACGTGCCATCTGATTTTGCCAGTAAATTGTCTGCATAAAGTTCAAGGTTGGACGTTGAAAGACCTCGATTCTTAAGTGGTCTCGGCACCAAGTTGTGAGGAGAATCTCAAGTAATTTTACTTTTATTCTCCTCTAAGTATTTATATAGCATTTTATGAAAACACTTCATTTCTTTCCAGGGATAGCAGGTCCTTCAAAAACTTAATTTTTTATATCATTTGGCCTTTCTTGGGGAAAATGCACAATAACATAGAGCTTCCTTTGTCTGTCTGGTTGGCAAAATGATCTTCTGTCTAAATGAAATTTCCAGATTACTTAAACTCACTTTTTTAAGCACCAGACTCTTGTATCCAGTTGGATAAAATTTGTCTAAAATATATTATTTACTTATCTTTCTTCTTCAACAATGCATATTGATGTAGAGGAATTAGTGATTCAAGGACATCATTTTGTTAATGTTACTATACTATAGTAAAATACAATCAAGAAGATTTTTCCTATGTTCTGAAATTTCTTAGGTGATAGTGCCTTAAAAAAAAAACAAAAACAAACAAACAAAAAAAACACTTCTCTTGTCTGTTTATTTTATAGTTTCAATGTCTTCTCCCTCATTGTTTGGTTCCCACTTCTCTTCCCTGCTTACAATTTGTTAATATAATTTGCTGCTAGTGGAGAAGGCAGATAATCATGTTAGAATTTTGTCTCAAGTAAGAATGAACAGGTCTTAAATGCATAAACAAGAGTAAAATTGATGAAATTAATTACATAGGTTTTGTTATTGCTTGGAGATTTTTTGTTTGTTTGTTTCTTTTGGGTCCCCAGTGGTGTTTTAGATACAAAATCTGAGAGACTGAAAACACAACCATAGGTACAGCTGAGAAGCTTGAAATTTTTTACTGAAAGATTTAAAATAGTATGTTAGATCATGTGTATGTTGACTTTGGAGTACATCTTGTCTACAGTAGGGAAAAAAATAAAATCAAATATTCTGTGAACAATGAGATTGTTTAGACCATGGTGCACTTAAACTATTCTAATGAATCTTCATGTCTGCAGTCAAAGTTAGATATGTTTGTGATAAACATTCGTGTAACATCACTGCATCGTGTTCAACAGACAAGACAAACTGGAGAGAGGGGAAAGAACAGGAGCTCATTCATATGTCGAAGTAACTGTTGCCAGAGCCCTGTCCCTAGATTAACTGCTAAGAAACAGAAGACAAAATGAGGAAGTCCCTACCATAAGGCTCTGAAGTTTTGAAGAAAGATGGCTCCTAATTGGATAGATCAGAAAAAACTTCATGAAGAGCTCGTATTTGAGTGGGAGAAGACTGAGTCGATAGTTAGAAATGTTTATAAATAGGAAGTTTGATGTGTTGTTGGTGATAGGGAGTTGTTATATATTCTAAGCAGTGGGAACAGTATGAAAAAAAAATGGTTTTGGGGCGCCTGGGTGGCTCAGTGGGTTAAAGCCTCTGCCTTCAGCTCAGGTCATGATCCCAGGGTCCTGGGATCAAGCCCCCCATCGGGCTCTCTGCTCAGCAGGGAGCCTGCTTCCTCCTCTCTCTCTCTCTGCCTGCTTCTCTGACTACTTGTGATCTCTGTCTGTCAAATAAATAAATAAAATCTTAAAAAAAAAAAAAAGAGAAAAGAAAATGGTTTTTATCACCGGCCACATGAAAAGAGCAGTGAGTGGTCTGATTTGGATGCCAGCCTGGTGTACATGCAGGGGGCAGTGGGATGTAAGAACCTAGGCTGACAAAAGTGGGGATAAGAAATGTGTCCCCAGTGTGGATGTGGACTATATATCCTGAGCAGTAAGGAGCCAGTGAGGGACCTGTGATGATAATAGTCCTGAATCAGATATATTAACCTCTCACCAAAAAGGAGAGTGAATTGGAGAGAGTGTGTGGAATAAGAAGCTAACAGCCACATGATAAGCAAGTTATTATTAGTTCAGATGAGAAATAAGTTAGTATTTGGGATTTGCCAAGGGAACCTATTAAGAGAGAAGAGAAACAGGTCATAGATGTATATTAGGAGAATGACTATTTGATAGAAAGGAGGATGAAGAAGAGAAAGAGGCAAACGGTATAGTAATTTTCCAAAGTAATGACTACATTAGTCCTTTATTGAATTCTGAAGTCACCACAGTGGGTTGCAACCAGTGGCTCAGTCAAGGTAGGGTAGGCTGTGCTACACTAACATGGTGTCAGTAGCTTTTAACAACAAAGATTTATTTACTGCTCATGATGCAAGTCTTTTGAGGGTTGGCTCTCTCATGTAGTTCTCACTGTGCACTCCTACTCCAGATTCCGGTTTAAAGGAGTAGCTTCTATCTGGCATACTCCAATCTCATGGCAGAAGATAAAAAGGAAATAATGAATGACCCACTGCATTTTAATACCTCTGCCTGGAGGTGACATTTGTCCCACTCACACAGCTTTACACAGAGCAAGTTATATGACCAAGTCTGCCATCAAGGAGGCTGCAAAGTGTCATCCTTCTCAGAGCAGAGAAGCATATGTTTGCAAACAATCAAATAGCATTTTTAAAAATATATATAATAAAATAGAATAGAAAATATTAGAGTGGATTATATTATGAAACTTCTGTTTCACTTTTTATGGGGTGTGTTGATTATCCTAGGTTACAGTGTAGAGTATATATCTTACTATGAATCAAGGTAAAAAAAGGAATGAAAGCCATTACCCTAGACTAGAGTGTACCACATGCTAAAAGGAGAGAAAGGAGAACGTCAAGAAAGATGTAGATTTGTGGTGAATTAAAGATGGTCATGGATTCTTTGCCAGTCTTCTCTCAGGATAAAGTCTCTTTCCCTTCTCTTTTGAATATGGGCTGAGCATGTGACTTTCACCAATGGAATACAGTGGAAGTGATGTTAATTCCAGGCCTAAGGGGACTGGGAGTTTCTGTTCCTTTCCTCTTGGAAGCCAGCCACCATATACAAAGTGCAACTACCTGAGACCACCACACTGTGAAAAAGCCCAAGCTGGCCACAGAAGAGGATCATGTGGCACCAGATATGGGTGAGACCTTCTTGGACCTTTCAGCCTATCCCATCTGCTACTGAATGCAGCCCAGGGAGGGACCGCAGCCAATGACACATGGTGCAGAAGTCCAGCTGAGTCCTGTTTGAATTCCTGACCCCACAGAATAAGAAAGAGTAATCACTGTGGTTTTAAACCATAAGCTGGGGGCATGGTATGTTATTAGCAGTAGATAACTGAAACAGGATAACAGAGTTGAGTTCAAAGAGAACGTAAAGCTTCTGGTATTGGTAATCAGAAGGGCATTAATGACCCAGAAGAGAACACTTTTAGTGAAGTAGTGGGAGAAGGGGGCCTCAGGCAGTTAGGTGATAAATGAATTGTGTTCCAGGAATTGGCCAGTGAGGAGGAGGAGACAAGATGATAACTTAAGGAAGAAGCCGGTCAAGAGAACATGTTTTCCTATAAGTGGGAGAGAATTTGACATATGTCGAGGGGACTAGCCCATGCAGAGAGACCTGCTGCAGAGGTGTCAGGAACATTGGTTGGAGGAACATCATCATCTACTTATCTTTTAAATCTGCACCCAGGAAAACTAGGAAAATGAAATTTTTCTTAATCTTTGACTGCATCCTTGCAAAAACGTTTCTGTGATTTAACTTGGTCTTCCTTTGATACATGTTCCCTGTACTTGGTTCTTCACTTGAGTCTGGAAACCTGAAACAGTTTTTAAAATTAATGTATTGTCATTACGAACAATTATAGCCAACAGTCATTTGAAATTTACAGAACATGTTTACATGTAACAAGGTCACGTGACAAGCTGACTCTTCCATTTTGCAGATAACTGAGACTAAAGTAACTGGGCGTTGCGTGTCTAACGCATATGTCAGTTGGCCATGAAGGGGCACAACTAGGACTCTGCTGTCTGTTGTCTGACTTTCTCATTATCTGTTTTCCAGGTGAAGTAATTAGGGAGGTGATGATTGTAGATGGGATAGAGTAACTTACTGTAACAAACCACCAAAACCTATTTGACCCAAACATAAGATTTCTACTACTGTTTCTTTACTACTTGAGTTCTTCAAATAACACAAGGAAGGCTTCAGTGGGAAGCAGGTCGATGCTCTTGGGGGAATTTCAGAGAAAATTCGGAGAAATGAGAACATGTATGTGTTTTCTAGAGCAAGGAAGATAGAGGGACTTGGTGTTGAGGCATGGGCCAAGGGCAGAAAGTGAACTGAGAAGACAATGAATCAGAATCCTGGAATTGAGCTGGGGGCAGCAGGGGAGTGGGAGTATGAAAAGAAGTGGATGGTTCTGGAGATGCAGGGTCGAGGAGTGCCACACTTATGTCCTCGGGAGCCACCAGTGACCCCTGCTACATGAAAACCACAGGCGTCAGGCAGTCAACAGCTACCCTTCTTGGTGGAAGGCTCCTGGCAGAAAATAATAAGTCCCCTCCTCTGAGGAAGGCTTGTACTGAATATGGTGAAATGTGACTTTGCCGATCACTTGTGCATTTATTTAAATGCATATATTTATCTGTTTGTGTGTGTGCACACACATTATCTTTTCTAATTACCCAGGAGACTACCTTGCTGAAAGCCGAACACATGGAAAGTTTCAGCTTTGCGACTTCAGCCATGTTTTAGTCATCTGCATATTTTTTTAAAATCCTAAAATTGCTTTCAAAGTGGAAAAATTGTGTGGGCTTTTTTCATCTTTTCATAACTCAAAAACTATTTAATATATTTTTCTCAAACTTAGCAAAAAAAAAAAATCACCTTTGGGCTGAAACCAAGCATGGAAAATTTCACCACAAAGGGCTAATTTTTTGGAAAGCTGCAAGAAAGTGAAAACAGGGGTTTATAATAAAAAATTCTTCATGCATGTTAATCCTTAGTACTTTATCTAATGCATTTCATCTGAGTGTTTTTGAGCCCTGTTCAGATTTAAATATTGAACCATTTTAGTATTGGTGTATCCATGATCCAGTCAGATACGGAAAATTTCCCCCATCTTCTTGCAGGTTCAGTGTATTAAGAGTTAGTGAAATGTGTTTAAAAGGACAAGTAGGGCAAGTGAAGTGGCATGAGGCAGAGAAAACCTTACATATGCTCACACACACGTTAGCACCTCCTCTTCCTGGCCTGGGAGTCAGTGTGAGCAGAATGTAGTAGATAACAGTAGGCACTCATTCGGATAGCTAAGCCAGCATTTCTCAAAGCGACATCAGCATTACTTGGCGTCTTGTTAGAAATGTCAATTATCGGGCCCTACTCAGACCTTCTGAATCTGAAACTTTCTCGGGCTGGAACCAAGCTATCAGTGTTCTCTCTCACAAGTGCCCCAGGTGGTTCTGACAGGTGCTTCTGGTGGGGAGCCACCAACCTAAGCCTTCCAAAAGCTGGGGGCACAGGACGTATGGAGATGCTGTGGACAGTTAAATCTGTCCTTGGTCTGTCAGCTCTGTCTTCTCACATCACGCCCTGGAAGCAAGAGGAACGCTAATCAGGTTCTCTAAAGGAACATTCTTTTTGTGTCTATTTCACATATCCTAGCTCCTTCTGCTTGTGATCTGATCCACAAGCACTCTGACCCTCTTTTTTTTTTTTTTTTTTTTGTATTACCACATCTAAAGACTTTCTTTATTTATTTGACAGAGAGAGATCACAAGTAGGCAGAGAGGCAGGCAGAGAGAGAGGCGGGGGGAAGCAGGCTCCCGCTGAGCAGAGAGCCCGATGCGGGGCTCAATCCCAGGACCCTGAGATCATGACCCGAGCCGAAGGCAGAGGCTTAACCCACTGAGCCACCCAGGCGCCCCCACTCTGACCCTCTTGAGTAAAGGTGCTGAATATCCAGATTGTTCAGGGAAACAGTGCTACTAAGAAGTATTTTCTCATTTCCTTGAGTTGTCAGGGTCACACCTGGGGTGGGCCCATGTATGTCATTCTCATTTCTTCGCTGCCTTAAGTTCCAAGATTTAAGTAGCAAGGTAGCAGAAGTCTGTCCGTGGAAGCTGACCTAAGCCCCGCTCTTCTGTGTGCAAAGTCTGAATCTTGTGTTTTGCATTGGCCCTCTGCATTCCAGCAAACCCATGTCTATGTTATTGTGTCTCTAGGCACTGAAGTAGCTGTGTTTGTGGCATTGTATCAAATTCTGAGAATATTCTCCTGGTGACGGAAGTCATCAGTCCGCTGTATGTGGGCCTTGAGCTAGTCACCCAGGGCTTGCTGTTAGGATGGAAAATTCAGACATAGCCTGGGGGAGGTGTTGAAGCAGTTTAAAGGTATATTCAGTAACAACCCATCTCAGCTAAGCATGAACACAGCTATCTAAGCTGATACAGATGGAAAGGGAAAAGAGACTCGTTTTTAAATTGATCATTTAAAATTTTTACCATGAAAAACTTAAAACAGAAAAATAAAAATAATTGTATAGTGAATTTCCAGAACCCATTATCCAGATTAATATAGCTACTAATATTTTGTTATCTGTCCCTCATTTTCTTCCAGGTGAATTGTAGCCCTCATGGTATTTCACCCATAAATACTTCATTGTGCATTGTTTAAAAAGGACCTTTTCTTATATAACTACCATGTCGTTTTCACATCTAACAAAATTATTGGTAGTTCTTTCATATCATCTAATATAGGCCATATTCAGATTTTCTTTGTCCCCAAAATGTTTTTTTTTTTTTTTACGGCTGGTTTGCAAGATCTTTCTTTAGTTTAAAAGTTTTCTTTCCAATTATAAAAGTTCATATGTTTCTAAGTTTCAGGAAGTAGGAGAAAAAGTAAAAAATCAATGTAATTCTGAAGATTGGTGTAGTATCCAGAGAGACTTAACATATGAAATGTACCATAAATTGCTTTCATAACTCAACAGAGTAGCTTTTTAAAACTGAATGTGAAATTGCTTAAAGAAAAGTATGGCTAGATCATGATTTTATGTAGGTCATTTTAAACCTAGCTAACTTGTCCCTTGAGTTTCCATGTTTAGACCAGAAGATAATACAGCACACCCTCTCAATTTTTATTTAATGAGAAAACAGTGAAAATTTGAACTGTTTTTATATTGTTATTTATTAGGGTGTAAAAATTTATGTAAGACACTTAGTTCTCTAGTAGATATTTAGAGTGATTAAAGTTTAAACTGTAAACTAGTTTTGCTCTGATGATTATTATATCACTATAGCTGTCATTTGTAGGTCTTACTGAATCTGCTCAGCAAGGCTTTGATGGGCTCCTATTCCCATTTTCTACATGAGGAAACTGAGACCTAAGACAGAAGTTACTTGCTCAGGGTTAGACAGCTGGGAAGTTCCTGTCCTAGAATTTGAACCCATGTGTGTTTGGCTCCAAAGTCCATGCTCCTACTGAAGAAGAGCTGGCTTATAAAATCTATCAAAAAATATGTACCGAGCCAAGTGGTAGGTATTAAGGAGGGCACATATTGCATGGAGCACTGGGTGTGGTGCAAAAACAATGAATATTGTTACGCTGAAAAGAAATAAAAAAAAGAAAAGAAAAGAAAAAAAATATGTACCTAGCACAATGCATGACACAATGTTTAATAAATTAGTATTTGGTAGTACTTGGTTGTGTCTGCTTATTGAGTCTATAGTAGCATTTAATAATGCTTGATAAATGGACCTCCATAGTAACGAGCTGCTTCTATTGCAGCATTTAAAAGAAAAATGTAGTGTTGTGATATACTTCTGTGTACACTTTTAGATAGTCTGAACAGGTCAACACCAGGTGCCTTATAATGGTGACCTCTCGGGTTAGAGGTAAGGGTTATTAGAGGTAGAGACCCTGCATTGTTTCTGCTATTTTACTATGACTGTGTGTTATCAGAAAAAAAAAAAAATCCTCTAAAAATTGTCCAAACCCTTTGAACCTACTCATTCTTTTCTTTGGAATCTATATTAAGAAAATAATCTCAAAGATAGGAAAACACTCATGTACAAAAGATATTATTTGTTGTAACAAAAGTTGGAAACACCCTACTGTCCAACTCTAAAGAAAAGGTTGAGTATGGAATGTGCAAGTATCACAAATATATTCTCAGAAGACACTGTAGAACATAAATTATCAAATGTAAAGGGTGTTAAAATATATACAGAATATATGAGTACAACTGTATTAAAAGAACATATATTTAAAAGCTTGAAATAAAATTACCAAAATGAATATAGTGATTGTGTTTGAGTGGTGAGTGTCAGGGTGATTTTTTTTTTCTATTTACTTTTATTTTAAAAATTGCCCTTAAAACGGCATATGTTTCTTCACTGTCCTAATCATTTAGGGGTTATACACTTTCTCTGTTTTAAAAAAAAAAAAAAATGTGATTGCAAGAGTTCGTAACAGAAAGCTGGTTCAGGAGAGAAAATTTTTGGTTATTTGTTACACAGTGCTAGATAAAAAATAAAAAGGGAGAAGTAAAGGTAAGGTCACCGTCATGGTTTTTCTGCAGGAAAACTCCCCTCTGAGATCAGCAGTGGCACCTGCTCGGTAGCGGCATCTTTAGCAATCGCAGCAATCCTCGCCTCTTACCTTATCTGACCTACTCTTCCTCCTCAAGTAGCTGGGCGTTTGTCCTTCCTTGCAATTTTTCATTAATGAGCTTCTCCCCACTCCTAGAATAATTGGGATTATTGATAGGTATGTCTTTTTTTTAAAGTTTTTATTTATTTATTTGAGAGAGAGAGAGACCACAAGTCGGCAGAGAGGCAGACAGAGAGAGGGGGGAAGCAGGCTCTCCGCTGAGCAGAGAGCCTGAAGCGGGGCTCGATCCCAGGACCCTGAGATCATGACCTGAGCCAAAGGCAGAGGCTTAACCCACTGAGCCACCCAAGCGCCCATGATAGGTATGTCTTTTGATGGTCTCTTCATGACTGTTATTTGAATGTGATTAAAAAAACAAAATTGATTGAAAACACACACACACACACACACACACACACACACACACGTTGGGATTAGCATTATCACTCATCATACTGCTAGAATGAAGCTGGTTCTTTTTTAGAACAGTAGAGCCATCATCAGACCATGAGGTTCATAGTGGCTAGGACTCTAAAGAAGCTCTGGGGTATGAGTGAGTGTTAGCTTTGTGAATGCCCTTACAGTTAGATGGATACAGTTCTGAAAAATAGAGCTCATACCTTGCCACGTTTCGGCTTCATTATGCCAGTGAACTGGGCATTCACAGAGAAGCAGATTCACAGAGCTTTGGTGCGTGGAGCATAGAAGAGAGAGCACACAAGAGTATGAAAACAGATGAACGCATTTCTGTGAAGTTGTTCTTCTGTGGCTCCTGTTTACTCTATCCAGAAGATTCTTTTTAGGTCTATCAGTGTGTGGTGATGAGAACGTTGAATGTGATTTGAAGGAAGGGAAAGGCTCTCTAATACGGTTACCCCACACACTGAGGCCGTTCTACCCTCCCCTCTTGCTTTTACGGAAAATCTGTGAACAATATTCAACACAGGCCACAAAAAATTCCCTGAAGTGGAAAAACCCTAGCAGGCACTAAATGAAGGATGCTTCACGAGAATAAAACGTGGTTGCTTTGAGATCTTGGATCCAAGCCAGTTCAGGCTAATTGCATTCGGCTGGGAAGAAGCCAGATTATCAGGTGTCAGAAAGGTATATTGATGAATGGATAAAGATTGAAGCCAGCATCATTTCTGGCAACCTGTCCCTAGGGAAGCAGACAGTAAATCATTTCCCAGTATCAGTCCTACAGAGACCAGAGGGAGCATGCATAAATGAAGCCTGTAGACAGTCCAGAAACTCCATTTCAACAAATAATTTTAATTTATCTCCACACCAGTGTTGCTCTGGGAGCTTCTGTAGTAAACTAAATTGAGTGTTCGGGAGACAGCCTTTTCCTTTTTCATAGCCCAGGACCCTTGGGGACATGCTCAGGAGCTTCTAGAGCCCCACTGCAGAGGAGAAAGGCTCTAAGGGCTTCCGTCATCTTACATGAATGTTGGCTGATGCCGATTCAGAAGTGATTTCATAAAGTCTCAGGGGCAGATCGTGATTATCTGGGTGTCAGGGGAGTTCTCCTCAAGGTCCTCCGAGGTAGATGGCCTCCTCTGTCTCCCTCGACTACGGTCTTTGCACCTGCTCTGTGCATACCTAGTACTCCCTCCTCCCTGTTACTCTTTCTTCTTACCCACTTCCTTTCTGCCTCCTCCTACCGCCACCCAACGGATGCCGTCCATCCATCTTCTGAAACCATCTCAGATGCCAACTCCTACAGGAACTCTTTCCCTGATCCTTCTCAGTCATTTTTATTATCCTTCCTTTGAAACCTTTTTCTCATAATTCTTATATACTCTACCTTGTATTATAGATATTGCGTATTTATTTGATTTTCCCTATTAGATGTTTAAGCTTTTCTTTCCCTCCCCCTTAGGTTGAAGTATAATTTAACAATAACCCTTTTTTTCTCTCCCTGCTCAATCTAGGTATTTTCTGCGACCTATTTTTCGGTCCACCAGTCTTCCCTTCAGCTATGTGTAAACTCCTTTTATACCCATCTTTTGCAGCCTCAATTCAGTTATTGTAATTTTTGCTTATGAACTTTCCATTTTATTATTTTTGTTGTAACCAATTCTTGAAATTCCGTCGTGTCTGATCATGTCAATATCCAAGTTTCTTGCGGTTACATTTCTTTTCTTGTTCCTTCTTTGTTTCTGGTTGTCTTATCTTGTCCCTCAGTATGTTTGTATATGAGTCAGTTCTCCAGAGAAACAGATGTGTGTACCTATGTGTGTACATGCAGAAGGGGATTAACTATAAGGAATTGGCTGACACAATTCTGGAGGCTGACAAGTCCTAAGAGCTGTCGTCCGTAAACTGGAGACCCAGCAGGGCAGATGGTGGGTAAGTTCTAGTCCCAAAGCAGCAAGCTTGAGACCCAGGAAAAGCTGACATCTCAGTTAGAGCCCAAAGGCAGAAGAAAAACAAAAGCAGCAGAAGAAATTCCCTCCTACTCAGCCTTTCTGATCGGTTGAGGCCCATCAGCATCAGGGAGGGCAGTCTCTGCTTGACTTGGTCTGCTGATTCAAATGTTTATCTCGCTCAAAACACCCAGAATAATGTTTCACAAATACCTATTCACCCCATGGCCCAGTCAAGTTGACACAGAAAATGAACTGCTGGGGCATCTGAGCGGCTCAGCGGGTTGAGAGTCAGCTCTTGGTTTCAGCTCAGGTCATGATCTCATGGGTCATGAGATGAAGCCCCATGTCAGGCTCTGTGCTCACTGGGGAGTCTGCTTGAGGTTCTCTCCCTCAGCCCCTCCCCCCTGCTCACTGGCTTGCTTCCTTGTTCTCTCTCTCTCTCTCTCAAATGAATAAATAAATAAATAAATCTTTGAAAGGAAGAAAAAAAAAGAACCATTGCTGCTTAGTCAGGTGTTCTTTTTTTTTTTAAATTGAATTCCTGATGTTATATATGAAAAATTGCTAAGACAGTAGGAGGCTTCTGTATTCCTTCATGGAGAATTTCCTTTTGCTTTTGACTAGCAATTACAGTAAGGACTGATCACACGTTAATGCCATCTGGACTCAGGCTGAATCAACACTACCTCGGTGAGCGTTGGTCTAGGTCCAGTTGGTCGCTACTTCTAGGGGGTAAGCCTTTAATAGTTCCCACTGAAAGCCTACGTGCCTTTTTCGAATGGGCACCAAAGGCCCAAATTTTGGCCCTTGAGCCATAGTGTACTTCTAGAAACCCAGCTTCTTGTCCTCTTAGCTACTGCTCATGGATTGGTAAATAAGAGCTATTTGAACACACCTCTCTTGAGTTTCTTTTTTCTCTAGGATTTTGGCCCTTTCAGCCTCTTCTGCCTTTGATGCTTTCAAAGGCACTTTAAAAAAAACCCTTTCCCCAGCTTTTCTAATTGTTCTTGGCAAGGGGATTGCTTTGCAGTAAGCTAGTCTGTCACCCCCACGCTCCTCCTCCACCGTTACCAGCGGTTGGTTGCCTGGCTTCAGGTTCTTCAAGCTCTGCGGTTGAAAAGTATGCCACTTCGAGTTTTCGATTCTTTCTGTGACTTGTTTCTTCTCTGGATGGTTTTAGAATCTGCGCTTCATCCCCATTATTACATGTTCTGATGACATTCCTTCGACTGCTTATCCTCTTTAGTTTGGAAGCTGGCATCCTTACGTACCAAAAGCTTCTCCCGTGTTTTTTTTCTTCCTCGTTTTCTCATTCTTTACATGTTAAACATCCAGAATTGATTCTCTTGATTTAATTATCAATCTCTTTCTCCCTTCCTCCTCTTTTTAGTTCTATACAGTGAGAAATACCAGATATTTTCCCAACTTTTTCTTGTAATTTATATAACTAAACTTCTTATTTCAGCCTTCATGAAAAGAATTTCTAAGATAATTTCTTGTTCTTTGTTCCATTTTTGTAGTGCCCTCTTTGTTTCACGGCTCGCTCGCTTTCTCTTTCTATCTGAGGAGAACACATTTTTGGAGTTTGGTTGTATTTCAGCACTATCACGATCGATTCTGACTTCCTTTTTTCATGTTTTGTTTCTGTTGGTCTGTCTAGTACAGTGGAAGGTTTGCTTAAATGTCTGAAATTCCTTTGTTATCTATTCATATTTAAGAATGAAGCACTGAAAGTCCCAGGGGGTTTTGTGTGGGTGTGGGCCTTATCAGCTAATTGTCCTCCCTGCAAGGTGATTGGACAGGTATCCTGACATTGTGTGTGTGTGTGTGTGTGTGTGTGTGTGTGTTATTCCTCAGTGTTACTATTTGTATGGTTTTTCTCTAGAGCCATTCAGTTTCTCCAAAAAAGTCTCCCAATCTCCTGCCTAAGGGCAGCATCATCAGAGCAAAACAGCAGGAGAGGCTGGTGTTTGCACATGAGAGTTTCAGCATTTAGTGTTTGGACTTTCATTTAATCCCTCTTTCCTGTGGGCCCTTTACCCTGCCTTTCTCTGAGCCTGTGTACCCAGCTCAGAAAGCTCTTTCCTTCAATTTCTATACAGAATAAACCCACAGTCCTGAGCTGGGCTTGGAGAGGCGTTGTTGCTCAGGGGTATTGGATGAGGCCGTCATCTTGAAGCCTCACTGCCCCTCAGCCAGACCTACAGTCATCGGTCCACTAGGCGCCATGCACTGTCACCAAGCACCTGTGATAGGAAGGGACCCGTGAACAAAGCAGAAAAGAAGCTCTGCCCTCTCAGAGTTCACAGTCTGCTAAGGAGAAACGGTGATAAATATGAACAATGCAGAAATTAGTATGGTCACAGGGGGCACTACCTTGGTAAAGAGTGGGGCAAGATAAGGGGATTGGAAGTGCCATGGCTGGGGGACAGAGGGTGGTGATGGACTGTACTTTGTTATTTAACATTTGATTTGGAAACAGTTTCAAACATACAGAAGAGTTTGAAGAATAAAATAAACCGTACACAGTTTACCCACACTTATGATTGTTAATATTTTACCTCATTTGCTTTATTATTTGTTCTCCCTCTCCCCACCCTCACACTCTACTGTCTCTGCCTCTGTCTTCTCTCAGATATAGGGTAGGGTGTGTATACACTATACACACACACACACACACACACACACACACACGTATATGACTGGCTGAAATTTGAGCTGGTAACAGAGTATATGGTGCCCATTTCCAGCATGTAGCATTTTCAGGCACCATGGAACATTTTAACTGATACGTTAGTGACCTATCATATTTGTATGCCAAATACTCTTTTTTTTTTTAAAGATTTTATTTATTTGACAGAGATCACACAGGCAGAGAGGCAGGCAGAGAGAGAGAGGAAGGGAAGCAGGCTCCCCGCTGAGCAGAGAGCCCGACGTGGGGCTCCATCCCAGGACCCTGAGATCACGACCCGAGCCAAAGGCAGAGACTTTAACCCACTGAGCCACCCAGGCGCCCCTCGTATGCCAAATACTCTTAAGAGCAGAGATGTTTGTAGGCTCTTAGGGGTGCCAGCCAACCCTGTTAGAGAAGGTAAGGAAGAGCCTTCCAGGGGTACTTGTCCTCTCTCTGAGCTCCATGAGAGCTGAGTTCTCAGAAGTTCAGTGAGTTGCAGCGCTAGGACTCAGAAACTAACTCAGGTTTGGGCCGAGCCGGGGAGACCACCAGGGGCATGGGACCCTCAACAACTTGGTGTGTCTGGGAGTCAGTGGGAGGAGGAGCACCCTGTTCAGAGGCCTAGGAGGGAGAAGATAAGTTAGGATACGTCTTGGATGCATCTCTGTTCTTTCCTGATCTGAAAGGACAGATCCGTAGCTGCTCCGTTAGCAGAGCTGGTAATGGGGTTTCTGTGTGAACGTCAGTTATTTGGGCCTAACCCTTTGCTGTGAATCAATTGCTTGTTTTCCCAAGTTTTAATCTCTGTCTCCTGGGGTCTTAGCTGCTCTGACTGTTGGATTTGCTTTTTACCAGTTAATATGTAACAAGAAAACCATATTTTGAGGCTTCCTTTCGACTTCTGAGAAACTGGGAGTGTTGTCTGGGACAGCGTCTGTGGCGGAAGTCCCTCGCCGCGGGCTGCTCTGGCGCGCACCCAGCGTGGGCCTCCAGCCATGGGCCTGTCCATTGCTCCCCTCTCACTTAGTCTGAAAACCCGTGATGGATACCTTGGCCTCATCTTAGCGCAGGTATTAAAATGGTACTTCAGTACATGAAACAGAGGTGTACATGTTTCACAGTGTCTTCAGCAAAGTTAAATTGGGAGGAGTCTTGTGTATAGGTTTCCCCAAACAACGCTGCGCTCTGTCGTCAGCACTCTGCTCACGGACATACCCCGTGAATATTTGTCAGTTTCTCTTTCCAAGGCCCTTCTCAAAGGTTCCTAGGTCATGATGAATCTGGTGCCCATTTTATGGTTCTGTTGTACTCTTTCTTTCCCGTAGCCTACTTCCTATCATGCTTTATTTTAGATGTCTCTCTGCTTAGACTTAGGTACTCTAAAAGCAGAGGCTGCTTTGTCTCGTCCACCGTTGAGTCTCCCACACTCCCCACGGCATTGCTGTGTTGTAGGTACCAGAATATCTTGAATGAATGAATGAATGAATGAACCAAAAAACAAGCAGTAGACCTAATGAATGATTCTTCTCAGTCATTCTTGGCTTAAGCTTTTAAAGATTGCGGTTTCTAACTTTGGAAAGTCCCAACCCCATTGTGAACACTTGGGATATTTATTTATTTATTTAATTGTTTGCTTCCTGATCCACGTAGACTGCTCCACCTCCAAATTTTAGGGAATTGGCAACTAGCAGCTTTTTTTGATCAGGGAAAAAAAAAAATCCTTTCTGATTCTGAGTAATAGTCCTGTGAGGATGTTGTAGGCAGAGACATGAGGATAGATTTGCTGTTGTCATCGTTCATTGAGGCTGCCTGAGGACACTGTTCAGTTCGGAGTGACGTGCCCTGTGGCAGTCGGCTGTGCTCCCCAGCAGCCCTTGAAGAATCATCTGCAGTGGGCCTGTGAGCATCGCTCTTTTCCATCTGAGTTCTTTGTGATCCTGAATCTGAAAGACTCAAAACGAAGTGAATCCCAAGAGATATTAAGCTGAGAAGAGCACTTTGCATTCAAAAGAAAATAAATGTGAAGTGTATGAAGTGACAAAAAGCTTGAGAAGAATGGGCTATGGAAGGCTGAACCTGTGTTTCAGACGTTCAAGTGTCATCAGCCATAAGCTATATAATTCTATCTGCAGATGTGCGAGCATTCCTGTCATTAGCAACACCAACATGTAGATTGAATGCTGGAATGGCTTTGTTGTTTTTTTTTTTTTTTTTACATATAGGTAATTAAAGTGTAGAAAGTGTAGAAAATTCTCTGTCCCAGAAGGTCATGAGTATAATTCACATGAATGGAAATGATAAAAGTGGTCATTTTTCTTGAATGCCGTCCATCTTAAGCAAAAGTCGCGTAATTTTTTAAACAATCAGTTGTTGAAGGATCTCTTGCTTTACTTCTTAGAGCACGGGGTTAGTAATTTCTGAAGCCGACTGATTTGAAACACTTGGAAATACTGGCCTGCCTCTAACAATAATGATAGTGATTGGCTCACCCGTAGGAAATTAGGTCACAAACAATAATGATTGCTAAGAAATGATTTTGTATGAAAGTATATAAGGAAACCTCATCTTTGTCTCTAAACCTCGGTTTTCTCTATGGAATGAAAAAACTTACTTGATAAGGTTGTCACAGGTATTAAATGAGATAACGTATGTAAGGTGCCTAAACCTAGTTCCTAGAAAGTAGCAACTAGACACTACCACTGTTATTAGAAGCACTTCCCTACTGTGGGGCATATTCCTGTCTTACTCCTGTATGAGGTTGTTAAGCTACAATACAAGATGTCAGCAAGCGCTTGATCATTAGAATTTAATGGCATCTGCAGTTCATAAACTGCATACATCTGATTAAATAAGCAGAATAGTCTTATCATAAGGAGAGGAAAACACGGCCTCATGGGGAGAAGAGATAAACAGTTAAAACTAGGATTATTTCTAGGTCTGTGCCTTGATCGCTAGCAACTTTATCTTTCAATGCTATGTGGTTCTCTGACATGTCTTTATAATGTTGGCCATCATGTAAAAGGGTAAATTGTGTGGTATATGTTCTTGTTTTCAACGTGTGCAGTGGAGAAGCACCCTGCCATTACTATAGCAGGTGGGCTCAGCCAATAAACAAAAGTGTATTTACTTTCCTGCATTGTTCAAGGACACATGGTTGTGCTTCATCATCAAAGTTGACTCTGGTAGATTTCTTTTTTTTATTTTATTTTATTTTATTTATTTGTCAGAGAGCGAGTACACACAAGCAGGCAGAGAGGCAGGCAGAGGCAGTGAGAGAAGCAGGCTCCCTGCTGAGCAAGGAGCCCGATGTGGGACTCGATCCCAGGACCCTGGGATCATGACCTGAGCAGAAGGCAGCGGCTTAACCAACTGAGCCACCCAGGCATCCCAACTCTGGTAGATTTCAAATGAGAATGTGAACTATATGAGAATGTTTCCTTAGAGTAGAATGAACTGGCCAGCCTAGAAGTTCTTTCTTTAATGAGACAGTAACATAAGAAAATGTTTTGTCATGTACACAGATTTGGAAACCTTCTCTGCACAGCTGTGTTATAAAATTGGGTATACTTCCTTGACCTTGGTGATTTCTTTTGCCAATAGGTTTCTATATGAATAAAAGAAATTTTTATTACTGTGGCTTATCCTATCAAATCTGGACTATAAATTTCATTGAAGTTCCCATTATGGTATCTAAGAAAAGTATAAGTTTCACCAAACAGGTAATAACTGTTGTTCTCCAAAGGCAAGAGAGGAAAACCAGTCTCATCAACTAAGTATTAGTTGTGATAAGCAATCTTTGGTCTTCTTATAGTTTTGAGAGGTAATGGTGCATTCAGAGTATGTATTCGAACTTCCTTATTGTTTCGGTACATTCCCATGATTTCAGAGTGCACTTGAATTCTCATTTTGTTATTGATACAGATCAACCACATGTAACCCTGTAGTTGTTCTTGTATTTTTAGAGTTCCCCTTGCATGAAGTTTTGTTTAACATGGGTCACAGTAATGGATCATTTATACAAAGTAATAGATTGCTTCCTCTTTCTGCCAGCTGATTTGATCAGTCTGAAGTTCCTTTGTACTCTGGGTTACATAGCTAGTATGGAATCTGTATGGTATATTTTTTAGTATGACAGTAACTGTATTAACCATTTACATTCTCTAAATATTTTAAGGACATTTTATTAAACACAAAAAAGCCCTTGTTTTGAAGTAAATAAACTTGAAACTAAAATGAGCAAGGAGTTATCATAAAGGACTAAACCACCAGACTTCTTGGAAAGCAGGTCATTTTCATTAGGTGACTGTTCTGGTTTAACTGTGGACTGGCCAGGGAAAGAAATGAAAACATTTCTTTCTAGCTTTCCCATTTAACATATTTTTCTGCTTTTAGAAACAGTACAAGAGAACATACTCATTTTGCTTTCCTAATGAAGAATTTGTAGCCCCTGAAGGTTCTAGTTCTGAGTATTTTCCTTTACCATTCACAATGCTGTTTTATAAATGGCAGAAGGTTTAGGGGATTAGGATTAAATGTACTGATCTCACATTATTCCCTGGAATTAGTTTTTTAGCCAAATCCCTGATTATAGTAGTTGGTTTCATTTTTTTTTTACTAATATGGTTTAAAAGTTGCCTGAAAGAGAAAAGAAGATTGAGAGTTCAACAGTTAAATTCCAGTTGGTGGAGATTGCATTATTCAGTGACATTAATTCTCCAGGTATCATTTATAGGGTGTAGTTGAAAAACCTGAAAATAAGCAAAATTGCCTTTGTGTTTTCAAAATTAAAAGCCCAAAGAGCAGATGAGTGAGACCAAATGCATAGAATGTCTCCTTTAAAGTTTGCTAACTCCCCCCCCCCTTTTTAAGATTTTATTTATTTATTTGACAGACAGAGATCACAAGTAGGCAGAGAGGCAGGCAGAGAGAGAAGAGAGAGGAGGAAGCAGGCTCCTCGCCAAGCAGAGAGCCTGATTGAGGGCTCGATCCCAGGACCCTGGGACCATGACCCAAGCCGAAGGCAGAGGCTTTAACCCACTGAGCCACCCAGGCCCCCCTGCTAACTACCTTTTATTCACAGTCCCAACTAGCTGGTTTCCAGGAAGAAAGAGCAATTGGACCTCCTCCTTGTCAGCCCATGCAAATCTACCTGAGGTCTCATTGCAGTACAGTATTCCATTGTATGGGGGCACATGACTATATGTGGGGCCACTCCTTATGAACTCTCCTCTCCCAGCCCTTTGCTACTCCAAGTAATTATTTTTTCCAGTTTTCCCAACTGCATTTATTGAACAGCTTTTTTTCTCCACTGATGGTTTCATCATGAGTTTTATTCCCACATGTATTCAGGTTTGTTTTGAGGCTCTCTGATGTTCCACTGAGCTATGTGACCCTTTTCTGATAAATAGTTTCAACTATTGTAGCTTTGTAATCTGTCCACTATCGTGGAGAGCCTGTCTCTTTCTCTCCTTCTTCAGAATCCCTAGCTGGCTAATGCATTTCGTTTTCAAATGAACATTAATATAATTCATTAAATTTCAAAATAAGAATGATCTTTTAGTATTTAATTGGGATTGAAGTGAATGGAATTGCTCCATTAATTTAGTGGGAGAATTTTTATCTTTTGCTACGGAAGACCAAAGAAATGTCCCATTGTGTTTTAAAGTTTTCTTTAGATAAGTGCACTACATTTCTTCTTACATTTGTATTTAGCTCTTATTTTTATACAGGGGATTTTTAATGTTTTAAATATAAGTAATAAATAATGCTAATTTTGCCTTTCCAAATTTATAACTCATTTTTTATCTTGCCTAATTTCATTGATTTAGCACTTTTGAGACAGTGTTAATAATACAACAACAGAGTAATTCTGTTAAAATGGAAGTCAACCACAACGCTCTTGTTTCGAAAACCCTTCAAAGGATTCTCAGCTACTCACAGTAAAACCCAGTCCTATCAGACCCTACATCCTCTGTCCTCACTGCTGCCCCAGTGATCACAACATGAGCTAATCTCCTTTCACACTCCTCACCCCAGCGATACTGTTCTCTGTGCTTTTGCTCAATATACCAAATTAGGTTCTGTCTTACACCCTTTGCCCTTGCCTTGCTCCTCCCTCTCCCAGAAAAACTTTTTTTCCGAGTGTCTTCCCGCTCACTCCATGACTGCCTATGCACAAATGTCAGCTTTCTTTGTAGCCTTCCCTCCACACCCCGTTTAAAGATGCACTACCTCTTCCAGTAATTCCTAATCTCCTTTCTTTATTGTGTCTCTTCCCTATATCACCATGGCCTTGAGTGTACTAACATATGCATTTTTGCTTAATTATTATTATTTATGGTTATTTATTCCTTAAATTGTCCTATAATTACTTTAGAATGATTAATCATTTTGGGGACTTAAATGGTTTAATCACTCTTTGTATCATTTACTCAACTATTTAATATTTATTGTCAGTTATATTTATTATTTGTATCTTTATTGTTACAAAAGATAGGAAGAAAGAAGAAAAAAATAATGTGAAGGTACACAAAAAATAAAAAACAACAAGGTAAGGTTTTAGGTTTGTATTTTAGACTTTGCTCCAAAATATTAGGAATTATTTAAATAAAAAGGAAGTAAGCATATTAATCATATTAGTTAAAAGATTAGACAGAGAAAAACATCCCCATGTAACCTCTAAATATAAGCCCATAGAAAGGCAGAAAATGAAAGAGTACAAAAAGTTGTATCTTACAAATTCTAACCAAAAGAAAGCTGGTGTAGCTATGTTCATATTAAAATAAGCTCTAAGATGGGGCACCTGGGTGGCTCAGTGGGTTGAGCCTCTGCCTTCGGCTCGGGTCGTGATCCCAGGGTCCTGGGATCGAGCCCCGTGTCGGGATCTCTGCTCGTTGGGGAGCCTGCTTCCTCCTCTCTCTCTGCCTGCTTCTCTGCCTACTTGTGGTTTCCATCTGTCAAATAAATAAAAAAATCTTTAAAAAAAAATAAAATAAGCTCTAAGGGAAAAGCATGCTAGAAATGCAGAGAGTTCTTTTTTTTTAAGATTTTATTTATTCATTTGACAGAGAAAGAGCACACACATAAGCAGAGGGAGCAGCAGGCAGAGGGAGAAGCAAGCTCCCCACTGAGCCGGGAGCCCGATGCAGGACTCCATCCCAGGGTCCTGGGACCATGACCTGAGCCAAAGGCAGACGCTTAACCGACTGAGCCTCCCAGGCGCCCCTAAAGGGAGTTCTTTCATAATTATAAAGGTTTACTCTGTCAGCTAGTAATAGTCAGTATCAGGAATGAAAGAGTCATTCTGGACTACTACTGTAGTCCAGAGACTGAAGTATAATCACAGGATGTTATAAATAACTTTGTGCCATAGACGAACCACCAGGAAAAGATAACATTGAACATTTTGAAGAAGAACTTTAATTATTTTTTTCCCAAGAACTCTTAAAAGCCCAAACAGTCCTAAGCCATTAAAAAAATTGAATCCATCAATAGGCAGAACTTTCTAAAATATACTTCAGTCTTTACTGATGAATTCCATCAAATATTGGAGAATAAATCATTATTATTTTATAAAATCCTCTAGGCAACAGAAGAGGAGACCCTACTCTCCAACTTAATTTCCTCAAACTAGCAAACTCTTTACATCCAAACCTAGATTCACTTATCAACATGCAGAAGTCCTACACAAAATATTAGGAAACCATGTAAAAAAGATGTATCATGACCACAGTGGGTTTATCCCAAGAATGAAAAGTTAATTTCACATTAGAAAAACAACCAATAGTTTACCACGTTAATAAATGAAAGGAAAAATATCATATAATCATCCCAATAGGTACAAAAAAGGTTATTGATAAAATTCAGCATCCATTTATGATTTTAAAAAGCAATTAGCAAACTAGGAATAGAAGAAATGTTTTGAATCTGACAAAGCATATCACTAGAAAACCTTCAGTGCACATCATGTTTTGTGATTATATTGGAAAAAAAAATTTCTTAGTTTGGGATCAAGAATTATTTCTGTTAACATTGTATTAAGATTTTCTTTAGCTCAGGTAATATAAGAAAAAAAGATACAAGGATTTGAAAGGAAGAAATAACACTGTCATTACATGGGGATGATACGACTATGTACTTAGAAAATCCAAAGGAATCTACAGACAACTTATTAGAACTAAGGGGCTTTAATAAGTTTGCTGGACACAGAATCAACATGTAAATATTATTTATATCATATAGAAGCAGCAACCACTTAGAAAATGAATTTTTTTTAAGATTTTATTTATTTGAGAGAGAGACGCAGACTCTGCACAAAGTACAGAGCCCAACACAGGGCTCAATCCCAGGACCCTGAGAAACCAAGAGTCAGATGCTTAACCAACTGAGCCACCCAGGTACCCCCTAGAAAATGAAATTTTTAAAATAATCTATTTACAATAGCACAAAAAAAGTACCTAATAATCTGACAAATGTTGTGCAAGATGACTACATGTAGAATGTGTAAACATTTTTAGAGACTCAAAAAAGGAGAACTCTCCCATGTTCATGGGGTGGAAAATTCAGTATTATGAAGATATTACTTCTCTCAAGTTAATTTTTAAATTTAGTACAATCAGAATCTCAATGAGATGTTTGTGGAACTTGAATAGCCAATTCCAAAATGTTTATGGAAATGTTGAGAGCCAAAAATACCCAAGGCATTTTTGAAGAACAAGCTGGGGCTTAAGTTAATGTACCAAACATCAAAATATATTACGAAGCTTTTGTTAAGTAAGACACTGTGCTCTTGGCACAGACTGAGAGAGACTGGCCTGCAGAACAGGTCAGAGAGCTCCAAAAAGAACCCATTCACATCCATATGGGATTCACAACAGGAGTGTCTGTGCGGAAAGGCAGGGAAAGGGCAGCCTTTCCAGTTCATAGCGCTGGGACAATCAAGTTTCCATATGTTAAGAAATTAAATTAGACCCATATTTCACGGCATACATAACAATCAGTTTCAGGTAGATTATGAACGTAAGTGTGGAAGACTAGACCACAGAGCTTTTGGGGATACTATTAAAGAGTGCTGGCTGCCGGGGAGCCTGCCGTGCCTGTGGACTATGGCCTCACCCGGCTCCCTCAGCGTGGCGTGTTCCTAGGGCTCCTAGTGAGGCTGGCGAACGAGAGCCCCGCTGAACCCAAGAAGTCAGTTCCTTTCATTTTTTTCCTTTGCGGCCACCGCAGCTGCTAACACACCTGCTTCCCGTCTCGAGGGAGAAGTCTTCCCGGGGTCGGGAAGGGTAGCTCCTTCCTGGCCAGATCCCTCAATTAAACTAACATTCGACAAAATGATAAAAATTTACATTCTGTGTGAGTTCCAGACACCCACTAAAGTGGTGTCTCAGAAACAGAGGAGGAAAGTGTGATAGTTATTAATGCCATGTTGTGTAAGAGTTCTTATCGATCCGCATCGTTAACACTTGGTACTGTTGGACTTCGTAATTCTTGCGAGTCTGAAGGGCTATTCTACGTCTGTTAAGAGTGGCCACAGTCGTACTTGACTTTGAGCACGGCAGAAAGGCAGGGGTGAAGTAGCAGCATACTGCTGTTCACTGAACAGGGGCGCGGGGTCAGCCTGTTCAAGGGCCGTTGGGTTCTTTACAGGTGCCTCCTGCGGGGCAGAGGCCTGCAGTTACGAAGCCGGTGCGGCACACCCTGCTCACCCCGTGTCCTCACTCTGGGGGCGGGGGGGGTGCCTACTGCAGAATCTGGGATGCTGCGCCCCAGTGATACACCAGAGGGGAAGAAGAAGACCAAATATCAGAGAAGTCCCGGGATTCCAGAGCTGATCTCCTTGCTTCTCTGCCTGTGTTTGAATACACTGGATTGGAATTCACACTGAAAGTGGCATCGAGGGAGGATGATTCCTTTAACTGACTTTTCTTGGTTAATCAGACTTCACGGAGATTCCACAACCCTTATGTGAATCTTCATATAGAATCTTTGTATAAACCCATTGCAGAATAGGCAGCTGGCTCTGAATGGAGGACTCCCCATCACCCCTGATACTCGGGAGTCCCGTCCTCTGCATCACAAGTCCCCGTGAATGCCTTCGTAAAGCACACACAGTCCATCCAGCATCTCCCCTGCTTTGTACTTAAGAAGATGCTAAGGTGGCAGCAACTCCCGTACTCTGGCTGAAACCCTGCATTCGTTCCAAGAGCACGTTATGAGCATTTTACATGTAAAGTTGCCAATGCCGCATTTAAAAAATCATCAGAAAAGCCTGTGGCTCCCTGCTCCCAAATAATGTCTTTTAATCACCACCAAGACCTCAAGGACCAGTACATTCTTGCTGATGTGACCTAGTAGAGGTCAAATTAGGACCAAACAAGAAACAACTAAAATATCTCAGCTACTATTGAGAGAAAAGGAAAAGTCTGTAGGAAACGGCCGAGCACTCAGCTGACAGATACAACCGTGGGAAAACAAGATGATTAGAAGGAAAAGAGACCTCCGCAGTTTGACCCTCAAATCCCTGTTCTTTACTAGAGACAGTAACAGACCCTGTAAATTAGTGAGAATTACAGACCAAGTTGAACATTTGGGCAATGCCGCCCTACAGGTTCCTATGGAAAAGGACTGTCAGTGATAGAGGATGAAAAAGTCCACAAAAACCTATACGGTACTGTCAGGTCTTGCCAGGAAAAGTGCATTCAGTTCATCCAAGAGGAATGTAAATACACGAGGGAAATGGCAGATCACTGATAGCTGGAATCAAAGGAACAGACTCGCGGACTCTGAAGAGGTAGCTTTCCCTAATTTCTAAGGAAGCGTTTTGAATGAAAAAAGTAATATCTTCATGATTTGAGGTCAGACAAGAATTTTTTGAACTAGGCACAGAGAATAAGTATAGAAGAAAAGATTTAAATTCAGCTGCATCAAACTTAAGAACTCATGTCCCTTAAGAAAAAAATAAGAGATCAACAGGCAGGCCAAGGACAGCAACGTGACAAAGGACTAGTATCTAGAATAAAAAAACAAAAACGAGACTACAAATCAAGGAGAGGAAATGATAGGCAGCCTAGTAGAAAAACATGCAAGAGACTTAAATAAGCACTTCAGGGGATACAGAAAATGTCAACACATAGAAGTTGTTCAACTCTACTGTTATCAGAGAAACGCAAAGCCACAATGAAGTATACCACGATTCATCTGGTTAGTGATCAGTACCAATGGACTGCTGATCTGTAACAATATGAACTCTCATGTCTCTCGGTATGGAAATACATTAGTACTTAGGGAAACTGTTTGGAATTATCTACTAAAGCTGAACTTAGACATACCATAATGACATAGTATTTCTACTTTGAGTGATATAATCAACAGAAATACATACATACATGCACCAAAAAACACGTATAAAAATGTTCATAGCAACATGTTTGCAATATCTCTGGACTAAAAACAACCCGAATATCTATCAGTAAAATAAATAGCACTATGTTCATACAGTAGAACACTACAGAGCCAAGATAATAAGCTGTTGCTACATATATCAACATGAATGAGTCTTACAGGGTTGAGTGAAGGAAGTAGAACACAAAAACATACAGCTGATTGCCTTTGTGTAAAGTTCATTAACAGACAAGATTTAGCTATAGTATTAAGGAATATGTATTAGTCAGCTCAAACTGCCATAAGAAAATACCATAGACTAGGGAGCTTAAACTGACATTTATTGTCTCGCAGTTCTGGAGGCTGGAAGTCCAAGATCAGCATGCCAGCGTGCTCAGTTTCTGGTGAGACTTCCTGGCCTGTAGACGGCTACCTTCTCCATGCGTGTTTGCCAGACCTCTTTGTGTGTGCCTGGGAAGGGAGAGCGAGCTCTCTGATGAATCTCCTTGTAAGGACATTAATCCTACCTCTCTGAGCCCTACCCTGTGACCTCATTTATCTCGACATATGATCACATTGGGAGTTAGGACTTCAACTTGGGATTTCAGGGGAGTCACAATTCAGTTGATTGCAGGATGATAACTATTAATGTAAAACAAAATAAGGAAGTGATTACAGTATTAAGGAATGATAAGTATTGGTAGAAAGCAAAGTAAGGAAGTCAGGATAGAGGTTACCTAAGATGTGAACAGAGGTAGGAGTTGGGATGGGAAGATGCCATACTGGCAGTGTTTGGTTGCTGGATTCACATAGCTGTTCATTTTATCCATTATTTGCTAAAGTGCACATTGTTTTATATGCTTTACTGTGTGTATCTTAAACTTTTTTTTTAAAGTAAAACCATTGTATCCATTCTCATTTCCTCTTCTATAATCTGTTAACACTGGTAATCTATTTCACTTATATTACTCTGGTATTAATAGGGATTGTACTTAACTATTTGCCTTTTCTGATCCCTCATAGAAGTTATGTTTATATATTATTTTTTAAAATATTGGTATGGTAGATAATGGTAAATATAAAATGTTTTAGTGGTGCTCTTCGTCTTGTGGCATCTATATTTCCGGATATCCTGATGAATTCAGTTGAAATTATCTTTTGTCCTTGAACATTTTCCCATGTAGGTAAAGATTTCCAGCTTTGCTTGTTTCTGGCATGCACTTTATTAAAGTTAAATCACATGTTAGAAATGTATTTGGTCCTCTTAAAGATTACCTTTTACTGGTAAGAGTGGGGAAAAGAGGAGCTTTTTCAAAGTGAACTATCCCAAATCTAATCAATAAAAGGAATGCTGACTAGAAGGAGAGTTCTTTATGTAGCTCTACTTTCTTCTGGTATCACTAGTCAGTCAAGGTGGTATAACTACTGAAATGGGACACGAATTCCTAATTTCAGCAGTCTTTCAAAAGGATTGTGAATTGCTTCCCAATCAGGAAGGTATCAGAGAATCTGATTTGCTCCTCACCCTGAAAATTAACCCCCGTAACTCAAGGGGACATCCTTAAATTTTTGCCCAGATGGCTTGAGCAGTGAGAAGACAAGCAGGTAGTGGTACTCTTTCACAAAAGATCTTTGTCATATTCTGAAACCCCATTTGTTCATACTGTATGGATGAAACAGTAACACAGTGGGTTATCCCTTAAGAAAACTTCTCATCAAAATATGTTTTTTATTATAGATAATTCGCTCCTTTCTGCTCTTTCCAACAATCGAGCGGATGTCTGAGTCCCCGAACGGCAGGATCGCCACTCCCCTTCTGTGCTGGCTTCGATATGCTCTCTATGTTTTTGCCTACCTTCTACTTAAACCGTGGCCTGAGAAAATCAAGTCCTTTATGATCAGAATTGGCCTTCGAATGATGAACCTACAGAGTGAATTTTCGGTCCTGAATGTATTAGAACCATTTTGCCTTGGTAAGTACCTTTCACAATGCATATATTTTTCCATTTCTTTGTGTCTTTCTCAATTTCTTTTGTTAAGTGTTCTATAGTTTTCAGAGTACAGAACCTTTATCTCTTTGGCAGCTTTATTCCTAGGTCTGTTATGGTTTTGGGTGCAATTGTAAATGGGATCGAGTCCTTGATTTCTCTTTCTGGTGCTTCATTATTGGTGTATAGAAATGCAAACAGACTTCTGTGCAGTGATTAAAAGAATGAAGTCTTGCCATTTGCAACAACATGGATAGAACTAGAATGTATTATGCTGAGCAGAACAAGTCAGAGAAAAGACAAATACCATATATAAATTCCACTTATGCAGAATTGAAGAAACAAAACTGATGAACATAGGAGAAGGGAAGGAAAAATAAGATAAGGAGAGGGAGGCAAACCGTAAGAGACTCTTAACTATAGAGAACAAACTGAGGGTTGCTGGGCAGGAGGTGGGTGGGAGGCTGGGCTAATTGGGGTATGAGCATTAAGGAGGGTATTTGATGTAATGAGCACTGGATGTTATATGTAACTGACAAAACACTAAATTCTACCCCTGAAACTAATAATACACTATATGTTAACTAACTTGAATTTAAATAAAATCTAAAAAGTAAATGAAAATTTAGAAATAAAAGAAAAAATAAAATAAAATGTATATGTTTATTCTCGTATCAGGAAGTGGTAAGAGAATAACCTCAGACAGTCAGTGAATATTGAGCAAGGAATTATTGTTGGTTTTTTCTCTCCCAAAAGCTTAAAACTAGACATAAAATAAAAATAGGAATAGAAGCTTTAATTTTAATTTTCATCAAGCTTTAATTTTAAAACTTGTCCTTCTGATCCTCCACTCTAGCTGCTGGATGATAGGAAAAATTCTGTAAATGGTATATATGGAATCTTTATAGGAATCAAGGGGGCACCCTGTTAGTCCAGTGTGAGAACTTAAGGGAAACCAGCCAAGGAAACCAGGCACAATATTCCCATAGAGTGAATAGGCAATACTTTTATTTTCCTCTTTAAATGTTTTTGGAGGGGTTTAAATGATAAAAGTAACAAATGATAGTCATGGTAATACAACACTGGGTGTTGCGCTGATTATATTTTCTGAATGTGCCAGGAGATATTTGCTACTTTACTTTTTGGCTTCAACCTTGGTTTTTTATTTTATTTTATTTTTTTTAAAGATTTTATTTAGGGACGCCTGGGTGGCTCAGTTGGTTAAGCAGCTGCCTTCGGCTCAGGTCATGATCCCAGCGTCCTGGGATCGAGTCCCACATCAGGCTCCTTGCTCCGCGGGGAGCCTGCTTCTCCCTCTGCCTCTGCCTACCACTCTGTCTGCCTGTGCTCGCTCGCTCTCTCTCTAACAAATAAATAAAAAATTTAAAAAAAATAAAAATAAAAATAAAGATTTTATTTATTTATTTGACAGAGAGAGATCACAAGTAGGCAGAGAGGCAGGCAGAGAGAGAGGGAGGAAGCAGTCTCCCCGCTGAGCAGAGAGCCCGATGTGGGGCTCGATCCCAGGATCCTGGGATCATGACCTGAGCTGAAGGCAGAGGCTTTAACCCACTGAGCCACCCAGGCGCCCCCAACCTTGGTTTTTTAAATGTAATCTACCTTTTTAGTTAATACTAATTTTTAGAATATTTATAAATCATTTTCATAATAAAATAATCCTTTCTTAATCTATACCTCAAAAGTTTATTGTAGGATTAAATATGATAACATATACAAAGTCTCTATATAATATTGTGTTTATGATAAGCCTCCAGCAAAGGATATGATGACAGTTGCAGCAGCAGCTAATGGCACCGTTCTAAGCTTTTACTTGTAGTCCTCAGAACTAATCAGGCTTGGGTATTTTACTCTCGCCATTTTATAGATGAAGATACAGAAATACAGAGAAATTACAGGAATTGTGCAGTCATACACATAGTGGGTAGTGTTCAAACTTTGGAAATCTACCTGTATGCTAAAACTTCCTTTTACCATAGCTTCTGCTGTCATCTTTTTGCCCCAGTCGACCCTAAAGGCAGGACTCCTGAAAAAAGCTTACCATGCTCACCTGTGTTAAGAGTGCTACACTGCCATGTACATAATGAATCCAGAAACAAGTCACAGCCCTGCTGTACAGCTACAGATTGGTTGTATGAGATATTTTTATAAATATGTAGTAAGAAACAGTGATTGCAAATATCAAGTTCAATATATTTTCTGTGTTTGTGAATTTTTGTCTGTTCCATACTCTCTCCAACCCCACTCTTTATTATAGACTTAGCATAGCAGTGGAAGAAGTTGAGATAGGCAGAAGGGGAGAAGAGCTAAGGACAGTTATAAAAAATACCAAAGACCAAAGTTGGAGAGACCCCTTAATGACCTGGTATGGCCCCTTATCCTTCCTTCCTATTCTGGAAGAGACAGAGATGCCTAGGTGAGAAAGGCATTGACTGCAAGTCAGAAACCCTTCCCCCTTTCTGGTTTTCAGTCATTGATCAGACCAAAAGTTAGACTTGATTTCTAAGGGCCAATACATCTTTGGAAATTATTTGAGACCAAATGGAAATCATTTCAAATTGTGGCAAGCATAGATAAAATTACTCCACATACAAATCATTTTATTTCCCTTTACAGTTTTTTTCTTTTGGTGTTTTTCTTTTTACCCTGTAGGGAAGATTATAAAAAGCATTTTCCAGTTAGGGACTCCATTTTCCTCTGAGGAATTGTGCTTCCAGGAAAATGGAATGGATGTACTTTTCTCTGCTTGCTTACTAAGTACCAAAACCCCTGCATATTCAGTAACACATGGGAAGGCAAGAGAAAGAACACAGAGAAACAAACAAACAAACAAAAAAACAGAAAACAAATAATACAATGGCATACAGACTCTAACATATCAATAATTACATTAATGTAAATGGTCAAAATACACCAATTAAAAGACAAAGATTGGCAGAATAGATTAAAAAACATTACCTAAGTATATGCTGTCTTTAGACATCCCAATTCAAATATATAGGTAGATTGAAAGTAAAAGAATGGGAAAAGATACATCATGTAAACATTAATCAAAAGGAACCAGGAATGACATTGCATTAATAATAAGAGATTCACCCTGAAGCAAATAATACACTATGTGTTAATTTAAAAATTAAAATAATAATAATAATAAAAGGGTCAATCTACCAGGAAGATAGAAGACATATCAATCCAAAACGTGTGTGCACCAAACAAAAGAGCTACAAAATAAATGAAGGAAAACTGATAGAACTAAAAGGAGTAATGGACAAATCCCCAATTATAGTTGGATACTTAAGAACACCTCTCTCAACAGTTGCTAGAACAAGACAGAAAATTAGCAAGGATATAGAAGAATTCAACCAAATTATCAACCAACAGGATTTAATAGACATTTATAGAACACTTCACCCAAATCATATTTTCTGATGGGCATTAGATAGGTAGCCACCTGTGCTTTTCTTACACTTCTTCAGAAATATTTTCTAAACCCAAACCAGGACATAGAGTATATGAAAGTTTTATTCATTTTTCTATATACGTTTAGTGACTGTGTAACCCATGTGACATATAATCAAGTGTTTAATATTTTTAACTAAAAGAAGGAATTATATAAAGGTGTTTTCCAATTTTCCTACACCAGAGTTCTAAGCACCCTCTTTGAGAAATAGGGTGCATAAGCTGCAGGTGAGAGAAAGGAATCTTCCTTCCAGCTATAGCAGTTGACCTCCTGCTGTGTCTTCCAGAGGCCTCAAGTGCAGGCATCAAGAAACAAGACTGTTCAGACTTGACACACTACCCTCCCTGGTTCAAGGCAACTAGAGCCTTCCAGCTGCATTGCTGCTTGGAGAGTCCCAGGATTCCTTTTCCTCACAACCACTGTTGTACAAGTTAGATACTATGTGCAAATTAGACTCTATAAACTAGACTGAGCTCCCAGCCGCCTTGCTTCATCTCTGTTCCAAACAACCAACGTGCAAACAAACTTTTGGAGCACAGCTCTGCTATTTCTGCCATCCATCCTTCTCTGATTTTCTGTTCTCTTTGTTCTGGATCTGGCTTTCTGATGTTCAAGTGAGCAGTACTTCAGGGGTCTCTTTTTCCCCATTACCACTTGGACTGTGAAACCTTGGGTAAAGGGAAAGCAGGCAAAAATTACTTCTTTTTTATTTGGGTTCTTGGTTAATGGTTTACATGAGTCTTAATTAAGTCTCCTAGTAGTGACCCTAGGCTGATCCTTAACCAAGCATTTCAGTCATCCTAGCCAGCCTCTTCCTACTTGTCCCCTTGGGATCCCACATCACCCTTGCCTCCTCTTGCAGCAAGTACCACAGAAACTGCCTTTGCCTGGGCTTGCCCTGACTATCCCTTAGGTGATTCTGATGACCTTGCTTACTATGAAAGGAAGGTGGTCCCAGCTGAGGGAGACCAACATTCATAAGATCCTGGCTTTTGCAGATGATCAATGGGCTCCTGCTGAACTTGTATCTCATGAATGGCGAAGATAATCAGTACTCAAGCCAGCCCACTTGAGTCAGAAGTATGAATTTTAGGTTACACAAAGAGAGGGCTCACCAAGAGAGGAAGACCGGCTCCAAGATCATTCTCAGTGGTCTGTGCCATCGGTGACATCCTCGGCAGACCTGTTTTTCTGGCTTTCCTGTCATCCAGACAGTGACCTCTAACATGCCAGCCTGACTTTTAGGAGGCCTTGCAGTGTTTGCACATTATGTAATGTCTGTGCTCCAGTAGGAATCTTACAGAAACAAATGGAGGAAGTTTGCTAGTCCAAATAGTGGATAATAAATCCTGCCGTATCTAGATAGACACTGATTTTCTGTATCCTTTAGTTTATACACATTTTTTTTTGTTGCAATAAGGTCTGAAAAATTCAAGGAACCAAAATAGTCAAGTACTTCAAATGCTGTTGCCCTTTTGGCAAAGATGGTACTTGCTATGGGCTGGGATTCTACGTATTAGCCTTCAGCATATTGAAACATCCCTTCCTATCGCATTCAAAGAGTAGCTCAGATTCAATTAGCATACTTCATAAACTTTACCTCAGTATTCATCAGATCAATTTGCATAATTAGATTGTTTTAATTGCTTTTAAAGAAAATATATGGGGTTTTTTAGTTTAATTTTAATTCTGGAATGTTTGCTACTGCATATTTCTTTACGATAGATGGTCTTCTGTTTCATGAGAAATAAGCTTTTCACTGAGACAGTTAAATTGGATTTCTTGATCAAAGCTGAAAGCAAATATATTTTAGCTTAGCAGTATCACAGGTCAAGGTAATTAACTTTAAAAAATATTCTACGGTCTTTTCGTTCGTTAGGCCAAATTCATGTTTTAATTCCTTTCAGTTAACTAACTAGAAAAACATAGTGCAGATAGAAAGGACATTCCTGGTGGGCATGTTACTTTGTTGCATACATTCTTAAAAAAAAAAATTTCATTATCTTTCTTTTCTTTGGTCTACATGGAAATAACTGTTTAAACATGTACTAGTAAACATAAGCTTTACTAAAGAAGCACATATTTCTTCTCAAAATATTTTTAATTCAATCTCAGAATAATTTTTTTAGTAAGACAAAATCAGACTCCCACGTTACCTATTCTCATTATGTGTGTAGCTTAGAAAAATCTCTTGTGAAAAGACAACTGCAGCTTTAATAATTCATGGAAATTTAGCCTAAAATGTAACATGATGGAAGAGGGGTGGGGGGGGTCAGTATTAGGATTTAGGACAAAAGGTGGTTGGATACAACACTAGAATATCATCTCTGATTTAGAATTCAGTGACTTAATGAAAGTTTTGCTGTATTTTTCTTTTTTTCTAATTTTATTTTTTCTTTTTTTTCAGTGCATTATTTATGCACCACACCCAGTGCTCCATGCAATCCGTGCCCTCCATAATACCCACCACCAGGCTCACCCATCCCCCTACTTCCCTCCCCTCCAAAACCCTCAGTTTGTTTCTCAGAGTCCACAGTGTCTCATGATTTGTCTACCCCTCTGACTTCCCCCAACTATATTTTTCTAAAAAAATTTATATGTATGTTATCTGCTACTCTACAAAGTTGTATTATTTTTTTCCAAAAAAAAAAATCATATACCTTGAGTTGTGTTTTTCCCTTTGGTGAACCCAGTGTCACAGAGGTGTTAAGGTGATCTGTTGGCAGACTATTGCAGACTAAACTGACGGTTATAATAACCAGTATAATGGCAAAATCAAACAAACAGGGGCATTCTGTGAAACCTGACAGGAGGCTCTAGACTTCCTGTCACCAAACCAGCAAGACAACTTGGCTTCCAGTCCCCAAGTTCTACCTCAGAAAACTGTGTGTGCATCTCCCCCCAAACTTCCTACTGGAACACTCACTGTGGATTTACTTCCCTCTGCATTTTTCCTCACTGCTGAGACCAGTGCTTTATGAGGCCTAATTTTTTCAGTCCCAACAGAAGCTCATAGATGCTCCCTCTTCCCCGAAGTGATTTGTGCTAGTCTTATACCAGTACCTCCCAGCTCAGCTCACCAGTGTCCCTGTGCATCTGCCTCCAGTTCTGGCCTCCACTGTAACATCAGCTCAGGCACCACTTCAAGGAAAGCAGCAGGTTTTTCCTCCCAGCAGTCGCCTCCCCAGACCCCCCAGAAAAACCGACACCAGCGCAATCCCTTCCCATTTCATTTAACAACCCTTACTGACACCTGTCGTTAACCAAGTACACAGATAAGCCCTGAAAAGAATAATAAATGAAATAAAGCACCTGCCTTTAAGCTAATTTCCAGCATAGTAAGGGAGATGAATGTGAAGAATTGTCATCTGTCACAGTTAGGGCTGTCATGAGAATCGATGCCCAGAATGAGTGATGCCAATAAAGGAGGAATCAGTTCTACCTAGGTAAGGAAGGGAAAAGACAAATGAATTGGACTTGAAGATGAGTTGGGATTTTTCCAGAAAGATGAAGTAGCATCAAGGTAGGTGATGGAGTTTAGCAGAAGACGGTTTTCCTTCATAGATTACATGTACTTGGAGAACTTGTGATGCCATCTCACCTGTGAGCTGAAAGTCCTGCCAGTCTTCCAACATCAGTCCCCACTCCTCATTCCATTAGCCACTGTCCTGGGAGGGCAAGTCCTGCAGTAAGCAGGTTTCAGAGGATACAGTAGCAAAAAGACCAGAATATTAGACTCCTCGGTGAGTTTTCTTATACCTGGACTTAGATCTGTGATGGAAAAAGAAGTAAACAATTCACATTTTTCTGAATCCTTCTCTTTCCTTCATGTTCATGTTTTTGTTTCCATTACTCCTGCTCCTGGATATTTCCTTCACTGTGGTGCTTGAAACTCTGAATTCTGCTGGGTTTCCAGGAATGCTGTTGACAGTCATTGCCAAGAGAAATGTGTTTTCCCCTTAGGAAATTACATGTCCATTTGGTATTATTATTTCTGACCACTGTGTTGTGTTACAAGCATTTCTGAGGAATGAAAAAGATGGCTTCCTTGGAGCAATTACTGGAAAGGAAACTGGTATGTTACTTTCTTTAAAAAAAAAAAAAAAAGTATACTTAGATCAGAAATTATCAGGGAAAAAGAAGAATAGAAATGAAGACAGAGTGAGGTACATTCCCTGATTTTTTTAAAAAATTACTTTTAGGGACACCTGGGTGGCTCAGTTGGTTAAGCGGCTGCCTTCGGCTCAGGTCATGATCCCAGCGTCCTGGGATCGAGTCCCACATCGGGCTCCTTGCTCCGCAAGGAGCCTGCTTCTCTCTCTGCCACTCTGTCTGCCTGTGCTCGCTCGCTCTCTCTCTCTCTCTGACAAATAAATAAATAAAATCTTAAAAAAAAAAAAAATAATTAAAAAAAATTACTTTTAGAAATACAAAATTCCTTATAAGTTATTTGAATTTTTTAAGTTGTTTCTGATTCAGGACTAATGCTACAGAAAAGTGATTAAAACATGAATGTTTTTACCTCCACGATTTATAACCCACAGTATACTCCCGCATAACTCCCACTCAGTTCAAGAGTCCCCATTGCCGGGATCTCAGAAACCTCCCCTATGGCCCTGCATGTCCAAAAATCCACTTCTGAGCTCATTCGGGTTGTTGGCAGAGTCCAGTTTATGTGGCTTTATGACTGACCTCCCCACTGTCTTGCTCACTGTGAGCCAGGGGTCCGTCTCAGCTCCCACAGGTCAGTCTCCATTCCCTTCCACATGAACCCCAGCTTCAAACCAGCAGTGGTTCTTCTCATCCTTTTAGCACTTTGAATCTCTGACTCCCTCTTCTTCCACCAGCCAGAGGAAAACTCATATTTTGAAAGACCTGTGTGACTGGTTAAGACCACCAGGATGATCATCCCTAGAGTCATCTCTGCTGTATAGCATAACCTAGTTAAGGGGTTAAGATGTCATCAGATTCACAGGTGTCACCCACACTCCAAAGAGAGGAGACCATAGAAGGGCAAGGATTATTCACATCAGCCTAGAATTCTGCCTACTACAGAATATTCTGCCGCTCTTAAATGCTACCTCGGTCTGTCAGAACCCCAATATCCATATATGTGTAGTCATTTCTGGAAGAGTTTATATAAAATCAATATTATCTCTTCCTTAAATATTTGGTTGAGTGGACCAATGAAGTCCTCTTACCCTGGCGTTTTCTTTGTGAAAAGGCTCTAAATTACAAATTTAATTTCTTCAATAGATATAAGACTTTTCAGGTTATCTGTTTTCAAGTAAGCTTAAAATTTCTGACTTTGTTCATTTTATCTCAGTTGTTGAATTTCTTGGCATAAAGTCATTTACAAGATTACCTGATTATCCTTTTGGTGTCTGTAAGATCTATAGGGTGTCACTTCTTTTTCCCGATATTGATAATGTTTTATGTCTCATGTTCTCATGTATTTTTTTTCTGATCAGTCTGGTTAAAGGCTTATCAATTTTATCGAACTTGTTCTTGGTTTCATTTATTTTCTCAATTGTTTTTCCGCCTTCTGTTTCACTAATTTCTGCTATGAATATTATTATTTACTTTATTCTGCCTACTTTGGCATTTTCTAGTTTCCTATGGTGGAACTGAGGTCATTCATTTGAGATCTTTTTCCATTTCTAAAATAGGTTTTTAGTGCTTTATAAATTACTCTCTAAATACTGCTGTGGTCATGTCCCACAAATTTGGATATGGTGTGGTTTTATTTTTATTCACTTCGCAATACTCTCTTATTTCCCTTTAGATTTCTTCTTTGACCCAGGGGTTATTTTGAAATGGGTTATTTCATTTCTATATATTTGGCGATTTTCCAGGTATCTTTCTGTTATCGATTTCTAATTTAGTTCCATTATGGCCAGAGAACATATTTTGTATGATTTTAATTGTTTAAATGGATTGATACACGTTTTATGGACTAGGATGTGGCTTAACTTGGGAAATGCTCTGTGGATACTTGAAAAGAATGTATATTCAGTTCTTGATGGGGAGACCGTTCTATAGATGTCACTTAGGTCAAGTTGATTGATGGTGTCATTTTCTTTTTTTTTTTTCTTTTCCTTTTTTCCTTTTTTATTTTTTTATTTTATTTTATTTTTCTTATTGTGTTTTGTCAGTCACCATAAAATACATCATTAGTTTTTGATGCAGTGTTCCAAGATTCATTGTTGATATGCAATACCCAGTGCTCCATGCAATACATGCCCTCCTTAATAGCCACCACCAGGCTCACTCATCCCCCTACTCCCCTCCCCTCTAAAACCCTCAGATTGTTTCTCAAGAGTACAGTCTCTCATGGTTCATCTTCCCCTCCGATTTCCCCCAATTCACTTTTCCTTTCTTCTCTGATTCACTTTTCCTTTCCTTCTCCTAATGTCCTCCATGTTATTCTTTATGCTCCACAAGTAAGTGAAACCATATGATAATTGACTTTCTCTGCTTGACTTATTTCACTCAGCATAATCTCCTCCAGTCCCATCCATGTTGATACAAAAGTTGGGTATTCGCGATGGTGTCATTTTCTTTATCCTTACTGATTTTCTTTCTAGCTGTTCCAATCAGTTATTTGAAGATGAATGTTGAAAGCTCCAACTATATTTGTGGATTTGTCTGTTTCTTTTTATATTTCTGTTAGTTTTTACTTCACATATTTTGAAGTTCAAACATACTACTAGATGCATAAACATTTAGGATTTTCATACCTTCCTGATGAATTAACCCTTTATCTCCAGTAATATTCTTATATCTGAAATCCAGTTTTTCTGATATTAATATAGTCATTCCACCTTTCTTTGGGCTAAAGTTAGCATGATATATCTTTTTCCATTTTTTAACTTTTAGCCTATTTATGTCTTTATATATAAGGTCTATTTCTTGTAGGCAGCAAATAGTTGACTCTCGCTTTCTTATCCATTCTGCCTATTGATTTGAATGTTGAGACAGTTTATATGAATTGGGCTGGCTTAAATCTGTAATCTTGATATATATTTTCTATTTTCCTATGTCTTTGTTCCACTTTTGCTTTTTTCCTACCTTCCTATGACTCAATTGGGTATTTTTTATGATTTCATCTCCTTCATTGGCTTATTAGTCATTCTTGTTTTACTGTGTCAGTGGTCACTATAATTTACAATGAACACCTTTAACTTTTACAGCCGTCAAATGATATTATACCACTTGAAGTATGCCGTAAGAAACTTAACAACAGTGGGGCACCTGGGTGGCTCAGTGGGTTAAGCCTCTGCCTTCGGCTCAGGTCATGATCTCAGGGTCCTGTGATTGAGCCCTGCATTGGGCTCTCTGCTCAGTGGGGAGCCTGCTTTCCCTTCTCTCTCTGCAAGCCTCTCTGCCTACTTGTGATCCCTCTCTGTCAAATAGATAAATATAAAATCTTTAAAAAAAAAAAAAAAGAGAGAAGAAACTTAACAGCAGTGAGCCCTTTCTCCCTCCTGCATTGTGATAGTGTTGTCATACATTTACTTCTTTGATATGTTATTATTATTTTCGCTTAAACAGTCAGTTATCTTATAAAGAGCTATAAATAACAAAAATGTAATTTAAATTTACCCACATAATTACTATTTCTGATGTCCTTTATCTCTTTATGTAGACAAAATTTCCATCTTCTTCTTGCTCTAAGTATTTCTCATGACTTTTCTTGTAGTTCCACTGACAGTTAATTCTTTCAGCTTTTGTATGTCTGGAAATGTATTCTGTCTCCATTTTTTAAAGCTATTTTCACTGACTATAGAATTCTAGATTGGCACGTTTTCCCCCTTTCATTACTTTAGAAGTGTTCCTCTGTTGTCTCCTAGTTACATCATTTCAGGAGGAAATCTGCTGTCATGTTAGCTCTTGGTTCATCTGTATATAATACAGTTGACCCTTGAACAATGTGAGGGACGGGCCACCAACCCCATGTGCAGTCAAAGATCTGCATATAGCTTTTGACTCCCCCAAAATTTAACTATTAATAGCCTACTCTTCATCAGAAGCCTTACCAATAACCAATACGTGCTGTGTATATTGCATTTTTATATACTGTATTCCTACAGTAAAGTAAGCTAGAGAAAAGAAAACATTAAGAAAATCATAAGGAAGAGAAAATACATTAACAGTACTATCCTACATTAATCAAAAAGAATCCCTATATAAGTGGACCTACACACTTCAAACCCATGTTGTAAAAGGGTCAACTGTGTATCATTTTTCTGTGTCTACTTTTAAGATTTTCTCTTTATCACTAGTTTGAAGCAATTCATTATGTACTTTGGTATAGCTTTCTTCATGGTTCTTGCACTTGAATTCTTTGAGCTTCTTGGATTTGTGGGTTTATGGTTGTAATATTTTAATATTTTGTCAGATATTTTTTCTGTACCTCTCTCCTTCAGAGACTTCAGTTACGTGGTATACGCATATGACACCACTTTCAAGTTCACTTGTGGTTCTCTGTGGGTCTGTTCTTCCCCGTGCCCCCCAACCCCAGTTTCTTTCTCTCCATGTTTCCTTTTGGATAGTTTCTATTGCTATATCTTCAATTCACTAATTTTTCTTTTATGATGTCTACTCTGCTGTTATCCCATCGGATGTATTTTTCATCTCTAGAAGTTTGATATGAGTTTTTCTTACATCTTCCATAATTCTGCTTAACATGTTCAATATTTCTCACTTCTCAAATATACGGAATAGGTTACAAAACTTTCAATATCTGTAAATACCAATTTCATAAAAATAGGCTAATTTAGATATAATTAACATGCCATAAAACTCACTCTTCAGTGGTTGTTTTTTAATATGTTATTCAGAGTAGTACAACCTTGACAACTATCTGACTTTTTAGAATATTTTCATCACCTTAAAAAGAAACCACATGCCCATCACTCCCCATTTCCACCTTCCTCCAGTCCCTAACAACCACTAATCTACTTTCTCTCTCAATGTATTTGCCTATAATGGACATTTAACATAAAAGGAATTATATAGTATGTGGCTCTTTGTGACCTGCTTCTTTCATTGAGCATGTTGTGTCCAAGGTTCATTCATGTTGTAGCATGTATCAGTACTTCACTATTGCTCAATAATATCCATTATATGGCTATGTCATATTTTGGTTTTCCATTCATCAGTTGATGACAATAGAGATTGTTTCTACTTTTTGGTTATCACGGACAATGTTGCTGTACCCGTTCACATGAAGTTTTGTGCGGACCTCTGTTTTCAGTTATCTTGGGTTTGTGCCTACAAATGGAAGTGCTGGATATATGTGGTAACTCTATATTTAACATTTTGAGTAGCTGTCAAACTATTTTCCAAAGTGCCTGTACCAATTTACAATGCCACCCACAATGTATGAGGGCTTCAATTTCTCTGCATCCCTGTCAACACTGGCTTTTGTTTGTCTTTTTTTTCTTGTAGCCGTCCATTAGGTGTGACGTGGTATGATATTGTGGTTTTGATTGCATTTCTTTGATGACTAATGATGTTCAGCATCTTTTCACACACTTATTGGCCATCTGTACTTCTTCTTTAGAGTAAGGCCTATTCAAATCCTTTGCCCATTTCTTTTTTAAGATTTATTTATTTATTTTAGAGAGAGAAAGAAAAAGAGTGCATGCAAGCATGGGGGTGAGGAGCAGAGGAAGAGGGAAAGGGAAACTCAAGCATACTCTGAGCTGAGCGTATGGAGCCCAGTGCAGGGCTCAAGCCAGTGACCCTGAGATCACAACCTGAGCCAAAATCAAGAGTTGGACACTTAACCAACTGTGCCACTAGGTGCTCCTTTTTACCCATTTTTAACCAAGTTTTTGTCTTTTTATTGAGTTGTGAGAGTTCTTTATATATTGTGGATACTAGATCCTTATTGGATATACAATTTTTTTTTCATTCTGTGGGCTGTCTTTTCACTTTCTTGATGGTGTCCTTTAAAGTGCATATAGTGTTAATTTTTATGAAAACCAGTTTATTTTTCCTTTTCTCATTGTGCTTTTAGTGTCATGTCTTTGAACCCATTGCCTCATCTGAGATCACAAAGATTTATTCTTATATTTGCTTCTGAGAGTTTTAAATTTAGAACTGTGATCCATTGTTAATTAATTTTTGTATACGGTATAAGGCAGTGGTCCAACTCATTCTTTCATGTGTGTATATCCAGTTTTCGCAGCAACATTATTGTTTTCCAGTTTTATTATCTTTGTCATTTTGGAGTCTGTTTTAATTAACTTTTTCCCTTGTTTTGAGTTGTATTTTCCTGCCTTGCATGTTTGATAACTGTTTATGGGATGTTTTACATGGTTAATTTTACCTTTTTGGATGCTGGATATTTTTGTATTTACGTAGAAGTTCTTGAGCTTTGTTATGGGACAGTTATGTTATTTGGAAATAGTTTGATACTTTCTGTTCTTGCTTTTAAGCTTTGTTAGTTGGTTGCAAGACAGCATTTAGTTTAGAGCTAATGTTACCCCACTACCAAAGCAAAACCTTTCCAAGTTCTATAGTTGATACACCATGAATTACAAGATTTTCCTACCAGGCTGGTAGGAACAGTAACTACTCCCAGTTTGGGCACTCTTCCCTCTCAATCCTCTCAGGCGATTCGTTCCCCAGCTTCTAGTGGTGTCGCACATGATAGTGCCAATTAGTACTTAGCTGGAGCTAAAGAGGAGCCCTCTGCTCATCTCTGGAGGTTCCTCCCCAGCCCCTCTTTGAGCAGCTTTCTCCCCTTCACTACTCTAACCTACAAAACCAGGGCACTGACCTCCCTAGAATACTAGGTCTGGCTTCTTGTTTTACAGTGTGTCCAGAATTTGTTTGAATCGGCTGTGGTAAAGTAACAGGCATGGAGAACTGCCTTTGGAATAGGAGTTTATTACCTACAGTTCCCAGGAGGAGACAGGGTAGAGGAAGGCATGAGGAAAGTGCAGGGATGCCAGGGTCCACCTTGTTTGGATGGAGAGGTTATAGACACTGATTAATTCCAGACAGCAATAGAAAAAATATGTTTTTTTTCCAAAATTTTAGGTACAGCTAACCACTCAGTGAATAAAAGTAGAATCATGCTTTCAGACTATTCAGTGAAAAGAAATTTTTTTTAAAGATTTTATTTATTTATTTGACAGACAGAGATCACAAGTAGGCAGAGAGGCAGGCAGAGAGAGAGTGCGGGGGGAAGCAGGCTCCCCGCTGAGCAGAGAGCCCGATTCGGGGCTTGATCCCAGGACCCTGGGATCATGACCTGAGCCGAAGGCAGAGGCTTTAACCCACTGAGCCACCCAGGCGCCCCAGTGAAAAGAAATTTTTAAGAGATAGTAAAGGGACACGTGGCTGGCTCACTCAGAAGAGTGTGCAACTCTTGATCTTGGGGTTGTGAGTTTGAGCCCCATGTTGGGTGTAGAGATCACTAAAAAAATAAATGAACTTTAAAATACATAGAGGAAGAAAACATCATTAAAATACATAGAGGAAGAAAACAACATACATAGAGGAAGAAAAAAGGGGATAGAAAGTTGGAAATTAAAAGAAAGCAAAGCATATACAAAATAGGATGACTGGAGTCAGACCAGAGATCTCATATATTAATATATGTGACTCTGTTAGGTCCCTTTATTTAAGAGATACTTTCAGATTACATTTTTAAAGAGGTCTACTTATGATTTCAAGAGACATACTTAAAACAAAATGAGAAAAGATTTAAAAATAAAGAAAAGGACAAATATACGAGGCAGATGATGACAGAAAAGAAAGCAATGTAACAATAATATGCCAATCAAAATGGAACCCAAGGTACACAACATTTAATGAAAATTTGTAGATGAGGACTTTCTCAGGTATGTGACATCTTGAAAGGGAGAGGGTCAACTTTGCCCATTACACAGTCAGTACAAAGGGACTAACCCTCAATAAAAACTCTTTAAACCTATTTTAAAATAAACATTTATTTTAGTTGTAACTTTAAAAAAAATAAAAGGTTAGGAAAGTTCCACATTAGTAACTGCATGCAGTTACTAGTATACATGATTTATCTGTAAGTCTGTGCTTTTAATCGCACCGTAGGTCATTTGCTCTGGTGGCTGACGTTAGGCTGTCCTGTCGCTGCTGTGTGTCACTATTGAGAAAGGCAGGTGAGGGCAACATACCTTTCTTAGCCTCAGTGACACCTCACATCAGACAGTGCTTGCTGTAAGGAAAAGTGGGAACGGGAATTAAATCCAATTAGTTTGACATATGTGTTTATTCTGTATATTCTAAGTGTTTGACTCTTTTTTCAAATGTAGCTAATGCTGCCTACCTTGGGGGCCAAGAAATGATGCAGGTGGTGAAGCGAGACAACGAAACCATAAGGACATACTTACCTAAGGTAATCACTTTGGTGCTGCAAGGAAGTAACTAGATGGGCAGAAATATTTACTGAGCGTGAAGTGCTAGAATTGGTTAAGAGTCTGTAAGACCTCCAGGGTTTATAGATTTCATAAAGAGTTCTACTAAGACCTCCAGGGTTTGTAGATTTCATACAGAGTTCTACTTCTAGCTCAAATAAGGCAGTTCTTGAAAGTTGCTTAGGAAGTAAGTAAAGCTGACTGTATAGATTTCAGTATATACTTAAACAAAGTTTACCACCTGTTTTTGTTAGGTTTGCTTCTAGAATCAATGCTTCTCTCTAGGGCCTTCTACTGTGGAGGTCTCAGTAATATATAGAATAATGAGTTCTATCAAAATGTAAATAAAACATTTACATCACTATGACCTGTTGGCTCAGCCTGTCTTTCTTTATTCTCCAGTGCATTAGAATAGGAATGTTCAGCTCTGACACCAAGACCAGATTTCTCTGCAAGCAGGTGCAGAAAGGCAAAGATTGGAATATTTAGCATTTGGGAGTTACTGCTCCAAATGTTAGCATCTTTTTTTTTTTTTTTTTAGATTTTATTTATTTATTTCAGAGAAAGAGAGAGAGAACATGAGCAGAAAGAAAGGCAAGGGAGAAGGAAAAGCAGACTCCCCACTGAGCAGGGAGCCCTATGTGGGACTCAGTCCCAGGACCCTGGCATCATGACCTGAGCTGAAGGCAGACACCCAACTGACCAAGCCACCCAGGCACCCCCAAATGTTTGAGTCTTGCACAAACACATTTGGAAGCACCAGTCTCTGAAACTGGAGGGTACCGTGTTTGAGAATATGTCTGAGAACCCTAGAATTGGCGGCTCTGGTACTCCCATGGCATCATATGTCTGCTGTCCATTCTGAATAGGATGGAGCTGCACTGTCTAAACACGACAGCCACCGGCCACGTGTGGTTCTTTGTGGCTAGTCTGAAAGGAGGTGTGCTGTACGTATAACAGACACATTGGATTTCAGAAACTTAGTACTCGTAAGAGAGAAAATATTTCACTAATATTTTTATATTGATTGCATGTTGAAATGATAATATTTTAGACTATTAGGTTAAATAAAATAGACTATTAAAAGTAATTTCCGAGTGCCTGGGTGGCTCAGTCATTAAGTGGCTGCCTTCGGCTCAGGTCATAATCCCAGGGTCCTGGGATCGAGCCCCGCATCAGGCCAGGAAGCCTCCTTCTCCCTCTTTCACTCCTCCTGCTTGTGTTCCCTCTCTCGATGTGTCTCTCTCTGTCAAATAAGTAAATAAAATCTAAATAAATAAATAAAATTAATTTCATCTATTCTTTTATACTTCTTAATGTAGTTACTAGAAAATTTCAAATTACATATGAGTTTATATATTTCTTGGGGTGGGGGGGGGCGCTGTGCTAATCTAGAGTTTTACGGTCAGTGCTGAGCTGTGACATCTGTAGGGTCCGACGCAGGGCGCCCTGCTGAGGGGCCAGCTCTTCCAGGCCCAGGAACCCACAGTCTGCAGGTCAGATCTCAGATACCCTCCCCGTGGGTTTAGAATGTCTCCATAAACTTTGAAACATTTGACTTCAGCTTGCAGCAGTGTTAATTCATATTTTTAGAACCTCCCGATACAATTATCTTAAAGCAAAAAATGTATACTTTCTTTTAAAAAAATATTTTTTCAGAATATTGATCTATAGGAGCTTTACCCAAAGAGGACTTTTGAAAATCTGTGTTTGACTTAGGGCCATAGTGGTCATTTTTTTTTTTTTTTTCTAAAATAGCATTTGGCTAGAGATTGAAATTTTGAAGCCAGAAGGAAACCCTCACTGGCTGAATGGGGGAGGTTGGGGCCTCAGAAAAACACTTTCTCCAGGGCTTTCAGCTGTTTCCAGTCATTGAAGGATGTAAAAATACAAGAAAAACAGTATTTTATTTTTCAGCTAAATTATAAGTGAATTTGTTTCAAAAATGCATTTAAGTTCTCAAGGCTAGAAGTTCATAAAAACAACTCAATTCCCAGTTAATAATCAGACTGGCAGAAGCCCACTTCCAAAACTCACACTTGCAGAATAACTAGACCCATCATGTGTCAAAACCCATCTTACCACCTGTGGAAGCCAGCTGCTGTAAAATACTCATCATTTCTGGATTCTGTTTGTATGTTGTGCTCAGAAAGAGGTCAAAAGATGGTGCTAACTTATTCCTGTCCTAAGTTAAATCCATATGCAAGTGTAATCATTCCCAGATCGAAGTCTGCTTATGGTAACTGTGTCAGGACTGTAAGTTTACTGAAACTTTTATAAGAGAAATATGGGGGTATAATGGTAGACGGCAGGCCATTTCAAGGTTATTATTAACACAGTCACAGGAATAAACTTTTCCAACTACAGAGAATAGTTTTGTTTTGTTTTCTTAAGACAGCACGAAAGGTACTTGTGGAATTTGGGAAAGCGAGGCATTGTTTAGTTTAATGATGCAAAACTACCTTGCCATTAATTGATTATCTTTTGTACCGACTCAGTTTGATCTCTCCACTAGAATAATAGTTCCAGTTCCTAAGTGAAACAAGGTACAGAGAGACAGGAAGTTTATTGCAACTTTTTGTTTCTGTAATGAAAAAAGAGGAAACATGCTGTAATTTAATATTGGTAAAAGTTGAATCAACATACGTCCCAGTCTGCTTGAGAAAATAAGGAAAGTCGAAAGGGCACGTAGTTTTAGGAAAGTGGTGGGCATTGCCTTCCAAACAATCCTGATATGTTGTTCAACTTGAAAACCAATTCCCAAGACGAGACATACCCGTTTCTGGATACTCTAGTCAAGGATACTCTGTCCCATTTCAGCCCCAAACAGAGGCGGTCAAAAACTATATACCTACCCAGGACTGTCCAGTGTGAAGACTCCGTGAGCCCCACATATTTTGTTGCAAAAATACTTGAAGGTATCTCAATTATTCAACAAATTTTAAAGGAATGCTGAAAAATGTGTCTTTGTGCCATCTAGTCAGGAAGCCACAAGCAAGTTGGTCTAAAAGTCTACTACATCACGTGGATGGCTTAGGGATTTTTTCTGATCCCCTAGAAAACTATCGTACAGGCTTTGGTTCTACATTCAGATTTTCCACCACTGGATTTCCATTGTCCACGTGTCCACTTTTTATCTTCTTGAGGAAAGTGGGCCTTTTTAACTCTGAAAAATCTACTGGGCTGATTGCCAGCCTGCCTGCCTGCCTGCCTGCCCGCCCTCCCAGGTCTAGAGACTTCGTACATGGTATCAGTTGCATTTATTAGCACGGCTTTAATACTACATAGAGTTGCTTCCCTTTCTTGGAGCAAATATCCCAGACTCACAGTTCTTTCCAAGAAACCTGTGGCATCATAGACTGTGTTCTGTCTTTATCTGACTGAATCCTACCTGTCCTTTGAAACTTGGCTCCATTGTCATCTCCAGGAGGCCTCCCCCAGCCCCTGGTTTTGGTTAGCTGTCCCTCCCCCAGCTTTCCTGGTTCCCTGTGTAGTTTATAATATTGCCTTTTTTGCACAGTATTTAAGAGGTTAGTTTGCCCCTCTTGTCTATCTACAGGTCAGGAACTATGTTTTTTCTCATCTTGGTATCTTAAAGACTCAGAACAATGTATGACACCTGTGGAGTTAATAATTAATTGTGTACTGGATGCATGGATAGATGGATGGGGAAGCCATCAAGGTAGAGATTCTAAGCCTCTTTTGTGCCATGGGTCTGTTTGGCCCTCTCATGCGTGGACCCCTACTCAGAGTAACGTTTCAAAGTGCATAAAATAAATACATGAAATTACTACCAAAAAAAGCAATTATATTGAAGTATAGTTATCACAATAACTTAAAAACAGATTTGTGGTGTATAGTTTGTGCACTTTTATTAACACATTAAATAATGAGATATAATAGCAGTCAGAATTAGTATTGTAAATTTGTAGCGGTGAGCACAAATAACTTTTTAGTTATCTTCACCAACTTTTCTGTGATTTGAAAATTTCCATAATTTTAAAGGTAACAAAATATAGATGTTACTCAACTATTGTTTGTTGCCTGTATTCCTAACTGAAGGAAATACTAAGTTATAGTTAGAGGTTGGCAAAAATAAAGATGTCATCTTTTTTCCCAAGCAAGTTTACATTACCCCTCCCCCACTGTCACCGCATCCACATGAACCCATGTGGACCCATAGACCCCCAGTGAGGAAGCCCTACTCGAGACACCAGACAGGGTGAGGCAGCATGATGGTGTGGCTTGAGCGCTAGCCAGAGAATAAGAAGCCATGAAATGCTACGCTAAGAAGATGAGGTTATTTTGAGCTGTGGGGGAAGTAGTGCATGGTCTCAGCAAAGGGGTAATGATCAAGGTGATATACAAAATGTTTGTTCACTGCCTGACAGCCACTTACTCATCTGAGCCGATGCCATCCATGAACCGCCAGCCCGTTGAAAGCGACCAGTTCACCTCAGTCAGCCCTAAGAATGTGGCTGGGTTAACAAGTGAGAGGGATTATTGGGGTGGCGGGGGATGTATGGAAAATATTGGAGCAGAAGAGATTTGAGATAGGGAGATCACTCGAAAAGCTTTTACGAGGACTGAGGCAGTGGGATGGGGGCGGAGAGGAGGGAGGATAGGGAAGATATAGGAAGCAGAAGCACTTATACTAATAGGACATGAGAGACTAGAGAAGGAAGCGTCTCAGATTATGTCTCTGTATTGAGATCGGTATAAGCTAAGGGATGTGGGGTAAGTACCAGCAAGTCGTGGGAGGTGGTTGAGAAAGTAGTTCCTGTGGGTACTTTGTCTGAGAGAGCTGTGGGACCACCAAGCCGACACGTGTGAAGCTTAGAATGGTGGTCGGGGCAGAATTTCTATTCGGATATAATGACGATAGACTTGAAGCCGTGAGCCTGGATAACTGTAACAAAAGGAAGTAGTATGTGGAGAGAAGACATCCAAAGATTGATCCTTGAGAGAGCAGAGCTTGAAAGGTTGGAAGTAGAGGAGCTAACGAACAAGACAGGAGTTGGAGGGGATAGAATAAACCCAAGTAAGAGAATCAGCTCTACCTTTTCCGCACCCCAATCCCAATTCTTTTGGGAACCCCTGGGGTATGTAATGCTTTATGAGGCACCTGGTGTGTCTGAGGCAAAGAGGTCCGCATTCCCTTGTTCTGTCATTGTTCTAAACTGTAAGGGAATGTATGTCTCATTCACAGAAAAGTGAATTAGTGTTTGGTTTAGAAACTTGAAGTTTTCATTTAAAACTCACTTAGGAGGGAAATTCTAAACTGCCGTGACCATCTCTGGCCTAGGCGTATGGAAACAGCTGGTGTGTGCTACTGCCAGCCCGGATCTGAACTTCACTATCAGGCAGCAGGGGTCTCAGGTCGTTCCCAGCAAGAACACACGAGGTGCAGCTCTGTGACAAAGGCGGGCAGCCATCGAGGGACCACCTGCAAAGTGGTGCCGGCCCTGCCCCCAGAGGGCCAGGCCAGGGTGACAGGGTGGTTTGGGAAAGGGGCAGAACGCCCTCAGGAACGGGAACTCCTCCGCCATGGCTCTTTTCTTGGCCCACCTGAGCCCAGAGGTGCCTGTTGCCTTGGGGAAGAAACCCTGTGCAGTTGTTTGCAGATTGGGGCGTGCAAATCCTTCAGACATGCGCACGTCCTGCTTAGCAGAGCGTAGGAAGTGCCGCCTGGACCAGCTAACCCCGACCGCCTTCCGCCGCACCGCGGTCTGAAACTGATTGTGTTAGTTCTGCCTGTTTCATTTGAAACCTATTCGGAATGTCATAATCATCCTGGAAATACGTATATTTGTCTTTATCTCAATCATTTTGACCTTGAGAGCTTCATCTTAGTCACTTGTGTTAGCGTACCCTGAGTTCTCCAGGGGAGCGTGGTTGAAAGAAGCTGGTGTGTACTGGGGAGCAGTCTTCTGAGTCACAGCCTGAGGTTCAAACCCCAGCGCTACCACTCGCTTCCTTATGGAACCTTGACTAAGTTATGTGACCTCACTGTGCCTCCTTTTTTCATCAATAAAATGGTTTGATAATAGTATCTAGTATCATACATTTGTTCCAAAAATATAATGCTGTAATTCATATAAAGACCTTCCAAGAGTATCTGGCATATACTAAGCATTCAAAGAAGTTTATTATTATTATTATAAAGCTAGTTATATCCTAGATATGCCTCTGAGTGCTTTCAAAAGACTATTTGCTTAACTTCTCCCCCCACACACTCCTTCCCAGATATTTTCATTCTGTAGCAAAAGATTTCAGTGATATTAAATATAGAGCCAAGAGACTCTGGAATGTCCCAGCCCCGTTCTAGATCACAGACACTGCTCCCCTTGAGATGCCTAGGGGAGATGTTGGATGGGAATGAACAGTGGTAAAGGGAACCACAGGAGTACTTAATTTTTACCAGGACTTGGTCCAGTACCCTCGTGCAGAGAATTCAGATGAGCTGAACTTGGCCAATTCTCTAAGTTAGTTAAACAAGACCCTTCAGCACATCTGCTAGTTTCCAGAGGCATATGACCAGGAAGAAACAGAAACACAAGGGGATAAATTTGTTCCCGATGCCTCAGACTCTGTAGCCTCGCCAGAAGAAAATTGACACCTCGGGTCAGCTTCTTACGCTAGTCCTGGGTAAGAAAGAGACAAAGCTGGTCACTAGCTGGTCCACTACCTTTAGGAGTGAGTGTGTTCTGGCCCTTTACACTTGAGTCACCCAGGAAAGAGAGAGCCTCACTCTGCAGGCCTGTTGTTGTCCCACTGGAGAGGGGTCCAGTCGGTCACCCACCAGCCTGCCTCCTCCCCCTCTCCCTTTGGTGCCTCAATTCCCAGTGCTCCCCGAGGTGCCTGCAGAGGGAAAAGGGCTCAGTGGTCATAAAGGGTTGTGTTGTCTCCTCCATCCCCAGCCACGTTTCTTCATCTTTGGGAATTTTAATTCTCATGTTCTCAAGAATGATAATTGAGCCAATTATGGATAAAAGGAAGAAAGGAAACAAGGTAAATTGGAAAGTGAATTTCCTAAACTGTCTCCCTTTCTTTAGCAATTCTTCAAGTTCCTAAAAAGCGTTGCTCAGAAAGACTGCAGTGAAATTGTAAAGCTTTGTGACTGCTGTCCCTCTGTTCCCAAGAGGAATGTGATTTTTAAATAACGGGAAAGAGGCTTATGTTCCAGAATAGGCCTCTGAGGGTGGAGGGTCCGACTGTCCTGTCCAAGAGGGAAGGCAGCAGCCTGCCCTGGCTTCTCTGCAGGAGTGGGTGCATGCAGAAGGCTCAGTACCCTGAGCCTCAGAAAGTGGCGGGGAGGAGAGGATACAAACAGGGAAATAAAGCAGGACAGGGAGATCTAGCTGGGAGGTAACTAGGTGTCCGGGTACAAATTTGACCCCTTGGGAGTACTTTATGACCACTGAGCCCTCTTCCCTCTGCAGGCACCTCAAGGAGCAGTGGGAATCCTTGGGGCACTTGGGGTACTAATTGGACCCTGCTTTGTATCTGATCTTTGGCTTCTTTGGTCATAAACAAAACAAAAACCGCAGACAAACCCAAACCTGTCAGGTGGCAGTTATTTCTGAGAAGGAGAGGAAACGTGGAGAAAGCAGGAATGACAATTTTTCTGACTTCTCAGAGCACGAAGGAAACAATGTGTTTCCTGAGCTCCCTGAGCATCTACACCGCTGCTCCGGTTACTGTCGAGATGATGCCGCGGCTTCCCCTGCCGCCAGCGTGACAGCTCAGGACTCTCTCTAAAGAAGTGGGCTTGTTCACGCGCTGGGCACGCAGGGAGCTGCAGCCTTTGTGGAATGCTGGCAGCGGAGTCCCTGTGCGGCCCGGGAAAGCAGGAGGCCTTACCTCTGCTGCTGCCGGAGCCCAGGGGCTCCCCCCGGGCACCCGACCAGGAGGGGAAGCGGCAGCCTCCGAATACTGGTGCCGTCCTTTATTTTGGAAGACACTCGACCAGGAATACCCAGATGGCACGGCAGTGTGGGCTGCAGGTCTCATTAATAAGTAAAAGTAAACGAGAGTCACCCTAGCGAGCCGAGCGTGAGTGGTGGCTTGACGACGGGGCCTGTGCCTCACGGCGTATTTGGTTGGCGACTAATCTTGGATCTTCCAACCAATGTCTTTCCAGTATATTCCCCGTGATCTTCTCAAGGGAATACAGCGTGTGTGTGCACACATGTTTGTGTGTGTGTGTGTGTGTGTGTGTGTGTGTGTGTGTAGAGAGTGTAGAGAGCTACATGATAATAATATATATAATAAAATGCTTTGTTTTAGCCTTAAAGAAAGTATATAGGGATGCCTGGGTGGCTCCGTGAGTTGAAGCAACTGACTCCTGATTTCAGCTCAGGTCATGATCTCGCGGTCACGGGATCCAGCCCTGTGTCAGGTTCCATGCTTGGCAGGGCGTCTGTCTGAGATTCCCTCTTTCTCCCTCTGCCCCTCCTCCCCCCGCCCACAAAAAATAAATCCTTTTAAAAGAAGAAAGTGTATAAAACTTAAATATTTTCTGATCCTGACATATCAAAAGCAGCTTATCAGAAGAAAATATATTTTTTTAAAAATTAATTTAAGGTCAAGTGGCTGCTTTTTCCTCTGACCTGAGCACAACTCCCGCTATAGGGAAGACCCTGGACAGATGTTCCCCCCACAGGAGATCCCTTTGTCTTCATCATCATCACCAGTAGAAGAGCAGCTCCCCTTTCGAGTGCTTACTATACGTCCAGTCTCTGATATGCTTGTTTTCTAATCCTTACCACCCACAAGGTAGCTGTTCTGTCCCCACTTTACAGGGAAGGAATTAGGCACAGAGAGGCTGAGAAACTTGCCCAAGGTAACAACGCTAAGAAATGGAAGAATCAAGATTCCAGTCAAGGCAGCTATGGCTTGGAGCCTGAGCGCTCGACCCTGCACCCACTGCACTGCTCTCCCCCGTAACGGCATCATGAGCTCTCACAGATTATTTTACCATAACAGAACATGAAGGCTTTATGAGAAGCCCTGTCACTCTGAGTTGCCTTGAAACGCCATTTACCCCTCGGCTCAGCCTACACTGGATCATGAGACAGGTTGCCCAAAAACCACTGGAAGAGAGGAAGTTCGATACATTTAACCGCCAAGAACTAGTTTATACCAAACTTGGCTACACGGTCAACCATGTTCTAAGGAGCTTCTCAAATTTCACTTATCCGTAAGGTTGACAAAATGAATAAATAAATTTATGAAGTGAATGAATACATAAATAAAATTAAATAAATAAATAACATTCTGAGACTATGAAAAACTTCCTTTTATTAGACCTGTGTTTCCTGTAATGCCTATAGTCCTACTGGATTGTTGAATAAAGAGAAGTAATATAAATAGAGATTTTTTTCCCCAGTTTTATCAATATATAATTGACACCAAACATTGTGTTAGTTTAAGGTATACAACATAATGAATTTGGTATATGTATATATTATGAAATGATTACCACAATAAGTTTAGTTAACATAATCACCTCACATAGTTATAAATTTAAATGTCTTACGATGGAAACTTTTAAGGCCTACTTGTCTTAGCAGCTTTTAGGTATACAGTAGAATACTGTTAACTATAATCACCATGCTGTGCATTAGATCCCCAGGACTTACTCATCTTATAACCGGAAGTTTGTACCTTTTGACCACCTTTACCCAATCCTTCCACCCCCCACCCCCCATCTCTGGAAACTACCAGTATGTTCTCTGTTTCTAAGAGTTGTTATTGATGTGGGTTTTTTATAGATTCCACCTACAAGTGAAATCACACATTATTTGTCTTTCTCTGATTTACTTCACTTAACATAATGCCTTCAGGCTCCACCCATATTGTCACAAATAGCAGGATTTCCTTCCTTTTTATAGCTGAATAGTATTCCTGGGGCGGGGGGGGGGGCACATGCATCACCGCATAGAGACTTTTGTGGATTTTTTCATGTTTAATATTTTAAGATATGTTGGGGCACCTGCGTGGCTCAGTCAGTTGAGTAGCTCCCTTCGGCTCAGGTCATGATCCCGGAGTCCCAGGATCAAGCCCCACGTTGGGCTCCCTGCTCAGCAGGTAGTCTGCTTCTCCCTCTGGCTCTCCCCCATCTTGTGCTCTCTCTCTCTCATTCTCTGTCTTTCAAATAAATGAATAAATGAATTTTTCTTTAAAAAAAAAAACCAAGTGCTCTAAAAAATGTATTTTATGATATGTCACTGAAAGTGATTTTTTGTTAGTTATTAGCTAAATCAAAAATATAAACTTAGGTCATAAGATGATTTCTAGCATTTCTTTTGCTCTTAAAATAAATCCTCTGTTCATAATGCATAAAAGCCAGCAACTCAAAATGTGTAGTAAAACCAAGCTTTGTTGACCCCTTCAGGGCAGAATTCTGATTTTTCTATGTTGGGCTCCTATAACAGTTCCTCTCTTTCTGCCTGTTGTGTTGAAGGGCCAGTTTGTACTTGCCTGTGTTTTTCCCTAGTCTGGCAGCTTCTCCAGGCCAGAGCTGTTTTACTCACTTGTGAATTTCAACCACTTCGCCAATACCAGATGGGAAATAGGGTTAGAGTCATTTTTGGTGGGACTGCTTTGAGTCTGTGAGTTTCAGCAGCAAAAAGTGAGAGAAAAAAACACCCACATGAGAAAAGACAAATGTGGTTTTTGTATGGTGGCAAACTACAACAATTGGTAGAGACATTTCTGCAGGGACAGATCTCCTTAGGGGTGCACTGAAAAGCTAAAGGAAAATACATCTGTGAGCGCAGGGACTATTGTAACCGTAATTCCACCTTGCCACAGAAAACACGTGAAGAAAAGCAAAAAGCAGTCCTGAGAAGTCAAAATGTACAACAACTGGGAAAATTAAATTTTGTGTTTAATAGAGAAGTGAATTACTTAACATGACAGCAATTTGGAAACACAGAATAATTTCCATTCAAAAATATGTACTTTTTATCAACTCTCATGCGTATCAAAACCGGTGCCAAGGAGAAAGAAACTACAGGAAATAATTTATCTTCTAACAACCCTTTAAATTTAAAAGTGCCGCTGATAGCCTGAGATTCTCAGGTAACAATTCTGGTAATTTCCTGGCAGTTATCCCACCCATGACACTTAGCACTCTGGAACTGCATAGACGGTGAGGAAACCTATAGGTAGAGGCGTTTGGGGGCGCCTGGGTGGCTCAGTCAGTTAAACGGCTGCCTTCGGCTCAGGTCATGGTCCCAGGGTCCTGGGATCAAGCCCTGTGTCAGGCTCCCTGCTCAGTGGAGAGCCTGCTTCTCCCTCTCCTCCCTGCTTGTGCTGTCTCTCTCTTGTCATTCTCTCTCAAATAAATAAATAAATCTTTACCCCTCCCCCCCCAAAAAAGTACAGATGTTGGGTGTGCTCCTACCCTTGCTGGCCACACTCAGTTTTTAAAGCCAGTTTAAGACCCTCCCCTCACCCCCAATCTTTAGGTTTATATGTTTTCATAACATGGGTCAATTCTTTGTTAATTGTAGAGGGTAGTAAAAAGAACTGATCAGGAATGTTGTCCCTGGATTTATAACCCAGCTTTACAACCCACTAATTGTTTGAACTTAAGCAAGGTACTCCCACTAAGCCTCAGTTTCCTTTTCTATCAAATAGGGATAAAATGCCTCCCTCAGAGTGTTGTTGTGAGGACTCCTTGAGTCCAGGGCTTAGCACATTATTCTCAGTTTTTATCGGTTCATTATTATGTGTCGTGATAGAAATTTGCTTTGACGAAGCGACATAGAGCAGTATACACTCTTAACGACCAGGCTTCGGTGTCCAGTTCTTTCTTTCTTTTTACTTCACCTGTCTGCCCCCCACCCCCCACCAGGACCTCTACACACCCCATCCTTTTTCAGTTTCCTGTTTAGGGTTACAGATGCAGAGTTTTCTGTTCAGATCTATTGCCTGTGACTTGTAATCTATAGGGACGGGAAGTATCTTGAGCCAGTGTAAGTAAAGGCATTAGAATAGCCATGTGTTTTATATGTAAGCCAAGATTTTCATAGAGGGCCCTTCGTGAATATAGTCCAAAGAAGAATTACAGGGGGAAAAAAAGACCTTACCCCACCATCACTTAGAGATTTAACAAAATCTAGCCCACTCTAAATGGTGACTAGCCATGGAGGATTGAGAAATAAAATTTGATGAACATATGGGAAATCTGGAATCCTTACTACTACACCGGCTTGAACACTTAGTGTTAAGGTTCCTAGTACATGCCTTGGGCAGCACATGCGCGTAACTGCTTGGATACGACTGGTCTCTTGGTGTAGGTAGGTGTAGGATCCCTGGGATCCATGCTTATTCCTGCTCAGCTGTCTGACACTTTCATGCATGAGGGAAGGAATGGTGTTTCCCTAGTGCTGAGCCTCGCCAACCTGGACTTTTCAATGGAGGCATTTCAAGTGGTGTTTGCCCCACTGAAAAGGAAATGCCGAGTTCTCCACAGAAAGAGAATGAGGCAGAAGTGGCAGCAGGCGCATACGGTGGTGATCGTCCTCCTCGCCAGAGAGACTCCTGGGCAGGTCTTTCTGCCTGGCCCTCCTTCTGGGTGACCCTTTCATAGTAAGGCTTTTCACAAGACTTCACCATCAGCTTGGGCTGGTGCGAGGGCTCCCAGAGAGCCTTGCTCGGTGTTCAGGAATCTTCCGGCAAGAGAGTGTGCTGGAGCAGAGGACCACCCCTGATGGACACAAGTCCAAGTCAGCATTTCCAGATTTCTCAGCACCGTTTCATACTCTGAGGAAGTGCAGAGCCACTGGGCACGATGACTGCTCCATACGCTGTTTCCCAGATATAATTTAGAATATTCTTATGGGTAAGGGTAGGGTGTGGTGTAGAGAGAACCTAAAGTTATTAGGCTTATTGGTAGGTAATTAAGGCCTGCAGGCAGCTGGTCTTCCCAGCAGTACCTCAAGGGAAGCTGTGGCAGGGTGTTGCTGGCCAAAATAGTGGCTCACTGCCCGTGAGGTTGCAGCATGCCTGAGCTGTGGAGAGACTGACCCCCGAAGCAAGGAACCAGGCCACTGCCAGGCCCTCTGGTCTCCAGCAACTCGAAGAACTTCCCATTCTGCTAAGAGCCATGGCAAAATGAATCTCGGCTTTAGGGCCTTTGGAGTGCCCAGAAATGGTTGTAGTGAGCAAAAACCAGGAGGATGTAACAAATAAGTGAGCAGCCTGTGAGCCACAGAGCCTTTGCAGCATTCAAAACTAAAACCCCAGGTGACACCCAGAAAAATCTCGATGACATAATTCAGAGGAAGTCTGCACCTCAAGGTTTACTATTAGTAATTGACTCTCTGGACTACTGCATCACTTATTTTCCTCTTTAAAGTATTAACTATCCTTTTAGGGGCACCTGGGTGGCTCAGTGGGTTAAGCCTCTGCCTTCAGCTCAGGTCACGATCTCAGGGTCCTGGGATCCAGTCCTGCATCGGGCTCTCTGCTCAGCAGGGAGCCTGTTTCCCCCTCTCTCTCTGCCTGCTTCTCTGCCTACTTGTGATCTCTCTCTCTGTGTCAAATAAGTAAATAAAATCTTAAAAATATATAAAGTATTAACTATCATTTTAAATATTGGTTAAGTCATAAGGCAATTGTAATAAAGACCAGTGTTCTTGTAAGCGCAGTCTCTCCTGTCCATATTCAGCTAGTGGATTTAATGGCTGTAGAGCAGAATCAGTGGACAGTAACACACGTGCCCATCCTGTCCTCCACCACACCTTGACTCCTCCAGTTTCTCGTCACCATTGTAGCCAGAGTACATATCCTACCATGCAGACCTTATCATGTCACGTCATCATGTGAAGTCCTGGGGACTTCCGGTTTCCCCCACTATCCCAAAGTCGAGCATTCCTGTGAAACCTTTTGTAAGTTGAAACGCCATAAAGCAAAGAAGCAGTTATCTTTAATCTATATGGAGAAAAATTTTTGAGTGGTCCCAGACCCCAAAAATAAGCTCTCGTAGGCTTTTCTGATACCTTAGGACACATCTTGCCAGTGGGTGCACAGAGTAAATCGAGGTAAAGCACAGATGCTTGCAGACACAGTTCAGAGTTCTGGTGGCTTGATGTGGAATGGGGTTCCAGGGGAAGGTGCTCAGGGGAGCCGTGCACACACACGCAGCACGCAGCCTCTCTACCTGCCCACTGCCGAACGAACACTGAGCACTACTTTCACTTTTCGCCTTTATTCATAAAAGCAAAAATCTCTTTGGATTTCTTTCAGTTGGCAAAAACAGGTACTAACATAAGTATTTCGGAGAAGCAAAGCAGCAGAACACAGACTTTGGAAAAGCAGGGGATGTGTGTGTGTGTGTGTGTATGTGTGTGTGTGTGTGTGTGTGTGTGTGTGTGATGGACAGGTCTAGGTCAGTTTCCAGTAAGGGTCTTAGTAATGTCTTCACAGAGGCTGTGTCTCCCTGCAGCTGCTTGCCGTCACCCGAAGTAGGGCTGGGTCACCAGCCCACTGAATCAGCACATTCTCCTGCTCCATGAAGCCTGTTCTTAGAAATGTTACAGACACTCTCAGGGTTCTGGTCACTTTTCATCTGCTGCATTGAGAAGCCTGAGTCTATCTGATTCATCTTGGATGCATTCAACAAACCTATCGCATCCGCCTACCATGTGGCTGCATGGAAACGGTGAGGTGTGTAATGAATGGTCACTAGGCTCTCAGTGATTACATCTCAGTAACTTGTCCTCGTCCTCACCAGTCATCTCTCCAGTGCCCATCCCAGCCTCAATATACACATCCTTTTAGTGGATCACGGGTGATCTCTCACACAGGACTCTCCCTCCCTATATGGGAATGGATTTCTTTCCATCAGATGCCTCTTAATTCACTCCCGTACACCATGAAGGTCACTGCCTCAAGAGAGCCATGCTCTGGAGGGGGCCTTGGGACTAGCCTGCAGAGCCAGAGATGGGAGCCGTTTCCAAAGCATTGCAGGTTGCTGGTGTCATGTTTGTGTTGGAAGAGGAAAATATTTTCTAATACAATGTTTTTGTCTTGTCTTTTAGCTTACATTTTACTATGGAACTATAGATGCTTGGTGTCCAACGGCATACTATGAAGACATAAAGAAAGAATTTCCAGAAGGAGATATTCGACTCTGTGAGAAAAAAATCCCTCATGCTTTTATCCTCCGTTTTCCGCAGGAAATGGCTGACATGGTAGCTGACTGGCTAAAGGATGATCTGTCCAAAATCTAAGTCCTGACCTGCAGAATCATGACTGAGAGCTAGTACATAGCAACAGTGGCTGTGCCTTCTCTTAGTAACACCCTTAGTAGATAAGTGTTCATTGTTAATGTTTGATATTAGACAACAAAAACAAAAAAAAAATCTCTTGGCTTGTTATCAGCTCCCAGCTAGCTCCCCATACCACCGGCTGAAGTAAACACAATGAAATACACCATAGGTTTAACAGCACATTTTCCAAGACTCAGGGAACACAGTGATCAGTGACCTAAACAAGACCCCTTATGTTTGCGCGAGATACCCCAGCGGCACCCTGCAGTTGATTTTAGTAGGCAGGATCCTTGCAGACCAAAGGCAGTCTAAATTTAGTTGATTTTAATCCAATTACCATGTGGAATAGGCTCTCCTAGAGGAAATTATGAAACACGCACTAGGAAATGTGAAAGAGAGCAGTGAATGTGAAGTGTGGCGTCAGATACGTAAGTGTATGAGATCATGAGGACACACATTCCAGTAGCAGGAAGTGACGAGTAGTGGATCTCGGACGCGGACTTGGGTCTCCCTTAAAGACAGAAGCTGAAGGTGAGCCTGGACTAACTTTGAGGTCATCAGAATCCGCTGGCTACCGGCACAACCTGCGTGCCCCCCGTACCCCGATACTACCTTGCAGCATGTCGTGAACCACAGGCAGAGCCAGCATCAGGGGAGGCACTGCTTGTCTGCATCTCTGAGAAGCTTCCCTGAGGAGTGAGATTTCCTGATCTCTCTTCATCAGACAGAGAGTAAAGTTCACCAGACATTCCTTGGGCCAGGGAACTCGGTAAGAGTTGTTGACTACACCTCCCGCCACGAGACAGCCCCAAGCTCTGTGCTGAGCACCAGCCTGCCAGGCTGTGAGCTCTTGGCAGGCTCCTCTCCTACAGGGCCAGAATGCAGAGGCCTGGGGTGTCCCAAAGCCAGCCTGTACCTGCCTCATGAAGTTGCTTCTGCTGTGATTTTTCCAGTGAGACTACATTGAGGACCAGCTCGGAGCCAAATACTATGCTAGGCATCAAGGAGCGAGTTCTTGGCTATGTCATGATTCTTTTCTTCTGAAAAATCTTCCAGTAAGTAATTTTTGAGAGGGCATCTTTCAGTCTGTGAAGAGAGAATTACCATAAATGAGTTCTGCATTTCCGCCCTGGCTTTGTTAGTGGGAAAGAAATTGTTTGACTGTTGAACCAAAACAGGCCATGATGGATTGTGTGAATTCACCTTCTCCAGATGCCTTGAGGTCCAGTAGAGAAGAAGCATGTTCTCCAGCCTAGAGTAGGCCCACAGTATTTCTGCCTTCCCTAAAATGACTCAATCATGGGACCCTAGGAGCCAATAATTCCCACTGACAGCAGTGATAGTTGACAACTGATCAGAAACATTCAGTTTTCCCCTAGAGGAGACCCCTCATGGTGTTATCATTCCTTAAGAACAATAGATTGTTGTCCTTCCTTTCAAAGCCTAAAGCCCCAATGAAAGATTCAGCTCTGATATGCTGCCAAACCAGTGGTGAGTGTTGAACGAGTTACTGTCCCTTGGCATGGCTTCTGCATCCGAGCAAATGACTTCTCAGAGGGGAAGAGCCAAGCCCCAGGCAAGGAGTGCTCTTGGCCCTGGAGAGAAGCCAGGAGACACACATTGGCACAGGCCTGCACACACAGTCCCAATCGGCCTCTGTGTGGGAAGGCCTTCTGGAAATCTGATGTTAGAAGCTTAGGATTCCTGTCTCCAAAGTGCCTTGCATATAGGAGATGCTCAGTTGTACTGACTTGAAGCCCTCGAGCAAGTCATGGTTGAATCACACCTACTCAGAAAAAACATCCCCAGCTTTCCTTTCAGCAGAATTTATATTACTCCCTATTTCACAAGTCCACGTGTATGACATTGTGTCTTATTTTGGTTTGTCCGAGCCTAAAAAATGGCAAAAAGTAAAATGATAAAGTAAACAATATGGGCTCATTTTTTGTTTATCATCTGATCACCAAATGAATTTTCAAAATAAATGTTTTACCAGCACTTACGACTGCCCGGCCTGATCTCTGTGTTGAGGGAGGAGGGTGTAAGCTCAGCTGTCCCCCTGAGTTAGACTCGGGCCAAAGTCTCTCTGTTTAATTCTCAGTACTTCTTCTAGGGAAGGAAGAATCCGATTTTAGGAGATTAAAGTTCATTTTATTTCGTTAGGAATTAAACAAAAGACTCAATGTTCTCATGCATTTGTATGAGGTGATGATATGGTATAAGAATTCTGGAGGCTGCATCCTCGGTGTGATTTTTAGGCGACTTTCTCTAATTTTCCATGCCTCAATGTCCTTATAAGATAGGATTAATAATAAAGCATGCCTCATATTGTTGGAAGAATTAAGTGGGGTGATAAAATTAAAACATTTAGTGCAATTCTTGGCCGAGAGTATCTTCTCAATACAGATTGGCTCTAATAGTTATTTTCATTATTAAGCATCATCATCATAAAAAAGAAAAGATTAAAATTGGTAAGCAGTGGATGAAATTCACTTTCCAGAAGCATTTCTTCCTGTATGTACCAGTCAACCACACGAATGGTCCTTGTCAAAGGTTTGTCTTCGTACGGGTTTATCTAGCGCCCAGTGAAGGGTCTAAGCTAGAGTCAGAACCGGCGCCCCCAGGTGGTCCTCAGGCTGTGCTGGGCCAGGGACAGAGAGAATGTCCAGAGGCAGCTCCCGTGGTCCTCTGGGCTCATATCCGAGGTGGCTAGGGACCTCTCATCATCCACTTCACCACCGAACCCTTGGAGAGCCAAGGACCGCCAAAGGCTTGATTTCTCTTTACCCTACATTGTATTAAAGTTAATTCCATATTGTCTTTTAAAAGATTTATTTATTTGAGAGAGAGAGCTCATGCAAGTTGGGGCAGGGGGCAGAGGAAGAGAATCTTCAGACTCCCCGCAGAGGGCAAAATCCAAAACAGGCCTCAGTCCCACAGCCCTGGGATCATGACCTAAGCTAAAACCAGGAGTCAGATGCTTAACCGACTGAGCCACCTAGGCGCCCCAAATTAATTCCATTAAAGGAGACTAAAAGACATGACAACTTAATGTAACACTTGATTCTTACAGAAGAAAACATTGTTGGGGCAGTTTGCACAACTCGATCGGGGTCTACAGATGACCTGGGAGTAAGAGATCGATGTTTATTTTCCGACATCAGTGGTTGGATTGTGAAGAGAATGTCCTTATTTGTACTGAAGACACATTGAAGTTTCTGGTGGTGATCAGGCATCAAATCATCTTACTGATGGTTCAGAGAGGAAAGAAAATGTTCTTTGTACTTGCAAGTTTTTTATACATTTGAGATGAGTTTGAAATCACTGTACTGTCTCCCGCATCTGTCTTTTCTTCCTTCCCGGAAAGTAAATTTCTTCTTCTAAGCAGTAAGTAGAGATTTGAGTTCAAATCCCGGATCTGTCATTTACTGGTTTTTCCAGGCTACCTTGGCTTAGCCCCCCTGAAGCTCCCCACCTCCCATCTTGTCATCCATGAAAATACTTGCTTTCATTTGGAGATGTTAGAATGTTAGATTTGGGGAGGGCTTTTGTTTTCCGTTAATGGGGCTAACTGAGGTCATGCGTAACAGCAGCTGGCACCCTGTCTGGCTTATGGAGGATGCTCTGTAAAATGCTACCTGAAGGGAAAGGTTAGCAAACTTTCGCAGTCTCTCCTCTTTGGTGCAGCAGAGGACCCGGTGATGTCTCAGCTTCTACGTGGTCTCACCCAGCCTGCAACTTGATTCGTGCGGTCTTGGCATTTTTGGTTCCTACTGGGGGGAAGGGGGCAGTTGCTCACCCGGCCCAGCTTTCGGGCCGCAGGCCGTGCAGGCCTCCCACGGACAGCACAGGATGCTGGACCATCACCTTGTTGAGGACCTGATGGTGGATTTAGAAAGATGCAGGAAGCCAAACATTTCTTAAATAACCTGAGACACCGTCTTTGTTTCTGGCCTCCTCTTGCAGGAGAGAAGAAGACATACTTGGGCTGCTCCGTCCCATGGGAGGTGGGGTTTAAAGAGGGGTCAGTGGCTGGAACTAAGTGTGCCTGTGAACAGGTCTCTCTCTGAGGCCTTAAGACCTGCAGGAGTCCTTTTCCAAAGTGCAGAGATTCCTGCCTCTGCCCCGTAGATAGGCGAGTGATGGCTCCGGTTCACGGGGGGAGCCACTGTGGGACACACGTCTGGCCTCTTCTGCCAGACTGAAGGTTCTGGATTGCCGTAGTCCCCGTGAAGCGGAAACCCCCAAAGGGAGTGGGGAGGCATCTGCTCCAAATGCCAGAAAAGACAAGGAGAGCTTGGGCAGGGTGGGAGAGAGGAGAGAGCCCACAGAAAGAGGCTGCCGCTCCCCCTACACTTTCACAGGGTCTCAGTTAAGCCTTTCGGTCCCACGGGCTGTGGCCGTACTCACCACAGGTCACCACAGAGGGGAGAGGTAAGTGACTGGCTCAAGATCTCACAGCTACCGAGAGGCCTCCGGCATTCAAAGGCAGCCTCTACTCCGAGCCAAGGCTTCCTCCCCTTTCCACGGCACCATGCTGCCTCCTGGAGGCAAGCGTGGGCAGCCCAGCCAGAGCGGAGGGCTGGACGAGCGAGGCAACAGAAGGGCAAACAATGGCCTGTTTAGCAGGCCCAGGGAAGAGAAGGTAGTTTGTGACACAGCAATAGTTTTAGAAGACTGAAAGAGAGAACAGACCAGCTGGCCAGGGACGGGGGCGGGGAGGGCGGTGCATGAGGCAGCGGATTGCAAGGAGGAAGCCCTGCCTGCGAAGTCAAAACGAGGCTGCAATCCCGCATTCTGCCCTCCAGGTGCTGACTTCTCCGACCGCACCTGTGCTCTGAAACCTCTAGAGTCACCTGCTCCAGCTCCGAGAGTGCCCACGCCCCTCCCCTCCCCCACCCCCAGACTTGGCCCCAAAGGCCAACTGCTCCTGCCTCCTAGTATAGCCCCTCTCCTCCCCCGCCCTCCCTCCCTCTTAGCCCTGGGGGGGGGGGTGCCCTGGCCATGTCTCTACTAGAGTACCTACCAGTTACTGCTGGAATTATATTTTTCATAATTATTTTCATATTTCATATTTTCATATTTTCATAATTCCTCCCACCTCCACCGCCAAACTCCTTCCTGCCCTTAAAAGGAGAGTCCTAGGACATGGAACTTGTGTCTTGTCATCTCTGTGCTCTCCGGGCTTATAGAATAGGGCCTGCCACACAGAATATTCAGGAAGTTTTACCTAAATCAATACAAGTTCCTACCATACCTGAGAGTCAACCTCTCAAGAAACAATTCTCTCAGTTGCTCAGACTCTCAGGGAATCACATCTCAGGGATTCTGTGTCCCTCTGTCCCTCTCGACTGAGTGCCTAAATGGAAATGGGAGGTGGACTAGCTCTTTTATCCCTTAAGCCTTTCCGCAGCTGAGCCAGCACAGCGGGGCCAGCTAGACTCTGGGACGTTGGCTTTCTGGCACTGGGGACTACAGAAAGCAAAGCCCCCACACTTCGTGGCCATTCTTGTCCCCTCCAAATGCAACTGTTACTTCCATTCTTCCATGGTCAGAAAACCTCTGGAGTTTGAGTCTTAGCAACTACCAAATATGTGGTTGTTATTTGTTGAGCGCTAACCCAGTGCAGCACCCCAAGTGGGAATTACAGCAACAATACATGAGACCGGGCCCGGGGAAAGCAGAGCGTTTTCATTTTGGATCGCATTCCTCAGACATTCTGGCAGTGGGGCCTGTGCTGACCTCCCTACGTTGGGACAGACTTCCTTGCTGGGTAAGTCTATGGGAAAATTCCTCTTCCCTGGGAGGGGAATGTGACCCCGTGACTGGGCGTCCATTACAGCCAGGGGTGCGGGTGCACCTGCAGGGCCTCCCTCCTCACAGAGGGACTAGAATCCCATCTCCGCAAATCCACCCTGCTCCGGCTCCACACCACAGCTGGGCTTCCTCCTGCTGGCCACTGCCGAAGGGCGCGCACCTGCATGCGATTAGGACTGGCAGACGCCCATGGCCTCGCAGTCCGGGGCTGCACGCTGGTGACACGTTGCAACGGACGAGTTCCTCCCCAGATCCCTCCTCCTTCCGCACAGCAGAGTGTGGGATTCCCAGCGTTGGAGGAGCACAACCACCATGTGGGGGGCGTTGGGGGGGGGACACCACCCTCCGCAGGGCAGCAGGTGGCACGCGTCCCGCTTGGCTGCTGAGCGGCGAGCAGGCACTGGGCACGCAGTGTCGATCGGGCACACCAGGACCCACAGGAGGGAGAACAGCCCGCAGCCAGCACCCCCGTCACTAGGGAACCTTGACGCTCGGCTCTCATCAGTGTTCGGGAACAGGATAAAAGTCTAAATGCTACCCCCCACTTTCCATTCTCCCCGTAACTCCCCCTTGTCTGCTAACTCGGTATCCCCTCACCAGGGAATGCCAGTGTAGGCCACGTGGAGACCAAGAAATAAGAAAACAAAGAACTGACTCATGGTCCGTATAAACGATCACGATAAGACTTCACACTTTTCGACGGCAGAGTCTCAAATCTTACACTTGAAGGCACATACCAAGTGAGTTAGTTGAAAGGTGAACGTGATTTTCTTCCAAAGAAAAAGACTCCCTTATTTAGCAGGCATGAAATTAAGAAGCAGAAGGGGAGCAGACTTTCTAGATCTACCTTTCACCAGAGAGAGACAATCATGACCACGGGGACTGGCATTAACCCGGGGTAGGAACAACCCTATTCCAGTGGACGTGTGCCCTGCAGGAAGGGGGGCTCCCCCTGGCCACGTCCCTATCCCAGAGGAGGTAATTCTGGTAACAAGCCATTCCTGAAAGCAAGGCCCTGTCACCTTCCCCATTTGGCTGCTCTGTCACTAATCCTCTCCCAGAAGTATATAAGGAACAGATAAAATAGCTTTCTCCTTCCTGTGTTGTAGGGGAAAGTCATGAGTGGCTGGTCCTCTCCTGCCCAGTCTGGGAGAAGTACTGAAGGATGCCGGCTGGTGCCACACAGCACAGATCTTCATACTCGTCTGAACAGTACTGAGCAAAAGCGGCCGGATATGCTGTCAGAATTTGTTGGTTTCCCTAAAATACATACCTGGCCTTGCAGAGGAAACTACCACAGCTGGGTGTTTCTATGCCTGTGGGTTGTGGAGGCCTCCCTGTGCAGCCTCAGAATGGGGGTGCTCAGGCTTCCTGCAGTGAGACAGATCCTACAGGGGCCTGCTCTGTATGGAGCAAAACCTTTCCACTGGGACTGTGCTGGCAATGACAACGCTCACCTGCGACACGCGGCAGCGCCTGTCCTCCAAAGAGAAAATACTTCCCCCTTCACGTCTGCCTCTTCACCCCCGAGCCCAAGCTTGGGTACCTTCCCGTGCAGTGGCTTCATGCAGTGCGGGCTGTGCCGTGTCCCACGGAGCCACGCCAGTGACAAAGAACCGAGGCACGTGAGAGCCTGCTCTGTTTCAAGGGAGAACAGTGGGCACGACGTCCGACAGGCCCAGAGCTACCAGGGAGCCCCGTTTCGGGGCAGTTGTCCTAACGCCTGAAGTACGGAGCAGTGGAAAGCAGAGCCCCCGAGAAAGGCAGAATAGCAAGGCAAAACACAGTTCTCTGAAGACCAACCACCAGCAGCTCCATTGATAAAATATTTAATCAACTTGTCTGTACAAAATATTAAAATGGTTAATGAAGAGCATACAAGAGCATGTTTAAGAAATATATATACTGCCGTATAACTGTCAAGAAAAATAGAGATTGCTGTTTTACAGTTCATTTACATTCCGATATGTACAATCTATTTAAACTTGAGAATACGTATACACAGTGGGTTTGTGCCTGACCTTGAGCTCCCTGCCAGCCGGCCTGGGCGTGGGCAGCGTTCACAACATGAGCTCCTGCTGCCGCAGCCGCCCGGCAGAGCAGCGGGGAGATGGCCGGGTCTCGGAGCCTCCCAGCCTCGGAGCTCTGCTCTGGCCAAACCAGAGCAGGAAGACATTCCAGCTTGCATTCAATGAGTTTACAATTCTCACCACTTTCCCTATCTTTCTCCCGGGGCGAGCCGAGAAATAGTGGGTATCCTTGCAAAATGAAAGGGACTTCGCCACCCCCCCAATAATACATCCCGTCTTCAGCTGCTGAGGGAGTGTGCGTATTGAGCTGTGATGGCACTACTGTCACTTCGAGTTTTGCCCGTTTCCTCAGAACCACAGTATTGGTAGCAGAGTCCAGGTGCTGGCTAAGAGGCAGGGCACCCGTCGTGTCAGATGCTGCTGCCCACGCAGAGCCTGCGCAGACGGAGGCACGCCACGAGCTGGTGCCTGGGTTCAGCAGCAACCTCTTGATATACACATACATATATATATATATATATTTTAAAATTTTCCAAACTGTTCAGAATCCTCTATTCTCATCTGCTGAACGGCAAACTGCAGTCAGCATGCTAATCCTTGTTAAAAAAAAAAAATGCATTAACTTTTTGGGGGGCAAAATACTTCCAGCTGAAAGACCTAAAGTGACTCAGTTATGATTCTTTGTCACAGAGAACACAGAAGCTGTTTACACTACCATAAAAAGTGGACTACAAAAAAACAAAACAAAACGCCCCAAACAACCACCATGACAACAGAACAGCAGTTACCGTAAGGAAGCTTATGTTCGGGACTGTGACTTATCCGAGGTGGAGACAGCCAGAGGAGCTCTGCTCTCCAGAGTCTCTGTGCCTGGCTTGGAACCCTCCAGGATTTCCCAGCCAGGAAATATATTCTTGCTTTCTCCCTGAACATGTATCATCATTTTCTAAACAGCATGCTGCATGGCTGGCTTTCCTCGGACTCTCATAGGCCCTGACCTGGAAATATAAATTGCAAAGAAAAAGAAGCCCTCCTTGCAGGTGCACCAGCCCTCCAGCCAGCCGCTCATCCCAAGGCACGCTGCTGCTGTCCGGAGCCCCCGGGGAAGCCTCAGGACTCCTGGGATGCACGTGTCATCTTCTGCCCCCGGCAGCCTCCGGCCACTCGGACAGAAACACGCACCGGGAAAGTCTTCCCCTGCCCATTGTCAGACTTGCTTTTCAGACTCGCTCGGCTGACAAGTGCAGGCGAGGGCTGCCCATGCGTGTGGTCTGCGAGAGGCCGGGCTCATCCGGGTAAGAGGGCCGTGTGTTGTGTGCCCAGGCACCGGGCCACCAAGCCCCCACCCGTGCTGCAGCCTGGGGTGGGGGGACCTCAGGGGGCAGTTAGCCTGGGTGCCCCAGATGGGTTCGGGGTCCCCGCCAGTTCAGCAACACTCGGATGAATAAGCAGGGCCTCTGGTTTCTGTCAACCACACAGGCACACCTCAGCCCCAGAAGGTTCAGACAAGGTTCTAGGTTCCTGCCGCCAAGTGTCTGAGCAGGGTGTGGGCTCAGCACAGGCATCTCGCCCCAGCCCTCGGCTCTCGTCGCAGGAGCTGGGTGTGGTCACTGCCACGGCCGGCCGGCGGGTCAGACGGAGCAGCGCAGAGAGGATTTTGCAAAGAAGACCAGCCCCCTTCCTGCACGGCCCAGTCCAGCGGCCCCCACGCCACGTTCCTGTTCGCCAACAGCTCGAAAGATGGTGGAATAGAATAGAAACGCAGAAACCAAGCAGCTGGCCACCTCCTGGAAAGGCTGTGCTACCCAGTGGCAAGGTGCCTGGGACACGACCATCAGAAGCTTGTCCTTGTTTTTTCTAAACAACTTGTTTCAGCTTCTTATCGCTGACTTAGAAAAAGGAGAAAGAGCGTCTGCACTACAGCTCTTACCTCGTGGGCCCGTCTGGAATGAAGAGTTTCTAACCTCGGGCGAGAAAGTGCCTTCAGGGCCAGCGTGCAAAGCGGTTCTGCCCACAGACTCATCTGACTACAGAAACACCCCTTTGCAGAAGTCTCCATGCACACGGCAGCCCTCTAGCCATTCTCGGGGGATGTGAAGCGGGAGACACCAGCCCCTTCCTCTGCATACACGCACACCCACCCCTGCCGGCGGGGCCTGAGGACTGCTCCCGGCGGTGGGCACAGGCAGGAGCCAGCAGACCATCACCCACCAGTCGTGCTGCTCGGAGGACGCACTTGCACTTTTCAACAATTCTAAGCACAACTGGAAACGCGGACCAGCTTTTCAGTGACCTCACACTGACTCCACCCTTCCGTGGGTTGCTCGGCAGCAGAACAGGCGGCGGCCACCGTGAAGCGCCCCCCAACTCGGCCCAGTCAGAAGGCCTATGGCCAAGTCCCAGGCCGGTTTCAGGCATGGCCCCCGTGCTGGCAGTTCTGGGGCGGGATTGGGGGGGCGGGGGGGAGAAGCCCAGCTCTGGTGACACCGGGTGGGCGCGCCTCATGAGCAGAGAATATCCCTGAACAATAATCAGAGCCCACATGGCACGCGTCAAGCCCTCAGTTGCCCCCATTAATTTACTAAGCCAACTTCCCACCCTCTTCCTACAGGTACCATCTGGACAGGTGACTCCACATAAGGGATGTGTGGCCTTCCTGACAAGAACAGGCTTTTTCTCACCTTCAGCCCCGTTGGGGTTTAACTACTTAACAGACGAAAGTCCAGAAATGACACAAAAAGAGAAAGAAGCTTGTTCCAGCCTAAACGGCCAGAGGACTCTAAGTGCAAAGGACAGAGCTGTCTGAAAATTAGAAATAACCTCTTTTCGATACCTCCCTGTTTCTTAATGTTAAACTCTGCCACCATTTTTCACAAAATGGTGAGAAGCAGCAGCTCTTATGGTGCCCGGCCGTGGGTCGCTCCTCCAGCAAGAAGGACCAGACACAGGCATGGCAGTGAGAGGGGGTGGGGGACCGTGGCGACCTGCTGGGGCCTGTCCCCCTTACAGAGGCCTGCTTGCCGGGTGCGGGGACTCTGGGACAGTCCCAGATCTCTGCCGGGCTCCCAATAGGACCGGGGCTTGCTTGCTCCCCCTACTCCCACAGATGCACCAGCAGCAGGTGGCAGCCGTCCCAGGATTTGGTCCAGAACAATATACCCCACCCCCACCCCCGCCGTGTGAGCCTGGGGGAGCTCCAGCCGGGTTGGTGGGGCTCCTCACTTGGAACACAGGAAAGATCGTGGCTTTGGTGAGCTGAGCCCTACCCCTGAGATCTTGGCTTCCCCTGCACCTGCCATGACCCAGGTGGAAATCAAAGCCACATCTATGAGGCACCAAAAGAGGCCAGGAATGTAATCAACACACACCCATACACTGGGCAGGAGCTGTGATACTAGTGAGAAGTGGCTCTAGGGTGGGGAAGGGACACTTTCCAGGAACAGCCACATCTGCTCTGCCTTTAAACTATGTTTGTGCGCTTTTGGACCAACTAGAATCCTAGAACTATGGGACTGGAAAGCTTCTCATTTTACAGGAACAGAAATGGAAGCTCTGGGTACAGAGGTGGTGACCCACTACTGTCCCAGACCTCTCAGAAGGTGGAGCTCTAGCCCCCAAGTGACCATGCAGCAGGCGGAAAGCAGGCGACAGCGTGGAGTGGTCCCCTCCTGGGTACGCTGAGGTCCCCAGACACACCAGTATTGCTAAGACCTGCCTAGCTAAGACCTAAGCTCCTAGGAAACTAGGAGCTAGTTTCCTCCCTTCTCACTCCCAACATCTTCCAACTGCCGGGCTCACTTGTCAGTTGTCTCTCTTCCCTTCCCAATCCAGACACCTGAGGGGACCACGCAGGTCCTTCCCTGCCAATGACAGAAGGCTGCCTTCCAGACCCTCGGTCCTCCCAGCCCACTGGGCACCTGCTTGAGGCTTCCTGGCCCAGGACCGCTGAGAGGGTCCTGCTTTCTGAGCCTGGGGAGGCTTCTCCATCCCCACCGACATGCTCTTAGGTGATCGGCGAGACCCCCCATGATGTTTGTGTCCCACAGACAACTGTAGCTTTGCTTCTTCCTCTCGCCCCATTTGCTGGAGACCAGATTTGAGCAAAGCAAGAGTCTGCCTTTTTCTGTGTACAAGCTCCTCCTAGAAAGAATTCAATTTTCCTCCCTGTTTTAAGAAGAGAATCAGTCTACAGTCCCAGGTTATTTTCTGCTACGAGCTTCAATAAAATTACAAACAGGATAAATGACTTGTAGGATTTGAGTTACACTCTGATTACAGCCACAGGGTGGTCTGTACTCCCTTTAGCACTGACCGTGAGGTCCCCACTCCTGCTGACACTTCCAGGAGACTGTCAGGGAGCAGTCACTGCTCTGGGCTTGCCGGATTTGACTGGACATCACACAATCCACAGCTCGTCTCTTCCCCCACGCCCCTGTGGCACCAAAATGGCGGCACACTAGGCTGAAGGGGAGTCTGTGCATGAGGAATGGGCAGAGCTCCAGCTGAGACAACAGAGCCTGCCACCCTCTCCCGAGGACCCGACCCTGCTGCTTGGAAAGCCAGAATTCAAGGCAAGCCTTTGGGCATCAGTGGGCGCAGGTGTCCACCACTGGAAATATCTCCCCTGATACAGAAGCCTGGTTCCAGCAGCAGTGACTGGACTGTCTTCGTCTTTAGCAGACCCAGCACCAACCCGCGTGGGCCCCATCTGGCCGGCCCTGTGCTCCCCAAGCAGGGACACCCATCCTATTCCCTATCAGGAAGGAGCAGTCAGTTCATGTGGTCTCAACTAGAAGCGCACGTCTCCTCCAACAGAATGGAAAATTCGCGGGACTTGAGGAAGAATATTGTGGTGGCCCCAGATCTAGCGGGGCCTGAGTTGGGAAGGGGACACTGCCTTCGCCCACAGTGCTGACCCACTGAATCCCTGCTTGCGAGCAGACAGCTCTCCCATGGATGGGGAGCGGGGCTTCTAGCTGAGGGACTCAGCCCCGCACCCCCTTGCCTAGAAGATACAGCCAGTATAGGACCGACCGTGCCAGCAGAATTCTTCTCCGAATCCTGGCAAAGCAGCTCAGACCACATCATAGCAGCAAAAACACGTCTGCCTCTACATGTGGTGGCCCTTCTGTCATTTCTGCAAAGTGTGACATATCTTCTCCGTTCACCTACTTTTAACTCTGAGATGCCAGGGGCCAGAGCAGAGTGGTGGCAGGCACAGGTGGTCCCTGGGGGGGGTGACAGGCAGCTCCAGAGCAATTCCTGGAGACATCACTTCTAGTCAGTCACCAAGGACACACTGAGGGAGTTCGAGACCATCAGAGGAACTGTCACTGTCCAAGGACATTCCCCCCGCCCCACATGCAGCCGGGACTCCAGAGGCAGGAAGACCCCTACTTCCTACACCACTTACAACACATCTTGGTAGAAAGAGGTCATCAGGGGAAGAAAAAAAAAAACACAGAGAAAATGGACATTTTTTTCCTGCCACAAAAAGCTCAGGCTAAATCAAAACAGGTCCTCTCAAAAACCTTGTTTTTCCTAGTCGCTAAAAAAGAATCAAAATGTTTCCTTTTGTCCAAGATATTAAATAACCTAGAATTTCTTCAAAGTATAGCTAGTTTTTTCATTAACTCCCTTTCTAAAACTTCAAATACTACAATATTTAATATTTTAGTGTCATTCTTTTTTATTCTTCGCTATGACAGAGCAATCGCCATGCAATTATTAAAAACAGTTTAAGAATGTGAAGCTTCTCTGGCAAAATCCATAAATGTAAAGGGATCACTGGTCACTGAAATTGGTAGGAAGCGTACCATAGCTGCCACCTCGGAAATTTTGTTTGTGTGTTTTGACCCAAAGAGACTTTCCTTTTCTCATTATTTATAGCGACTCAGATAACCACAGCATATAAATTCACATTGTAAATGTATTTTCTTTTCCTCTGGGGGAATTTTACGGGATAGAACGGACTCAGGTGGGGTCCTTAAATAAATTAGCTATATCTAAATGTTTAGTATTCCTCTCTCTTGAACGTTTAATCACTGAGAATTAAAATTTGTATGACTCATCTGGACCTCAGCATCCAAGACAAGGGTAGAATGGACCCCAAAGGAAACAGCCCAACACAACCTTCAAGAGGAGGATGGGGTGGGGGGTGGGGCGCTGCAGGGGTTTTCAAAGAAGCCCTCAGAGTCCCAGAGAGGTGGAATCCAAATTGTTTCTTCTCCCTGTCTCAACCAATCACACAAGGCCACAAAGGACTCCCCAGGTAGAAATGAACCAAATAAAACAATGTAGGCTGGTGTGTTCTAGCTTCCCTGGGCAAGGACAGGTTGTCGGTACCATCAGTGAGACAAAGACAGGACCGGGGGAGAAGCTTCTACCTCTGTCCTCCCCACTGCACCAAGGCCCCACCCTTCTCAAGGGGCCACAGCCAAGCCCTAATGCCCCTCTACTGCTGCAGAAGTTCGGGGGGGGGGGGGGTTCCTTCCTCCTGCTCTGAACCACTGGGTTGTGCAGAGCTGAAATCTCACAAAAGCACTTTTGTGTAGCTTCACTTCCCGTTACTATCACACTGCCAAAACCTACAGCAACAACACAGCGAAAGCGTGTAAAAGCCAACACAGACTTGATAGCTAAACGCAAGCACATGTTGGCCCATTCTGAGCACACCATTTGGAGAGGGTTGCGCCTACCTGGCAGAAAAGCCTGAGTCTTCCGCAGAAGCCCGCCCCAGGACGCCTCCCCCGCCTCTTTCCAAGCCCTAAGAGCCTCTTTCCCAGCTCCTTAGCAAAACCTCCTGGCAGGTCTCTAGGAAAAGCACGGCAGCCTGCCTTTCCCCATTCACAGCCACTGCACTAAGCCTCCTCCTCAGCACCCCAAGGCACCCCTACACGCTGAGCTGCCCAGCCTAGGAGCTTCAGAACCCGGCACATGCCATCCCACCCCCAAGTTCGTATCAGTTCAGACTGGCAGTTTATAACCTTCCCTCCAGTTCACTTTCCCCTAAAAGAAAAACATTTCTTTCCACATTCTAGAGCATTCCCAATTTGAACTGACTTTTTTTAAAGGGTAGTGCTGACCTTTGCAGGGATCTGGGTAGTTCCACCATGAATTCTTTTGGACAAATGTTCCCTTTCAAAACTCAAGGCGCCTGTTAGATTTTTTAAATTAAAGAATAAACAGGCCTTTTGCACCGGTTCCTTCCCAGAGTAAATGGCCTCCGTGCAACGCAAACCTTCAGAAAGGGCATGACAGCCGTTCTGACTGTCCCAGGTGCAACACCAAGCACCCAGCCACCCAGTCCAGCCTTCCCCCACACTCAGCCACAAACAAAAAGGGGTGAGATTAAACCTACTCCCGTACTCCCATTAATTCACCCATTCTAGAACTCCCAATCCCCGAACTCTTATCTACCCCCATTTAGGGCCTGTTATTGTAACATTAACACAAACACCATCCTCCCTCCGAAAGGGGGCAGCGGAAGCGATGGTGCGTTTGCTGAGTACGCATTTGGCTCGGTAGCGTCAGGTCCTCTCTTCCCAGGGCTTTGGTGCTGCCCAAGGTAAATGTGTGCATGAGTGAACGAGTGTGTGGGTGTGAGTGTGAACGTGCGCTCCCCCTCCATCGTGCGGGCGCGGGGCCAGAGTCTGATGCGCACCGCTCGGCGACGGACCCCGACCGCAGCAGGGGGTCCTCGGTGGCGCGGCTGCCCCCTCCCTGGCCGGGCCGGGCCCGCAGGCTACCTGCAGCCGCACGCCTCCACCACCATGTCCTCGTACTGCTTGTAGACCACGTTGTTGGCCGCGTCGATGTAGAGGATGCTGATAGGGCTGAGGCGCGCGGGCACGCAGCAGGAGGCCGGCGCCGCGTCGGGAGCCATGGAGTTGAGCAGCGTCTGAATGATGGCGTGGTTGGTGGGCTCAAGGTGCGAGCGCAGCGGGAAGTCGCAAACGCCCTCGCAGTGGTACGCCTCGTAGTCCAGCGGCGCGATGATCCAGTCGTCCCAGCCCAGCTCCTTGAAGTCCACGTGCAGCGGCCTGCGGCTACAGCGGCTCCGGCCCCTTCGCCCGTGGCCCCGGCCAGCGCCCCCGCCGCTGCCCTGAGCCGCTCGCGCCCCGGCCAGCGCCGTCCGCCGCCGCCTGCGACCGCCGATGACCGCAGTGGGCGACCCAGTGCCGGGTCCCGGGTCTGGAGGCGCCTCCTCCGCCAGCGCGGCCCCGAGCGCGCGGGCCTGGGCGCGGATCTCCCGGAATAGGCTCCCCTTCCTCTGCGTGCGGGAGGAGACGACAAGAAGAGCGCGCTCTTCCGCCGCTGGGCGGCCCCTGTCCCGTGAACCGAAGCCCAGCAGCCGCAGTGCCAGCGGGCCCTGCAAGGGACCAGCCACTGAGCGCAGCAAGAGGCAGAACGCACGGGTGGCACGGGGCTCCTGGCGGTGGCGCCGCACGGCGTCTGCCACGTCGAACACCTCCCAGCGCGCTCGGGCCAAGGGCTCGGCGGCTCGCGAGTGCAGCAGGCGGGGCGCTCGGGCGGCCCCGGGGCATGTAGACAGCAGCAGCAGCAGCGGCAGGGGAGTGGTGCCGCCAGGGCCCAGCTCCGGGGACTCGTGGCGCAGGACGCGCAACTCGGCTCCCACCACCTCGTCGGTGTCGGGAAGGCTGGATACGTCGAACAGGAAGCTTTGGCCGGTCTCGGCTGGCGATTCGTCTGCAGGAGTCGGGCAGAGACAGAAAGAGAGCGCGGTGAGAGTCGAGAGCGAAGCCCGCACTCCGGGCCGCCGGGCCTCCGAAGTGCAAATAGCCCACTGCCCGGGAGGCGGGAGCGAGCCCGCCGGAGGCGAAGCCGGCCGCCCAGTCTCGGCCCAGCCGGAAAGCTGCCAGCCTGGCCCAGAATAAAGGAGCCTTCGCCCTGACTATCGATTATCGGGACCGGGGCTTCGTTCATCGAGCCAAAGTTCTGCCACCGCGACAACCCACGAGCCTTCACTTATGGCCGAGCCCGGGGCCGGGACCACACCCCTAAGCCCGATGCCACTACAGTTCCGCTGCCTGACCCAGAGCCTCGGGTTTACGGGGCCTAGATCGGAAGCCAGACTTTTCGGGCGGGTGACCGACAGAAGGCCGAGTGGGCGCATCAGAAGCCCTGCGCCCCTTCCAAGGCCCGGAGGCCAGGCCGAGGCCCCGCGCTGTTCTGGGGCTGCTCTTTATGGCCCTGCTGATGCCCCAGGACAGCCAGGAAGTCCCGGCTGTGCGAAAACGGAAAATTCGTGTCCCCTGACAGCTCTGCTCCTTGCGCTACCTCTCTTCCCCAGCCCAGCCTGGACACTCCTGCCGGCCACGATCTCCCGTGCGGGCTGAGCCTTGCGTGGGAGTCGTCAGTCCACACGGCGGACCTGCGGACCCTCTAGCGCATCCAGCGTCCTGGCTATGCTGAAGGGGAACTAAGGCCCACATAGGGAGCGGCGGCTCGGCCCAAGGGCTCCCAGCAGGGAGCGCGGCTGCTTGAGATGGGAAACCGCTGGCTTAGCTTCTCCCGGCTTTCCACGACCTCCGATGGAGGAGGCAAGGCGGCAAAAGAGTTTAGGATCCTTCTCCCAAGGGCCTGAGGCAGCCCGGGGCTCCCTTCCTCGCTGCAGTGAGGGCAGCGGCTCAAGGAGGTCTTGCCTCCAGGACACACCGATGCCTTCGCAAACATATTCCTTTCCTCCGTTATGACTTATCTCTGAGTTTGGGTGTTTTATTTTGGTCTTGGGCACTTTTTTTCTTTTTTGGGCTCAGGAAAAAAAAAAAAAAAGAGTTGAAATTCCACGGAGCAGCAGATAAGGAGCTCCCTTTGAAGAAGGTCATATGGTTTCGTTTTGCCCCAAACTCGGAGAGACTGTGCAGACTGCCCCCACCACTGGAGATCTGCTCACCGACCACTGCCGCGGGGCCCTCGCCTCCGGAGCTCTGAAGTCTGGGCTCTGCCGGTGGCTTCTGGGGACCTCAAGTAGCCCTGCTCCAAGTTGAACCTCAGAGTGGAGAGGGAGGGAGGCTCAAAGTCCCGGGCAAGTGCGTCAGCCTCCCTGCCACTGCTTTCCCCCAGGGCTCCCCGGAACACTTTTCCTGAGCCTCCCCTGCAGCATCTCCCCCGCCCCCCTTTACAAGGTGCAGCTACTGCATCCCCTCCTTCCAGAGCGAGGAAGAAAGGATGCCCTCAGAGCCTTGCCAGCCAAGAAAAGACTGAGCTCAGGCTGAGGCTAAGGGTCGGCCTAACTATATCTAAGAAAGCAACTAGTGCCTCTGCCTGCTCAGTGTCCTGCACATCCACCCGTCCTATATCCCTGGGGGCTCACAAGGCAGCCTCAGGGCTAGGGTCTTCCCTGGCCCTGTACACCAGGGCCCCGGCTTTGTAGGAGTACTGCGGCATCCAGTCCTGGGGGCACACCAGGCCTTCAGAGAATGCCTGAGAGTTCGAACTGCACTATAGAGCCATCTAGGCCCAGGATATCCAGCATCCAAAATAAAGCCGTCTCTGTGTGTAGACTCGTGTGTGTGTGTGTGTGTGTGTGTGTTGGAGGAGGTGTGTGATCTGGTTACTGCACCACCTCCACCTGCCTTCCCAGGTTAGGGTGTGCGGTGTGGGCCTGTCTGCTACTTCCTTTCCAGCCCTAGTCCCCTTTCTTCCCCTCCTGCCTTCCATGCTGGGTCTCTGGCTGGATAGAATTAAGGCCAACATTACTTGCATTTCCGCCTGAAATTAGTTAAATTTTCCCTATCTGTCTGCTTTAATGACTTCAATAGAGATTAATAAAATCCAGATGACACACAGCAACCACCACAGTCATACCCATGTCCTACCTTTGAAGGACCCAGGGCAGAGGAAGGTGGGGTGCTTGCTCCCGGCCAGGCCTGCCCTCCGGCAGGGGCTCCGTCCTCTCCACCTCACAGGGCTGGTGTCCTCCACCTCTGGCTGTCCCAGCCACCCAGCACAGGGCACAGGCCACCATAGCCACGCACCTCCCCTTTGACAGAGTCTGCCCAGAGGGGACCTCCGTGTACCTGGTGATGCCACCAGCCTCTCCCGGGGCCATGTGCTTTAGCCTGCCTCCTTCCCTTATTCCCCTGAGTTCCCCCCAAGTTGTGCGGCCCCCAGGAGACTAGAAGCTGCAGAGTTGGCTGCACTGAGAGCCGCTGCCGCCGCCACCACCATCACGACGCCGTCCCTCTCGGCCCGGGCCCCTTCTTGCTTCGGATCCTGCCTCCTCGAGGGGACCCGCCGGCCGGCAGGGCCAGGACAATCCGGCCGAGGGACTAGCTCAGCCCTCTGGGGCCGAGCCCTGAGAGCTGCCGTGCCTCTCGCCACAGTCCAGCGGGTTCGGGTGCGTGGGCCTCGGCGGAGTTGCCACCACCTGAGGCTGGGACGTGAGGGGGCCGCGCCCCGAAGGGTCTGGAGCTGGGGCTCGGCTCCGGCGGTGGCCTCCGCCTAGGAGCGGACAGGACGGACGGGCGCAGTAGAGGCGTCAGTACCTTGGTTCGCCTGGTCTGCGAAGCCGGTGATGGTGTCCGCGCGGCCGTGGCGGCCAGAGCCCGAGGTGGAGGCGGCGGCTGCCCCGGCCGGAGCCCTCCCGGCCAGGTTCCGGTAAAGCGACATCATGAACTGGTGCGGCACCACCGAGCCGTTCCTGAAGCCGGAGCCGGCGGCCCGGCGCCCGGCGCGGGCTCCGGGAGCTGCGGCGGCCGGGGCAGCGGAGACACCCGCAGCCGGGGCGAGGGTCCGCCCGCCGCCGCCGCCGCCGCCCCCCGGACTCCCGACCGGCCCTGCCCCCGCCGCTCGCAGCACTGCGGCCGCTTCGAGCCCGTCGCGGGGGCGGCAGGCGCTCAGCAGCCAGAGGCACAGCGCGGCGGCCGCGCTCAGGTCCATGGGCTCCGTGGGCCAGGCGGGCGGGCGGCGCGGGCTCCGTGGCTCCGGGAAGTCCCCCGGCGCCTCTTGAACATAGTGTTTAATAATGGGGGAAGTGTGCGCAGCAAGTCGCGGCCCCCCCTCTTCTCCCACCCCACCCCCGCCCAACGCCCGGAGCAGCGCCCCCTGCTGAACGCTGGAGTGGCAGCGCCGCGCCCCCCGCTCCGGCCTAACGCCGAGTCCGGGACAGGAGCCTCCTCCCAGCGCCGCGGCGCTTCGCCCCACTCCCGTCTAGCGAGTGTTACCCGCCGGAGGCTCCCGCCACGAACCGGGGCCCCGCCTCCCCTCCCCGCGGCGGTGCGACCCCCCGCCGCCCGCGCCCCAGCCAAACGCGCCCTCCCGAGTTAGGGGCTCCGAGGCATCGCGCGCACCCGCCCAGCTTCGTGCCCACTCCCCTGCGAAGCAGCTGCACCCGCCCCCTGCCCGCTCCGGTTCTCGGAGCGCCCGAGACGCCAGAGGTGGGGTCGCGGAAGGGCGCGGCCCCGCCGGTCACTGCCGGGACCTCCGGGCCAGGACGCACAGCGAGGCCACAGGGCGTACAGAGCCCACAGGGGCACTCAGGGCTGCCACAAAGGCGCGTTTTTCGTCTCGGGTTCGAAGGTTGCCCAGCCTGCCACAGCCTCCGAAGACCGGAGCGCGCGACCGGAGCAGGGGAAGGGACCGGGAGGGAAGAGAGGGCTCGTGGCTGGAAGGGCAGGCCGGAAAGACAGATGGACGTGGACCCACAGTCGGAAAGCCAGGATTTGGACGGAGAACTTGCGCCTAAGCTGGAGCAAGATCTCAAAGGCGCGCAGGAACTACGGAGGGAGCCCCGGGATGAGGAGGGGACCCCTGCGCGGGAGCAGCGCCCCGAGTTCATTCGTGCGTCGAAAGTGATGACCTTCCGCCCGCCTTCTGGGGGGGCCGGCCAACGGAAACGGGCTACCTGGTATGTTGGGGCGCGGCCAGAAGCCTGGAGGGCGGGCGGCCGAGACCCCCAGGGTGGTGCCTCCGGACCTCTCTGGCCGAGGTTATGGGCGGAGGGCACGCGCAGCGGCCCCGGCGGCGGCCCCCCGGAGCGCACTCGGATCGGGTAGGGAGGTGGCTGACCGGTACTGATCGTTTCAGCTCTATCGTAGCCCCGCACACGCCAGTGCGGGAACGTGCAGCGAATGCACGAGGTACTGGTAGGTAGATGGAGGGCCTGAGCCGGGCGGACCCTCGAAGCAGCGCAGATGCGTTCTTTATCCTTTAAATTTTTTATTTGCTACCGAACTTGAAATCTAGACGCGGTCGGTGCGTCATGGTCACTTTGGGTGACCAGCGTCAACACGATGCCACAGTACCCAAAGTCGAGGGAGTCCCGAGTCTGTCCGCGTTGCGCCACACTGCCCTGGGAAGAAGCTCCGCGCAGGGAGCTCCCGGGCGACTCCAGCCCAGGCTCGGAGCTCCCCTGCACCAGTGGCTCGGTCCGAACCAGTCATCGCAGTGAGGGCCGCCGCACAGACGCGGTGGCTGCTCATCGGGGCACTTTGGTCCACTCACCACCACCGGGGACGGGGACGTATGGGGGCAGGAAGAGAGGTCTGGCCGGGGGCCACTCCTCCCGGACCGCAGGCCCCTCAGGTGAGCAGAGAACAAAGAGCTGAGTTTCTTCTCTGTGGGGAGTTGTGGTTAGGAAGGGCAGCGGGGGCTGGAACCACAAGGGCTGCATTAACTCACCCTGCTTTGGGGACTGAGGATGGGGTGCCAGCCACAAGGCCTTGGAGCAGGGGAAGGGACCTGCTCCAAGGTCTCCCTCTCTGGGTGGTGCTGATACAAAGGGCCCCACAGAAATCTAAGCAGGCTGTCTCCAGAGGGTGCCCCCAGTGACACTGGCCCTTTGACCTCTTAACATCAAGGACAGAATGGAAAGGTGCAGATAAGGCACAGCCTGTGCCAAATAAACATGTGTGGGTTGCATATGATTCCCCTGCCCTGTGGCTGTCTTTGGGCTTAGGAATTAGTACTGGGGAGAAATCCCTGCCTTCTTGCTGCCACTGTGGGAGCAGGCCACTTGGCTTCTTTGAGACCAAATTTCCTCATCTGTAAAATGGACCGATTCTCACCTCAGGGCGTTGGTGTGAGGCCAGGATAACAGGCTGGCGCGGATGAGGCTCAGTAGCCTTGCCCTCCCTCTGCCCCCTGCAGCCGGTCTGTTCTGGGGCCCAAGCGCGATGATGGCCCAGAGAGGAGCTGCTCGTAGGTACCAGAAAGGCTCTGGAAAAGACTGCCCACCAGCTGTTTTTGCTTGAGCCGGAACTGAACCCCTCTCACCTGTGTTTCTGGTCTGTAAAGTGAGGTCATCACTCATTCCCTGGTCATTTATCCATCCCCCAATTCATTCTTCTTTCCAGTATAAATACTTAGTGCCAGTAGCTTTCTGTGTGTTGCTGGTCCAGCGATGCCCAGGACAGATGCACAGGAGACCAGGGCTGGGGGCGTTCGACCAGCAGCAGAGGACACCCTAGAGCTGAGGCCAGAGGGGATGGGGGCACAGGGATGCCTGGGACCCTGTCCTTCCCCTGAAATCGTGACAGTAATGCTTTGCTCTCTGACTGCTGGGCACCGTGCCAGCTGCTCAACGTACCTCATGTCATTCCCACCACTGCTATGTCCTGTGAGGGAGGGATGGTTTTTCCCATTTCCTAGACAAAACTTGGTCTATTCAACACCTTGTGCAGGTGGCAGAGCCTGGAGTCTCCAGCTGTTTTTGCCTTATCCTTGGCTGCCCTCAGGAGGCATGCATGTGAAGGGCTTGGTCTCTCATACCCTCTCCAACCCCTCCGGCCAGGCAGAGTGCCCTGCCTGGCCTCTCCAGCTCTCTCGGAAATTCTCGGCTGAGAATGAACTCTCTGGTCTGGTCCAGGTGAAGACCACGGCAGTATCACCCTGGGGACTCCTTTCTGCCCCTGCTGCCAGCTAGGATCTCACAACATCTGCCGTGGAACACAGCCTGTCATCCCTGACTTCAGGGCCTGCCCACGGTCCCAGAAGCCGCAGAGCTCAGAGCAGCACGGGTTCCCAGCAGCTTCTGCTCCAGCTGCTCGGTTCACAAGATGTGACCTGGTGGCCTACTGGGTTAGGCCCACACACCCGGGGCCTGACGGGGTCCTTGTCTCTGGATGCGCTGGGACCCAGGACTGCCCTCCTACAGGAGAAAGAAATGTGGGACCAGGAGTTCCTAGTCCTCCAGCCCTGACTCTCCGTCCCTGTGAGGCTGAGGCCTCTGGTGAACAGGCAGCCCTCGGTGGCCCAGGCTGTGCTTGGCGTCTCCTCCCAGGGGATTCCGGGAGCCTTTGGGAGGTGGGCTGGGCAGAGGGAGCTAGCACTCCCTGCCTGGAGACCCAGAAGTCGTGAAGCTTCGGAAGGGAGTTTCCTCCATCCTCTGTGTTGCCCCAGAAGTCACTGGGAAGCCAGGGATGAGGCCCTGAGGCCAGTACGGAAGTTTCGAGAGGGCTGCCGAAAACTGGGGAGGCTTCTCACTTCCGCTCTTCCATCAGTCTACCGAGAGACTGGATGCAAAGGGGGAAGAGGGGTAAAGCAGCCTGGTGCAGGGGTGGATGTTCACTGACGGGGGTGGGCAGGAAGGGTCCCCACCTTCTCACTTCCAGGCCCTTCCCGTGGAGAGCAGAGCTGTCTGCTTTCTCAGAGCACCGGGGCTCGGGTTCAGGTCACAGAGTCCCAGAACCCAAAGGAATATTTTGAGTTATTTGGGCCAACGTTCCACACCATACCTGAATCATGACAGTTTGCTCCCCCAGGCTGAGCTTGTGTACCTGCAGAGATGGGAACCCCGCCAGCGCGCGCAGCCTTCTGAGAGCTCTGAGTGTGAGCAAGTGCTCCACACTGCACCTGGGACGGCCACAGCCTCTCTCAAAGGCACCTTTACTGACGGGAGGTCACATGTCATCTGTGCACCGGCCGGGCACGCTGGGTTGACGCCCCGGAGGAAGTTACATTTGACCCTTGAACGAGTCAGGGGTTGGCAACCCCTACCGCCCCCCAAACACTGTACAGTCAGAAATCTGAATATAGCTTCTGACTCCCTCACAACTTAACTACTAATAGTATACTACGACCAGGAGCCTTGCTGATAACATAAACGGTCGATTTTTGTTACCATACACCTTTGGTATATTACACGTGTCATGTACTGTATTCTCACAGTAAGCTAGAAAAAAGCAAACGTTACTGAGAAAATCTTAAGGGAGACGAAACACTTTTACAGTACGGTCCTGTGTTTATAGAAATAAATCCATGTAAAAGTGGACCCATGCAGTTCAAACCCTTGTGGCTCAAGGGGCAGCGGCTGTCCTGGATTCTGCCAGCTAGAGACACCTCGTGGTGACCTTCAAATACCAGGAATTGCCCGGGCCCCAGTGGCAGCCCTCTCAGCCTCGAACAAGTGTCTCCTGCCACACCAGACACCGGGCCTCCCTGTCTGATGACAGGAGCACGGGAGGTCCCTCAAAGACGGCCTGCTCCATGGCTTCCGCTGTCCACAAAGAGGCCAAGTCTCTGGGAACGGAAGCTGTCCGTGCTCGGTTCTGTGTCCTTGAACATCCCTGATGGCGGGTCCCTTCTGTGATCCTGTGCCTTTACTGTTTGTGCAGCCCAGCTGGTGTGCCTCAGGCACCCTGTAGATGAGGCTGATGAGGGCTCAGCCTCCACCCTGCCCACGGCAGCCAAGCAGTGTTCTGGAAGGGTTCTGGGTGCCTCCAGCCAAGCCTATTCTGCAAGATGAAACAGATGCCCCCTGGCCATGACTGATTGATGTTCCTGAGATTCTAGAGAATCCAAACCCAGCGCCTAACCTCCGGCTGCCTGTTCCTCAGGCCCTCCTGGCAAATGCACAGTGAGGGTGACAAGCAAATGGCCACCATGGATCCAGCTGCAAGAGGCAGACAGCATGTGAGGGTGTGGCGCCATGCCAGGGACCCAGCCAGGAGCCTTCCTCGGTCTGGACCCACCATGGCCTCTGGCCTCTGCAACTCAGAGCTGGAGAGAGGGTTCGTGGTGAGGAGGCCGGGCCCGGGGTGAGCCTGGGTTTCTGCCCCTGAGGACAGTCTCCCTGGGAGGGTGTGAAGGGAAGATGGTGTCCACCGCCCATGGAGGGAGCCACCTACCATTGCATCCGGGCTTCTGGTCTCCGCAGCAGTCCTCTCCTCCTGAGGAGGAGCTCCTCCTGAGCTCCTGCCTGAGCTGCAGGTGTGGGAAGATTCCAGCAGGGCCCTGGCTCGGCCCTGCTGCCTGATGCCCCCGCCTGGGCTTCCTCAGCCTCCCAGGAATTTCCCATGCTCAACCCAGGGCTGCCTCTCCCCGGGTTACCGGGCAACAGCTCTGGCATCCACACCAGGTCGGCTGCAGCCTGGCCCTGGGACCACCTGCTCGACCTGCCCCCTGGGCCCCAGGCTACTGAGTGGGGGAGGGGAGGGGACAGAGAAGAAAGGGGCGGGTGGCTTCTTTCCTGGAAGTTCCTAGGAGCCCTCTCAGAGCCCTTCCTTCCCGTTGGGACAAGTGGTGAAAGGCTGGTGGACACTGCCATCTGCTGGTCACTGGTTATAACAGCATCACTGTGTAGCTGAACACCCTCCCACTCAGACTTAAAAAGACTAGGACCAACCGGACAGCCTGGGGAAAGATTTGGGAGCCCTGGCGCCGGGTTTAACCAGGTGAGTGGTTCTGCACCTGCAGTTAAACCAGGTTACCTGGAGCTCTAAGGTATCCTGGGAGATGAGGGGACAAGCACTGTGGGCCTCCACTGAGGTCAGCAAAGAAAGTACGTATGGGGTCATGATAAAGACCTGGCTTCCAAGCCACCTTTGCAATGCACTCGCTTTATGACCTGGTTAAGTTAGTGAACCTGTAGTCCTCCATCTCCTCACCTTTAAACATAGATGAGGTTCCCACTTGTCAGGGTGTGCCAAAGTGTGAAGGGCATAAATTTAGTAGGTAAAATCACTGTATTTGAGACATTTCCCTTCTGTCAGCTTGCTGTCTTGTGAATATCAGTAATCTGAATGTTCTGGAGATTTTCTTGGAGACCTTTGTCGACACATAAGATTAAACAATGTTAAAACTCCTTTTGGAATAAAAAACAGGTACTCTTAGAATATTCAACAATTTAGAATGCCCAGTCCTTTAATCTTGGTCAAATAGGAGGCTGGAGTTTCTGTTCCAGACATACAATGAATTGAGGACCATCCTGTCTTCATCTGGGAAGACGGGGGCTGGCATGGGTCAGGAGCAGAGGTGGAGGAGCCAGTTGTGTCCCCCAATCTGGGATGTGACACCTTGAAACTGCCCCCGAGGATGAGGACATTGGGACCAAAAAGTGTCCTGATTCCCACAGCAGAGTGTCCAGGGGGGTTGACCTGGGGACCCAGTGTCATCAGGTTGGGTGGCTTCTCTCAGGTCTTCTGGCCCCACGTGGCAAAGGCATCTGTGAGATCTGTCTGCAAGAGACTGTCTCGGAGGCTGCCGTGAGGTGGAGGAAGCTGGCTACAAAATTGGGAACTTGGCCTGAGGCCATGGCCACCCCCGCGTGCTCCCCACTTTCCTAGACAGCTGCTCCACCTCAAAGTAAACCTTAATTTAAGGCAACACCCCAGCTGGGTTCTGTCCTCCCAGACTTCCTTCCTGGGTTAGATAAAGAGTTGGAGGACTCTAATTAAATTGCTTATCCTGATTGCTGGGGACACAAATCTGAGAGTTAGGAAAACACTGGGTGTCAGAATCAAAATCCCAAAAGCCACCAGCAAATCATGGCAAATTAAAAGAACAGGGAGATGCCATTTCTTCTTTACTTCTCAGGTTAGTAAAACCAGAGAAGATAAAACCCGCTATTGGTGAGCAGTGGACAAGCGGGCATTCCGTAGATCCTTGGCAGGAATGTAAATTCATAGATTTTTCTAAGAGTAATGTGACAGCATCAACATTTGAAAGAAGGAAATGCTTTGACTCAGCACTCTTGTAGGAATTTAAGTTGTTATGGGTATACCCACACAAGTAAAGATAAATATACAAGCATTTTTAAAATTGAGGAAATCATGAAAACTGGAAATTACCAAAAAGGCTTTTAATAGGGTCATAATAAAATAAATTATGACACACTCTCATGTGGACTGCTCTTCTCCTGTTACAAGACTGAGGTAGATGTTGGTGTGTGGCATGGAAATGTGCCTGCAGTATATCATACCGAAATGCCCAGTGGACAGAGTAGAGGAGGAGGAGGGAGGCTCCATCCACACAAAGGTTCAGGCTGTGTTGATGGATGTGTGTCTGCCCAGCTGTCATGTGTCAGTCACTGTGCCATCCACTCTCTGCCCTCTCCCGTCCTCAGGGGTCTCTCTCACTTCTCTTGCCTCCATCTAAAAACAGGTGCACATTGTTTACATCATAAAACAATAAATCTGCCTTGGAGAGCTTCATTATTACATGTCAGTATAAAGGGACTCCTGCGTAGTACTTGAAGATTAATTGACAGATCAAGACAACAGAATAGGGAGTCCAGGTCACAATGTTGGCAAGTAATAGCGTTTGTGAGTATTTAGGACACAACATAGTCACGATTCCGATGGAAGAAAGGACAAACTGTTCAAAAAAAAAACTTGCCAATGAATGGTCCTCGATACTTGACTAAGTATTTAGGGGGAAAAAATGACCCTTATCTTCAGACATAAACCAAAATGAATTCTCAGTGAATCAAAGAATTGGTTGTGGAAAATATATTTGGAGAAAATTCATGACTATTCATATAGTCTGGAGTAAGGAATAGTTCTTTAAGTATCATTCCATTGTAAAAACCACCAACGGGAATGTCCAGGGTTGGAACTACATAAAAATCTTAAAACCTGCATGTTAAAAAATTCAAAACGCAGAACTGACCCTAGGAAAACGATCCAACTCAACATCACCAGTCACGGGAGACAGTGGCATCACATGCCCTCTGGCTGATCACCAAGAGAAATCACTAGGAAAATACCAGTCGAGGAGCAGCCTGCAGGATTGGTGTGGACCCCGTAAAGATGTCAGCGTCACGGAAGACAGAAAAGCCGGGGAACCGTAGAGTGAAGGAGACTAAATGCGTATGACAGTTAAATACGATGCATGACCGTCAGCTCCATTCTTGATTGGGAGGAGAGGGGAGCCGCTGTGAGGAAAAGCCGTTACTGGGACAAGTGGGCACGCTGGAGTATGAGCGAATGTTAGGTAACAGTAATGTGTCCGTGTCCCATTTCCCGAGTATGAGCCCCGCATCGTGGCAGGACAAGGCTCCACACTGTGCATCTGAGAAAGCACTTGCTAAAGGATTTAGAGCGAAGTGTCGCGTCTGCGAGGAAAAAGGCAGAGAGAGGAGAAGGCAAAAGGCCGTGTGAACAACTGTGCATCTCCCCAGCTGGGGCACCCTCACTCTCCGCTCCCTCTCCGCGGCTGAACGACTCACCCACCCACTGCTGGGAGGACTGAGTCTCTGCTCAGTCCTCCCTGGGACTTGTGGTGACTGAAGAGAGCTAGCTGCCTCACCGCTAGACCCCTCCTGGGGTGGCCCACAACGGGCAGCTGGTCTGGTTCGTGTGGGGTATCAAGTCTCGCCTCCTCCTCTCAAATCAGGAGGGCTCAGGAGGGTCACTGGAGCTCCCTCTGCCCCGGGGTTTGGGCCTCTGCTGTGGCCGTGGCACTCAGCCCCCTCCATCCCGCCCGGCATCCTCCCCTGGCCATCTGCGGGTTCCCTCTCCAAAACCCAGTGTGAGCCCAGGTGAAGGTGCACACGCGGGATATGAATCTGTCCACTTCTCTGTGAGTTTGAAACTTTCTCAAAATAAAAACTTAGAGGAAAAAATAAGTTAAAGACAAATGGGATGATACGTATCAGAAAAGGGTAGGATCTTTCATTTACAAAGCACTCTTACAAATCAGTAAAAAAAGACAAACAGCCCAATTTTTAACACGCTCAGAGGAAATAAACAGGATCGCTAGAAAGAAAATTCAGAGACCAACAAACTGGTAGAAACATATTTAAGCTCGCTTGGAGTCAAATACGTGTCCTTCCAATCAAGAACTATCACTTTTCCCTTAACAAATTTGAGAGGATCTAAGGAAATGAACCCAGGGCTGGCGCCGGTTTGGGGAGGAGCTCTATGCCAAGCCTCCTGGGGGGAGGCCTGGTGGCGGTTCTCAAAGCCACTGAAAGTTTTGTGTCCCTGTGCCTGCGCTCAAGCTCTCCGGACTTCTGCTGTCCCATTCCTTTAGCATCCAAACAGGAAGCCTGGCTTTGCCGGGCCCCAGGGAGTGGGGGATGTCCTGGAGGAGCATCACAGAGAAGAATGGGATCAAGGCCACCACAGAACACTACCACCCCAGCCGGCGGGGTCACCCTCTACAGATGGGGCTCACCTGTCTCTCCCAGAGCTCACAAGTTGCCCACAGGCAACTCCTCCTGAATGTCTATTACTTTTTAACGCAAAAGGATTAAGCTCTTGGTCTTCCTCCTCTTCCCCCCATCTCCTGAGATCCTCCTTCACTCAACAAAGGGCACAGAGACCCACCAAAGTGTTTTTTGACACATTACCCCTTTTCTCCCAAGCAGCCTCCTGGTGGATCTGGCGCAAACAGCTAGCTAGCGTTCACACGATCACCCATCCATCTCCCACCACACACCCTACCTTTCCATCAAGCGTCCGTAGCTTAAGGACCGGAAAAGTAAGTTTCGTATATCGGCACACGGCATCCGAGGTAAAGATTTAAGATGATGGTTTGGGAGGTAATAGTGAAAAACGCTTACAGGATGATAAATGAAAAAGCAAGTTACAAAACAGCACATCCCAAAAGGTTTTGTATTGTTTAAAGATGTGTGTGTGTGTGTATGTGTGTGTGTGTGTAGAACAAAATGCCAAGAGAGCAGGAACAACAAAATGGTCACAGTTGTTATGTCTGGTACGGAATGAGTGGTGAATTTTATGTCATTTTTGCACTATCCATATTTTCTGTATTTGTCCTGTAATGAGGATGAATTAGAGCTATACAACAGTTCTAGAAGCAGGGGATCTTCTAGAATCACGCTTCTGGAGAAGGATGCCTCACTCGCCGCCCTACGGTCGTGTCCATCCTGAGGCCCACCCTGACTCGGGCCTCAGCTTCCTGGAAGAATGTTGTCCCTCACACCCCAGACCCCATCCTGAAATACTCTTTCCCTTTGTTCCTTCTGTGAGTCCACTCGCTTCTTCTTCAGGATAAATGTCAACTCTTGGACGTGGCACACAAGGCCCCCCAAGGGCAGGTCCCCTGTAGTGCCTGCAGCCTCCTGATCCCACCCCCCCACCCCCCCCCACCCCCGCACGCTCCCCACCCCCCAACCTCCAGGACACCGCGCTCTCTGGAAGCACCTGGCTTTGCAGTGCTGGCTGTGACACACTTTACATCTTCTCTCCCTCCTCCTCCTCCTCCTTAAGCACCCCTACGCCCTTCTGAACAGTTTTTAGTTTCAGCCTTCTGGAAGTGCTTTTCAGCTGTACCAACAACGAAGCCATTGCCCAAAACCCCACTTAGAGTGGTCTAAGCACTTGTGTGAAAAGTCTCGACACCTCTCAAGAAAGAGTCTAGGGCTTGTGTGATAGTTCATGAGCCATCAGGTCCCCGGCCTCTTCCATCCCTAATGGGTAGGCCCCAAATTCGTGCTTGTGCTTCACAGCCCCAAGATGGCTGCTGCCTCTCCAGCATCTCATCTCCTTTCCAGGCAGAAGACAGGGCAAAAACAAAGAGTTTTCTCCTAGCAAGGTAAATCAACTTCAGGAACTTCAGGATATGTGGCCAGAAATTGTCACATGTGCCCTCCTAACTGCAAAGGAGGCTGGGAGTACGCGTGTTTCACCCTCCCTGCCTCCAGGGCAGTAAAAGTTAAGGAGGAAGGGGACTGTGAATGGCTTCGGGGTAGCTAATCCACACTGCTTACAAGACATTTCCTCTCATCCCGGTCATAACTGAATGTCCAGCAGTGTGTGAATCAAAGGTTGCCATTATGTGCACTTCACCAAAAAGAAAACCCAAAGCTCAGAGACGACATTCATGTTTTTCATGACCCAGGTCTGGCCCTGCCTCCTCCCAGAAGAGTTTCTTGAATGCCCCAGACGAAGGCAGAGTTAAGTGGATGCCCTTCCCTGTGCATCTGGGGCCTGCATCCGTGTTGACATCTCCAACTATTCCGGAGCAATGTGTGCGCCCCACCAAGGAAAGCTGTGTCTTCTGCATCCTCAAAGCCTGGCCGGGTGGCAGGCCCAGAACTGTGGCTGGGAGCATTTGCTGAGTAACCGGGGAGGTGGTGGCCCTGCTCCACTTGGGGTGCCTACACCGTTAGAGTGCTAGAGCATCACTTTAGAGGACAGAGACAAATCAGCAGATCCCCAGGAGAACCGCCCCAGCAGAAACAAGGGCAATGGTAGTGCACGGTGTGGCCAGAGCTCAGATCAGACTCCCTGCGGGCTGCTGACTGCACTGCCCCTGGGGCCCAGTGACATCCCTGGGGTGGAGGGAAACCAATGCCTGGAGCATTCCTCCAGGGCGGCGCAAAGGGAAACTCTAAGATCCTCGGCAATGTGGTTTGCATTACTGCAGCTTCAGCCATGGAAGGGGCTCCCTGAGTCAGGCAGGAAGCAGAAAATATCAGATTTAGATCCCACATTCCGTGCATTGTATACAATTATCCACTGGAGCCACATAGGGGCAAGCAGGACCCACAGAGACAGAAAGTGGGATTGCTCTCAGGGACCAGGTCGCTCTATCATGGGGAGCCGGACATGTTCTTGGCAGCCTCCAAGAGCCCCAAAGGCCCCAGCGCTGCGCACTTGGGAACCCCCGGGGCCAGGGGTGAGTTTCACTTGCCTGCAAGGCCTGGGTGACAGGCAAGCTACCAGCTGCGGCAACAAGGGGGAATCCCCTTCTCCACAACCCTGCACCTGTGCTCCGTGTATAAGTGCTTCCCTAGATCCTCCCCGGCGGTCTCCACAGGCTCAACGAGGGCTCAGCCCCAAGTGGCTTCAGCAGCTTCTGACCCAGGACGCTGACATCAGGGGCTCGGGGGGTGTGTGTGTGTCATTAGGAAGGAAGGGCACCTGGAGAGATGGGTCTGCTCATGGAGAAGGAGGGAGAGTGTTAGCAGTTCTGTGAGAGGGAGACTTTGGGGTGACAAAGATTGTCTCCTTGACCAAACTTTAGCCTCCTCTGATCCCTCATCTCCAGTCAACCTTGACCTTGACTCCACTCTCCCCCTGCAACCTGCACGGATGGCCCAGTCTTAGCAAGAATCCTCTTAAGCAAGCTGAGAGATGATTGCCCACCCCCACCCCCCGGGGAATCTGATCCCCCTCCACATCTGATCAAGTTCTCCATCTCCACCTTTGATGTCCAAGCCCCAGCCTGCCTTCAGCAAGAATCCTGCTAGGTTGTTTGAGCAAGAACCACGGCCCCTTGCTGTCTCCTCCAGACCCCTGGCCATCTATCACCACGTGCCCTGGCTGGACCGAGCTGGGCCTGACCCCACTGCTGTGACAGTCCAGAGCCCATTGCCGTGGTCTCCGGAAATCTTCCGTGGGGCTTTAACAAGAGTCCGAACGATATACGGTATCTCTTCAGCAGGGGAGAGGAAAGCAGCTTTGGGAAGCTTTTGAGGCCCTGTCCGCCTCCTTCAGGAGGGCCGCGGGAAGGCCTCTGGAGTCGTCAGCAGCTGCTGCTTTGGACGGCGCCCGCAACCGGGTCTAACTGATCTTGTTTGCTGGGGTATAAGTTACCTCGCTCCGCCCTCCTCTGAGCATCCCCAGGGCCATGACCACCGGCTGCCTTGTTTCCCAACACTCTCCCCAAGGCAGGGGAGCCAAGTAACTTGCCGTCTGACCCTGGGCACTCTGCTAGGAGCGAACCAGGCGCTGTCGCTGCCAGGACAACTGGCGCAGACCAGGCCTCGCGGTTCCCAGCAAGCCTCCTCCGTTTATCCTTCGGTGCCTCCTGGCTGCGGGGCTGGCTCAGGACCCTGGTCGTGGGGGCAGGGGGCGTGGCCCAGCCGGACCCGGGCCTCCGACAGCGCCCAGCCCGCTTAGGGCAGTCGGGTCACGCTCAGCGCCCCAAGCTCCAGGAAGGCCGCAAATTCACGGCGGCCGCTGGCCGAGCCCGGTGGCCACCAGGGGGCGGGCGGGGGCCGGGGCCGGAGCCGGGGCGGGCCGAGCGCGCGGGGCGGGGACGCGGCGTCGCCGTCGCCCGCGGGTCCCGTGACCGTGCGCCCCGCCCGGAGCCGCCGCGGTCATGCAGTCCCCGCCGGTGCTCGTCACCTCCAGGTGAGCCAGACCCCCGGTGCCCGGCGCCGCGTCTCGGGCCGCGTCGACTCCGGGTGCGCGCGAGCGAGCCGGATGCGCCCCAGTCCGCGGAGCAGGCGGACGCGTTCCGCCCCGTGGGCCCGCGGCCCGGCCTCGCCAGCGCCCTGGCGGGTGGTCTGGAGTCGGCCCCCCCGCCGCCCGGCAGGAGAGGTGGGCGCATTGAGTGTCCCCGTTTTACAGATGGGGAAAAGTGAGGCCCTCAAGAGGGTAACGAACTCGCTCCGGACCCAGTGGAAGGCTGGGATTGGCTGGTCCCGTAGGCAGGCGGAGAGGGGGTTTACTCTCCCCTTTGCCGACGTGCGTTCACCACTTTTTAGCCCGAAAATACAGTTTATGCCTCCTGTCAGCGCTCACTGTGTGCTAGGCCCCATGCACGGCACTGGGGATGGGGGTGAATCCGAAAAGGCCCGGCCCCGCAGGGGACACGGAATGAACCCAGGCCTGCGGGGGCCAGAAGCTAAGGGGGAGGGGGCAGTAGGTTCAGGTTGCCATGGGAGCGCAGTGCAAGGGCGGAACCCAGGCTTCTAGGAGGGGGCGAAGGAGGCCACGTCCCAAGGAAGAGTAGGAGTTAACCGGGTGAGGGGGAGAGAAGTGGTGGCAGCTGCTCCAGGAGGTAGCTCACGAGAAAGAAGTGCAAGTTATAGCAGAGGCCTGGGAGGCAAAAGGTGCCGTGGGGGCCCAGCTTGACCAGACTTGGAGCACCTGTGCAAGGTGGATCCTGGGAAGGAGGCATGTGCTTTGACTCTGTTATAGAGTGACTCACTTAAGGTATTTCCCTAGACGCCACTCTCCTTCCCCCCCCTGCCCAGAATCTTGGTCTAAGATGCCAATTTCTTGCAGAAATGGATGTATTTGTTTTCCAGCCCAGCTGTTCTTTTTCCCGCTGTAACCTGAACTCCCCTGTGACTTCAGGTCTAGAAAAATGTGATTCTGTAAGTGAACCCTGATGCCAGAACCCGCTTGGTGTCCCCTGCATGACCCAATGAGGTCACAGGCTGTGTCTTCATTGGCACAAGACGTGTACCTGGGGTTCCCTAAGTCACCTCTCCCTGAGCCTGTTTCATTCTCTGCAAAAAGGAGGTTTGAGATTGGCAGGTATGAATCGTGTCGGCGCAGACACCCCTCTGAGCCCATATAGACTGGGTGCGACTTTGGCGCCCAGTGTTTGGGAAGGGGGTGGGTGGCTTGCCTCCCTGCACCAAGCCAGCAGGGCCTGCTCACAGTCACGGGTGCCCAGCAGGTGGTGCTCACTCCTTCCCACTGGCAGGCACCAACAGACCCAAGCCGCTGCCCGCAGCGGGGTCCAGATGCAGGCAGGCTCCAGTCCAGGCAGGCTCATCCCAGTCGGACCCCAGTTCAGCTTTCCAGTGCAGCCCCCCACCGCTTATCGCCGCTGGCATTCACACCTGCGTCCGTCCAGCAGCTCCTGGCCCAGTGCCTGCTCTGTGCCAAGGACTGGTTCAGGTTCTAGGGTACAGCAGTGAACCAAATGAAGCCCGTCTTATGGATCTTTAGTGGAGACAGCTGGACAGTAGGTAAATAGATGGTATGTCAGGGACGATAAATCGCATGAAGGAAAATTAAACAGGAGGGAAAAAGAGACAGGCGTGAGTGCCGTTTTGTTCAGGAGTGTCTTTCTGACAGAGTGGCAGTTGGGCAGATCCAGACAGGCTCCCTGAGGGAGAGAGCCATGAGGATATCTTGAACAAGACTGTACCGAGCAGAGAGGACAGCAGAGCCAATGTCCTGGGGCAGGGCACCAGCAAGGAGGCCAGCGTGGCTGGAGTGGCGTGGGCCTGGGGGAGTGTTGGGTGAGGCAGTGAAGAGCTGTGGGTTTGGGAGCAGGGTGGTGGGGACAGTGCAGGGGTGGAGGGAGAGAGAAGGGACAGGGAAGACTTGCAGAAGTGTGCCTTGAGTAGGCGATGGCCTTGAGTAGGCGATGGCCTCGAGTAGGCGCCAACCAGTGTGTCCCCAGAGGGGGAGGCGGATGCAGGCCGGTTGTGAGGCGGAAGCTCGGGGATCTCTCTGGTAGCTGCCGTTCTCAGTGAAATAAAAAGCAGGGCTGTCGGAGGAGAGCAGCATCGGGGGTCCATCGGGGGTTTGTTGAGCGATGCGGCTTAGACCCCATGTCTTGCCGCTCAGGGGATGGTCCCAGGGGCAGCAGAGTAACATCAGCATCACCGGGGAGCTGGCTGGAAAGCAGACTCTCAGGTCACATCCCCGAACTGCTGAGTCCAGACCTGTGCATTGACAGCTTCTGCGGGTGCACCTGAGATTCCAGAAGCTTGGTCTAGGGCACAGCCGACTAAACTACACCCGTGAGGCAAATCACGCCCACCTCTTGCTTTGTACATACAGTTGGTGTATCGTCCTGGCTGCTGTCATGCCACATGGCTGAGTTGAGTAGTTGTGACAGAGCCTAAAATGTTTATTTTCTGGACTTTTATGGCAAAAGTTTGCCTGAGGTGAGTAAGTGAGTCAGGCTCAGGTGCATCGGTTACCTGGGGGAGTTGTCAGTATGAGCTGGTGGGTCCCCCTCCCCGGGGCTTCTGATGCAGTGGCCTGAATTTCCCAGGTGACGCCAATGTGGCGGGGACCACGCTTGGAGAAGCCCAGGTCTAGACCAAGGGAGGAGTGCCAGGCCCAGGCTGCGGCTTGTTAGGTTGTGGCTGTGAACTCCAGGTGGGACCAGGTGGCGGCGTGTCTGAGCATTTGTCCCCGTCTCGGGCAGCTGCTGGGCACCGGTACAAAGGAGGCAGAGAACTGGAGAATTCAGGAGGGGGGGGGGGGCGGGAGAGCAGGGGCCTGCCGCAGTGATTCTAGCCAAGGAGGCGTGACGGGAGCAGGAGGTACAGTGGGAGCAGTGGGATCGTGGGCTGAAGGTTCTGGTGTGGTCAGATGCGGGGTACCGAGAGGGAGCGCTTGAACCCGGCGTTAGGAGGTGCCTGCCCGTGGGAGGTCAGGGGCTTCTGCTTTTCTCGGCCGAGCGGCCCCCTCTCCTCTGCACTTCCGGCCACCTGTGCTTCGTTGCCTTAATGATCCTCGTTCCTGCCTCCCTCCAGCCTGGAAGAGGCAGCGCGGGCTCTGGGGCAGCGGCCTGGGTGTGAACGGGGCTCCGGCTCTGACCAGCGGAGACCGAAGCAGGTGACTCCCTTGTGCCTTGTTCCCGCTCTGTAAATGGGTCCCAGCAGTTGTGTCCCCGGTAAGGCTGCGGGAGCAGGAGTGACCTCAGTGAGGTCCTGAGAGCCCACAGCAGTGCCTGCTGCTCCCAGGTTCACTTGTCATGGGCTCTGCGCTCTCGTGCTTGTCCCAGGAACACACGTGCACACTGGGTGCTAAGCCAGGAGCAGCACCGGCTCGCTCCGCGGAAGGCTGAGAACGCTCATTCGGTCCCTGGCCCAAGGAAAGGAGGGCTGATCTGTGAGGTGTGTTTTTCCATCTCACAGAGGTACATTTGGTGTCGCCTGGGCTTCCCTCAGTCGTCAGTGCTTATGACAGTGAGCCCTGTGTCCCATGAAAACGTTCGTGTGTGTGCGGAGGTCTGCAGGCTCCGTGCATGTGTGTGCACTTCACATACAGGCGGGTGGCACTTGTCCTCCTTGGTGGGGGACAGATGGCATCCCCATGGCGACCGTGTCGCATGCCTGTGTAGAGGTGGGAGAAATCCACGCCGAAGAAGTCCTGGGGGACAGAGTGTCTTTGCAGTCCACCTCAAGGATGAGGGGTCCTGTCCTGGGTGTGTGTGATGTGTGTTTGTACGCGTGGGTCCGCATTACCCCCTTTCAGACGGTGAGCGTGCAGTTGCCGTTAACGTCTCATGACCTGTTTGCCCCCCATACACATCTGTGTCGCGGTGACCGATTCTCTAGCAGCTGCGCTGTTTTGCTGGGCACCCTCTCAAAGCCTCATGCCGCAGCCTTCTCAGGGCCTCGCCGGGCCCCACCGCTCCTGAGAACCCTGCACCCAGGGCCCTTTCCATCCTCCCCACCCTGGGCAGATTCCTTTGTAGCCCTCCTGCCCTCAGGTTCGCTGAAGAAACAGGTCTCTGCCCTGGTTCCTGGCGGCGTGTCTTGTCTTTCCCTGTGCACCGAGAGCCCCCAGATGCCATCCCTCCATCCTGCAGGGGCTGGTGCCCTGAGTGTGCGGAGCTCACCTCCCCACTGGTGATTTTCCACGAGCCCCATCCCTTCTGCTCCTGCTTGTTTTCCTGCTGGGGACGGCCCTTGATCTGCACGCAGCCGGGAGGCAGCGCCCACACGTGGGGCTTGGGAAGCCAGGCCTTATGAGGGGCCGGTGTGTGGTGGGGCGGGTGGCCCAAAGCAGCGACCATAGAGGACAGCCCACGGAGTGGCCTCCTGCCAGGCCTACGGGGAGCACCCTGAGGTCCCGTCCGCGTGCCGCTCCAGAAGCCTGCCGACTTGAACCTGAGCTTCCTCTGCCTTCTCTCCCTTCTGCAGGCGAGTTCAGAATGTGCACACGGGCCTCGACCTGACGGTGCCGCAGCACCAGGAGGTGCGGGGCAAAATGCTCTCTGGCCACGTGGAGTACCAGATCCTGGTGGTCACCCGGCTGGCCGCGTTCAAGTCGGCCAAGCACAGGCCCGAGGATGTCGTCCAGTTCTTGGTGAGCAGGGGGTTGGGGAGGGGGCTTTCAGGGGGGCCAGGGGCCAGGTGACACACCTGTCACCACCGTATGAGCAGCAGCAGGGAGCGGGCGCATCTCTAGCCAGCACTTGCTTGGGCCAGAGAGTGCCAGAAAGTGCCAGGCGGTGGGGGCGCGAGGGTCTCCCAGGCAGAGGGCCTAGCCTAAGCGGAGACTAGCCACAGGGCTGGTAGGAGGCGGTTTGCATGCAGTGGAGTATCAGCCTGGAGGATGCGGAGACAGCGGACAGGGTCCCGGTCATAGTCACAGGGGGCGTATGGGGAGCCCGGCTTGTCTTGCAGCCAGGGAGGAGTTGTAAGTAGGGGAGTGACTCACTGGCCCCTCCGGTGGGGAGTGCTGATGGATTGGGAGGAACCGGGCAGGGGCAGGGGGCCCAGTGATGAGGCCAGTGGTGCTCCAGGGGAGGGCTGGAGGCAGGCCAGCCGTGAGGGGGAGGCGGAGATTTGTGAAATATCTCCAAGGTAATGTGCGTATTGTCTGCACCAGCAAAAGTAAAGAGAGGAGGGACAGGTCTCAGGGGGTTGTGTGGCGTGTCGGGTCGGTCAGAAGGACACAAGAGGACCAATCCATGGGCTGGAGCCAGGGACCGGTCAGGCCCAGGAGGCAGATTTGGGAGGCGTCAGCTTAGAAGTGATGTTGAAAGTCTGGGAGTGGACGAGGTTGCCCAGAGAATGGACGTGGAGGACGGAGGGAAGGGCTTAGGAGGGAACCCCAGAGACCCAGCAGCCCCGGGATGGTCAGAGAGAGAGTGGAGGCTCTGGGGCCAAGGGAGAAGGGGGCATCCTGGAGTCACAGGAGCTAAGGGAAGAGAGAGCTTTGAAATAAAGGCAAAATGAATGAGAGCCCTGTGGTGTAGACAAGATCAGTAGCTACAGGTTTGCTCATGGTTCGTTCTGAATGTCCTGGCAGCTGAGACAGAAAGGGAAATAGTGAGTGACCTGGCTGTGGTGCCCTAGTAGCAGAGACGTCACCTTCTCAGAGATAAAGATGAATGGCTCAGGTCTGTCTCTGCGGGAGATGGAACACGTGAAAGCATCTAGAGCTGGTCTCTTTCATGTGCTGCTTGGACTTCTGGTGAGAGGCGAGGTATAAGGTTAGGTGGTGGTTCTGGTTCTGCTTGGCTCTGAGTGGTGGGGGTTTGCGGCTCCTGATGTCTGGTCTGACCCCCCCCATGGAGCTCAACACATGCCCCAGCCCCGCCCGCCCCGGCCCCATTTTCCGGGATGGGAGCTGAAGAGCGTATCCGAGGTCCAGTCTCTGGGCGTAACAGAGAGGCAGCGTGTGGGGAGCGGGGAGCAGTGTCCACTGCTGTGCCGAGGACCAGCCTCACGTGGGACGCTGTGCGCGAGGACATCTTGACCCGTTCGTGCATCACACCAGCGCCGCTTTCCTCTGCCCGGTAACACCCACGCCCTGTGGAGGGGGCATGTGCAGGGTGGTCATTCCGGCGGGTGCGTCTCAGGCAGTCGGAGCCCCTGTGAGGGCGGAGGAGAGTGCTTTACCTCCCTCCGCCGCCATGAAATCTGGGGATGCAATCCAAAGCCTGAAAATCTCCGAAGTTCCATGATTTAGCTGCAAAAAGAAAAAAAGCACTTTGCCTTCTGTTCCTGAAAAGGATACCCATGCTTTAATGTAAAAATGAGTTTAATTGCTAATCAGAAAGTAAAACCAATCCCCAGAGAGGGGCATGGGGTATGCTTCCCGCTGAGTGGATGCCCCGTGTCCTGGTGGCACAGGCCCACAGGCTGCCCTCGGGGACTCTGGGGAGCAGCGCTGTCTACCCTGCGCATCTGCGCACCAAGCAGAGAATCCTCTGCACTCCCTGCCTCTCTCCGAGCCTCCTCATGCTGCTGTCCGAGTAGCTACTGAAAAGCCCTGGCTTTGGAACACTGATGCATGTGGGTCCTGGATGGGGTGACACCCCTGACTTAGAACTTCTTGGCCCCCCGCAGGCTTAGTGCTCTGGAGACTCAACTTCCAGGACCAGGGTCCCCGGGAGTCCGTGGCCTCTGCCCGCATGGAGCTGTCCAGCCAGCAGAGGGCGCTCAACCCTTAGGGTCAGAGCTTCCTGGCCGGGGCTCAGTCCCTGCCGGCTGCAGTCACCAGTTCTCAGGACCCTGGGGCCTGCTTGGAGCCTGCATCCCTTAGATGAAAAGGATCTTCTTACCTTTCCTTGAGGGCTGTTCTTAGGAAGGCTCCAGAGCCAGGCTCTGGTGTTGACAGCCGCAGGCTGCAGTCCCCTGTCCCACTCCCCAGTGTGTGAGGGTTGGGGGTGCTAGGGATCTAGATTCTGCCCCTGCCACCTGCCGGCATCTGAATCCCTGATAGGCTGGGGCTTCTGGGGAGAGTTCAAGGTGTCCAGGGCTGCGTGCTGTGACACTGCTGTGCCCCGGGGTTCCCAGGTCTCGTCCATCAGCCACACCAGCATTTCCAGCCTTGTCTTGGGAGTAGAAGTGGGACTATCCCGGTTTGTACGCTCTGTGCTCCCTCGGAGGAGCTGGGGGGACAGGTCTCGCATACAGGGGGAGCACAGAGTCCAAGCCAGGCGAGGACGCTGGGCGGCTGGTGGGGTGTGTGCCTGGGCGCAGGGGGCCGGGAGAGCCCACCGTGGGTGACATGGTCTACGGCGATTCCTACCTCCCACCGTGCTTTAGCCGCTCACGCCACGAGAGGCCCGGGCCACGTGGGGCAGAGACCATGCTGGGGTGGCCTCACACAGAGCAAACTCAGCTGGGGACGGGGTGCTGTCTCAGGGTGACTCAGGGGCCTGGGACCCCTTCCGGCCTGCTTCTCTGAGGTTCCAGGATGCTGAGGGTCCTAGCCGATAGCAGCGCCGAGAAACAGCCTTGCCGTATCCAGTTCTTCTCCCCATGAGCACTGCGGTCCATCCCACTAGAAGGCTGCTGTTCCTGCACAGGAGAATGACCGAGAAATTATGCTTAGAAGAGGCAGATCACGTTGTTGTAGGAAAACGACCTCACTGCCGTCCAGACCATGATGTCACCCCACTAACATGCTGCAGGCCCGGAATGGAGGCAGGCAGCCCCCGCGGTCACCTGTGGGCCAGGCCGGGGTCCCTGTGTCACATGTCTCTACCTGAACCTGTGACAACGTGTAGAATCCCCCTTGACTGCATCTCCCCTTTGGCTACAAGACTTTCATAATTTAGCCTAGCATGGATTAGGGGGTGTTGGGAACGGAGCCCAAGGCAGGGGCGTGGGGGGAGGGTCAGCGGGAGCAAGGCACGCCTCAGGCACCTGCCTGTCCTCTGGCAGCTGTCCTGGGGATGGGCTCTCCCAATAGCCCGGCTCCCGGGCTGTCTGGGTGGGGTTGGGGGGAGAACATTGAAGAAGCACATGGCTCCTCTCATTCCAGGTCTCCAAAAAGTATAGTGAGATCGAGGAGTTCTACCAGAAACTGAGCAGCCGTTATCCCACAGCCAGCCTTCCCCCGCTCCCCAGGAAGGTCCTGTTCGTTGGGGAGTCCGACATCCGGGAAAGAAGAGCCGTGTTCAATGAGATTCTTCGCTGTGTCTCAAAGGACGCCGACTTGGCTGGAAGCCCAGAGCTGCTAGAATTCTTAGGTACCTGAGGCTCTGTCCCAAACCTCTGAGGTCTCCGTTGGCTCAGAACTAGGCCTCACTCCCCTGGCTGGGCCAGAGCAGGGCCGCCGCTGCTGGCGGGAGGAGACTGCCACCCGGGGCCCCCACGGGGCCTTCTCTGTAGTCGGACCCACTGGTGCCCATCCTGGCCATCCCCAGAGCCTCCCAGCCCATATGTACACATGCCCCACTTTGCCTCCTGCCAGCCAGGCCTGCAGACCTGGCGCCCAGGGACACCTCCCTGGGCTGGTGCCTGCCGGCGATCTTGCTGGGTATGGCAGCAGGCCAAGGCTCAGCCTGCACTGGTCCAGTACTGGGGACCAGACCCTCACAGGCTCCACCCCCACTTCCGGTTTCCTCAGCTGTCATATAGGAGGGTGCCAGGTGACATAAGAATTCCACAAGTTTCCGCCTGGGAAGCGCATTTGACGGAGCTTGCTCTCTACGACGGCTGACGTGTACCCCCCACTCAGCACACCCTCGTATCCAGGCCTGCACAGAGGCCCCAAGGCAGAAATGAGCACTTGTGTGCCCCTGGGTGGGGAGGGGTCCCTCTCCAGAGGTGCTGGCTCTCCCCCCAACCCCGACTTTCTCCCCTCTTTGGACCATTCCATTTAACTTTTCTTCCCAATGACTGTGGTCTCCAAGCTCCACAAGGCAGATGGGAGTTTTTCAGAAGACAATAGCAAACAAGCCAAAAAAAATTTTAAAGGGGTGAGGAATAAAAAAAGCAAAGCTGGTGAATGCACAGAGGGTGGGGTTGGGTGAGGCTGCAGAGCCCTGGCTTCTTCCATCCTTTTCCAGCCCCCCATATGCACCTGTGGGCCCCGAGTTGTTCGCTGCGAGATCACAGCCTGCTTGCCTCCCAGTGGGCCGTGTTGCCTGTGATACGGGTGCCCCAGCTGATCGGTCATTGGAAGAAACTCCGGATCTCCTGGCCCCTCCATTACAGAGACTCAGGATATGGTGGTCTGACTCTCCCAGCCCTTCTGTGCCTCCATTTCCTTACCTGTAGAGCGGAGGTGTGAACAGGATCTCTCCTGCGGATTTTTACAATAGTTCAATGAGTCCATACCTGCAAAAATGCTTTTTACACGATGCCTATCACACAGAATTGAAATTTTGAATGGTATTTCCACATTTGTTCTAATAACAAGCATAACATCAGGTAGCCTATCATTACTGCTTAGATCTACATAATGCACTCGCACATACTGCTTTGGCGTATCCCAGGCATGCTGTAGGTTCTCTGTCTAAGGGTGGTATTTTTTTTTTTAAAGGAACTGCTTTCAAAGGTCTGTTACTTAGTAACTATCTGGATAGAGGAACAAGTAGTCTAAACCCGTGTTTCTCAATCCGCCCTTGGGGAAGGGCTAGATTTGTATTCTCGATCTGTCACAGATACTTTCACAAATACAGAATCACATGTCAGTGTCGTGACAATGCCAAGCTGCTATGGAAGTTTCCAGATGCTTGCTCTCCCTTTCTGTGCTTACCACATCATGGATTTCCATCTGTGGACCGTGCTTTGAGAAATGCTGATGTAAGCCAGTTTGTAATGAAGCCGTTACAGTTTGTTCTGGAATCTTCCATTAGCTCACTGTGCACCCCATTGGGTTCATAGTCTAAGTGCCCAGACCCTTGGAGCAGGTCTTCATTTGTGGTTGGATTGCCAGAGCTCCCTGATAAGCCCCAGAAATGCATGCGGGCTGGCTTTCTCTGCCCTTAGCCCGTGGACATAGGCTTGGCTGTTGCCGTGTTGTCAACTTGTTCCAAGGCTCATGCCTATAACCACTCCACTGCAGGCTTCAATGCAGGCTCTAGGCTTGGAGCCCCGGCTGTCCCCTGTCTACCCAGACCCAGCAGCCTGTCCCAGGATGCTGCAGGAAGCCCCCAGCTCAGGTCCTGGCTCAGGAACTTGGGTGGGGCAAGGCCGCCTCGTCCCGTGGCAGTGAGTGTCAGGTGCCTTCCTCCCTCTCCTTCCACAGGCACCAGATCCCCAGGGGCTGCAGACCTTACCAGCAGAGATGTCTCTGTCCTGAATACACACAACCAGGCCCAGGATGACGGGGAGGCTTTCGACTTCTTCGAGCAGCAGGACCGAGCAGAGCCTGAGGCTCTCTCCATCCCAGGCCGGAAGGGCGAGGATGCAGGAAAATCCTCCGAGGAAGAAGAGGAGGAGGCACTGGATCCCCTGGGCATCATGCGGTAGGTCTCCACATCCTGGATAGGGCCTCCTTCTGGCCTGCCCCAAGCTCTCTGGTGAGGGCTTCTCTCTCCCTCCATCCTTAGAGTCTGAGAACGCCTGTCTCCCTGGTCATCACTCCCTGTGGCTTGGTGTGCTCAGGCTGGGCTCAGATGTTACTTTCTCCTCCCCGGCCAGAGGGCAGGCCCTGGGTGCCAGCTCTATACTGAGTCCCAGCAGGACTGCCCACCCCGGGACAGCTCAGCAGCCCAGGAGCCCTGGGCTCTCCACCTGACTCATCACTGACAGCCTGGGGCTTGTGGCACGTGATTGGAGCCCCCTGGGCCCTGTTGCACTGTCCTTAAAGCAGGGTTGTTGACCTGGGCCCTGCCTCCCCACAAGGCAGTTGTAAGGCCCGTGAATCACATGGATGGAGGGGTCCGGCCAGTCATCTGAGTTCCTTTACATGCGCGGACACACACACAGGTGCGCACACACAGGTGCCCTGGCTGGGGGAGGAAGGGGTGAGCCAGGTATGGTCAGTGGTCCCTCGGCTGTCATCCACTGCGTTCTTCTTTCCTGAGCCCCTGATGCCTTCGCGAATCAGTACGCTGCTCCCGAGTCCCTCTGCCTGGCCGCCCTGTGCTGGGGGCAGGGGTCCGGGCGGGAGAGACTGTTCTTCAGGCCCATCCAGTGGGCACAGACCGAGGTGTCTGAGTGGGACCCCCCCAAACAAGACAGGCTCGGCCGCCCCAGGCCCTCACCACCCCCTCTCGGCCCAAAGAAGAAACCAAGTAGGAACCTGTGTTTCTGAGCATCTCCCACAGGCCGAGCGCGCTACCCGCACTGCCCGTCCTGTGTCCCATGGACACCCTGCCTGCGGGGAGGTGCTGTTCTCCCATTTCACAGGTTAAAGAAAAGCCTGCAGAGGCCGAGTGCCCGGCCCAAGGTCAGTCAGCTGGTAAATAATTGTACTGGGATTCCAGTCTAGGTCAGGGTCCTGGACGCTGCTTGGCCTTGATCCTGGCTCTGCTGTTTCCCAGCAGCGTGGCCCTGGCAGGTCACCCCTTGTCTCCAGTTTCTGCGGTGAATCGGGTCATGGTGGCCCTTCTCCACAGGGCCCGGGTGGAGGCTGAGTCAACGGGAATGCCAGCACTCGCTCCTCTCACGGCTGCAGCTTGCCACCCCACCCCCTCCCCCGAATCGGACTGTAGACCCAGGGTGACCGTCCCTCTGTCCTGATGAGAGATCAAAGTTCAGTCACCCTATGAGCGACGCCTGCCTCTCGGGTCCTATCCAGAAATCAGAGATCAGGGAGGGGCAAGTTCAGCGTAAAGGACATGAAAGTCACAGTCCAGAAGGCTCTGCCCGCCGCCCACCAGCCTTCCTGTCCTGGGGGAGTTGGGGGGATGTGAGGCTGGGAACAGGCAGGTGGAGGTGTGGCTGCACCCCCTGTGACCAGCCTAGAGGAGACGAGGAGTCACACACTGGAGACCCGGGCCCAGAGCCAGAAGTGCAGGCCGGGGGTCTGGTCCCCCTAGCCCTCCACGGCCACTTCTTAGCAGCCTCACACGACCTGCAGGCCCTTCTTGGCCTTATTTTGGTCAGGATAAGGCTTTGTTTGAACTCGGGCTCCCTGTTGTTCAGAGGAACCACACGTAAAGCCAGACCAGGATTTCAGTGGTTTGTGCCAGCTTTTGGCTGAGGGTCATGCTTAGCAAAGCGGCTCCTTTTTTGGGTAGGAAAATGCTGTTTGGGGTTGGCAAGGGCCGCCTTGAATTTCCTACTTATTCCGGTAACAGATTGTCAAGGGACATGTCTGGGACCACCCACCCCCGGCACTGTCACCAGCTCTGGGGACCTCATTCTCGAATGCCAGGAGAGCGTAGCACCTGCCCAGGACCCCAGAGGCTTAAGACCTTCTGCTGGTTTTTCCTGTAATGACTGGTGTGACAGTGGTCAGTACTGTCACTCTCATCAGGGAGAATAACACCTAAGGTCTTTTGAGAGCTTATTAAATGCCAGAAACTGATTTCCCATTCCTGTGACTGGACATTTCTCTTCTATTTCTGCTTTTGTTTTTTTTAGAGGTCATGACACACCACATTGCTCTCAGAAGCTGTGTGGGTTCGTGCGCTCCAGGAAGCCAGTAGTGGCATCAGGGTCATCGTGTGTGCGAGTGTGTGTGTGTGTGTGTGTGTGTGTGGAAGCTGAAGTCTTGAAGTGTGGAGACAAGTAGCTCCTCCAAATTCATGCAGCCCCATTTGGCAGGTCATGACTCAGTGGCGCCCCCTTGACTGTCCCTTGATTCCAGTCATTCTGTAATGTGGGAGGAGGGCAGGGTTCTGGGATTACCCCCCTTTCACAGATGGGAAAGTCCAGGACAGTTGAGCAGGGACTTGACTGAGCCTTGCGTGTGGCCCCCCGCCACCCCACCGTGGCCACACTCCCAGATGTGCCCCCCCACCCCTGTGGCCACACTCCCAGATGTGCCTCCCTACCCCCACCCCAGCACTCCTATGGGCCTGGCTTTCCCGAACCGCCTCATTTCCAGGCGACAGGCATCTGTCCTTCCTGCCGCGGGCCTGGTGGGGCGCTGTTGCTCCACGGCAGGGCTGCTGGGGGCGGGGGGTGGGGGTTGCGGGTTGCCAGCACAAAGCCCCGTGCCCAGACAGCCTGGGTTTTCTTTGTCTCTTAAACCTGGTTTTGATTAGGGGAAAAGAGTTGCTGCACCAGCACCGAGTGCTCCAAGACAGAAAGCGCTCTCCGTGGGCCTGTCCTGGCCATGCTGCTCCCCTGCTCGTGGGGGTGTGAGCATCCTTGTCCAGGCGTGACCCACAGATCTGCACGCGGAGCGCACAAGCCTTGCAGGCTGTGCTCTTCTCTCCGTGTCCTGTCACGGTCCTCTCCCCATCCCACAGAGTTGTCGAGTCTCACTCTCTGTGTTAGAGACTTCGCACATCTGAGAAAGACAGAGTTCTACCATAATAGTTCTGCCTTCTGCTGGAAATACCTTGTTGAGGACGTCTTTAATTGTAACTCCAATGATACACGACTGGTCAAGACAAATAGAAAACACAGCAAAAGGCTTTTGCCCTGAAGGTATATGCTTCTGGATGTACGTTTCTCAAACCCAAAATGGGATCGCGTTGTGTGCACCATTCCACAGTTTGCTTGTTTTCAGCTTATATATTGGGTCTTTCCAGATCAGTAAATCGACTTCTACATTTGTAACTGTGCTAGTCCGCTGGGTCGATGCCCTGTAAGTGACATTGCCAGGCCTGCCTGGAGGCACTGTGGTGTTTTCTGTAGGTTTTTGCTATTACAGGCGGTGAGGAACTTTATCCTGTGTGGAGCTTTTCCCCCCAGATAACTGCCCTAGAGCCAGGTCCTGGCAGCTTCTGCCCAGGGGCCTTGGGTGTGCCCCTCCAGGGAAGCATTCTTTAGGGACCCAGTCCCTCTCTTTTGGGAAGGCCTCTCTGCCTACTCTCGAGGCTGCTGCCTCCCACCTCTTCCCCCAGTGCCCAGGGAGTCCCTCCTCTAGCCCCCAGTCCCAGAGGATCCTTAGAGACACCGGCACCCTTAGGGACAGGCTGGTTCCTGCATGGACATACCTTCCCTCAAGGCTGGGCTCCCTGCTCTCTGCTCACAGGAGGGGGGCCAGTGCCCAGTGGCCTGTGCGTGGCCTCCAGCGGGGAAGCTGGACCTTTTTTTGGAACATGAATCATGCGCTTGTATAAACAATTGTTTATACAAATGTTGCGTTATCTTCACAAAAGAATCCTATGCGTCTTAGTATAAAAATGTCTTACCGTACATTTGGGTAACATCACTGCTCTGGGATGACCCTGAGGTTTTGAAAAACCCCCAGCACACTGCCAGGTACCCCTAGACTTGCTCCCATTGGGGATTGATTTATTTCTGCCCCAGCTTTATTGAGCTGGTCGGCATATGGTATTGTGTGAGTCTGAGGTGTACTGTGTGATTTAATGCACATATATATGGTGAAGTAGTGACTGCGGTGAGGTTAGCGGCCGCCGCCATCAGTCGCCACACAAAAGTACAGTTTCTGAGATTCAGAAGCACGATGTCCCCCAGGTAGGCCGTGGCGGGATGTGCAGGGAGGTGCGCGGGGCGGCTCCTCGCCCACCCCACTCACATGGGTAGCAGGCCCACTGGGAACCCTGAGCACCCTGGAGCTCGCTAGAAGCCCCTCGGACTGGGGCTTTAAGGAATGCTCTAGGTGATCCACGGGGAAGTTCCCGCCTGAGGAGCCCCAGAAGCCAAAGTTGATGAGGGCCTTGGGTATGGCAGAGGGAACTGATACAGGAGCAGCAGGTCCACTGGCCACGGGGCTTCCAGGAGGGTGGTCCCAGGCGTCCTTGCGGGGAGCCCAAGGCCCCGGCTCTCTGGCTTCGCTCCCCTCCCACCTGCCACCTGCTAGGGGGCAGTTCTCCCAGTCACAGTGGGGCCGTGCAGTCAGCCCTGGCCTGGCCTGGGACCAAAATCAATGAGGACTACAGGGGGCACGGTGACAGCTGTCCTACCGATCACAGCCACATCCCCCATTAGGGCAGCCACGCGTGCTCTACTGACCAGATCTCCCCATCCGTGTTAGCGCAGAAAGTCTGGCCTGAATGAATGGTGTGACACTGCCGTATGCTTTTTTTTTTTTCCTTCTTTAAGGTGACATTTTGAAGATTTATTTATCTGTCAGAGAGAGAGAGTGCGTGTGTGCACAAGCAGAGAGGGAAAGCAGGCTCCTCCCTGAGCAAGGAGCCTGATGTGGGACTCAATCCAGGATGCTGGGATCATGGCCTGAGCCGCAGGCAGACGCTTACCCGACTGAGCCACCCAGGCATCTGCTTTCCACTCTTTTAATTCAGTAGCAAGAATTTCAGTTCAGGAGAAATCTCATACAGATCCCCAGTGTGTATCAAACAGCCCGAGGGAGAATTGGCCCAGTTGGGACAGAAGTAGGGACTGGACGTCCGCCCGCTAGGCCTCAGCTCACCTCTCCCGTGGCCCTGCGTGGCTCTGTGGAAGGCCGGGCCCCTTGAGCACAGTTTAAAGCCACTGGGAGAGTTGGGTGTGCGGCCAGCCCGGAGCAGAATTAGAGGCCAGCAGTCCCAGGTTCCGATCCCCAAGGGTACTGGGCAGGTCGTTGAACTTCATGCCTCAGTTTCTCTCTTTATAAATGAAAGACGAAGTCCAGCCCCAGTGGTGGAAGGATAAAGTGTACAGGAAATGTCCTTTGTGTACTGTTACCCCTGTGTGAAACCAGCTCTGCTCTGAAGAAGCCATGGGCTGTTTGTCCTAGAGACAGACTTCCCACTTCCTGTCGTTACGCAGCTCCCAGCACCCAGTACAACCTGCCGGACTTGCCGCAGCCTGGGTCCCCAGCAGCCGGCTGGACGGCTGTCCTGGGTGGGACTGAATGGTCACTTGACTCCCTGGGGAGGGACTCCTGGAGGTCATGCCTGCCATTCCCCTCCCTCAAGCTGCCCCCAAGGGACAGCGTTAGAATGACAGCCTTTCACCTGAGGGACTGGAGGCAAAGCCAGTGTCTTCGTGGTTATTACTCGGGAACCCGCCCGAGACCACCCAGTCCCACACCGTGGAGCTCCGGGGAGGGACTTGGCCCAAGATGGCTCCAATCAAGGCCTTGATTTGGGGCCAGCCACGGCGAGGGAGGGGTCAGACCTGCATTTAGCAGAGACTCCGAGGCAGGCTGGAAGTAGAAACCGTTCCTGGTGGGAAGGAGGAGACTCGGCTGTGCCCCGACTGGAGGCTGTTGGCGAGAGAGGCTGCTGCCTGCAGGTGTGGCGTCCCGCACACTCTGCGGTCGGTTGGGGGAGTGTAGTTGGCTTTCCTTGGCTGCTCGATGAGGAGGGAAGCCCGGGTAAAGATGAGGGCAGCTGACAGTTACCGATCAGGCCCTGGCCATCGGGGCCCTAGCCACAGAGTTGTGGTTTGATTCCCTGGGCTGGTGGCTGCAGGGTGTGAGACACGGGTCTGTCTGACGTCTGCTCTGTCCATTGCCCATTTGTATATTCTGGGCGCGGCCAGAGCTGGGGCCTTGCTTCCCGGCAGTTGGGGGTAGGGCGACAGGGCCCCTGCAGCCAGACGGGCCTGGTTCGGTGGTGGTGCGGGGCGCCGTGCTGGGTGAGAGGCAGGGGGTGAAATGTCAGCTCGCACGAGCTGCGAAGCAGGGGCGTCCTGGGGGGCTGATCAGTGAGCCCTCGAGTAGGGTTCAGTGGCCTGGGGAGTCAGGCTCTGGCTGTTGAGAAAGATCCTTGAATGTGACCCTGGGCTACAAAAAATGGTGGGTCTTCGCCAGGCAGGCCTTGTGTATTTTGTTAGAGCCCAGAATACAGTCGTGGGGCGGGAGCTTGATGAGAACCTAGTTGGTGTCAGGCTCCTGCTGTGCCCTGTGCCGCCCCGCATGTGGGCTCCTGCTTCCAGAGCATTCCATACTCCCATGTAACGGCTGAGGGAACAGCCCGGAGAAGCGAACCGACTGACCCGAGGTCATACGTGGATTCCCTGCATCCCCCTCCAGGGCTGCTCCCCGGGAGTAGGGAGGCCAGACTCTCCCCCAGGCCTTGTGGGCTCTGGCCCCGACTTCCTCTCAGACTGCCCTCCCCCCGTGTGCCTGCTGCCCGGGTCGTGGCCACTGCGCCTACACCACGCGCTTCCTGCCTTGGCATTTGCACAAGCCTCTCTGCCTGGAGCGCTGCTTTCCCGACTCTGCTCAGCCCCCGTCCAGCGCTTCCCCGAAGCTCCCATCTGGGGAGGCAGGCACGGCTCGGGGGTGACTGCCTGTGCCCCGTGACCCACGCCAATGTGACGGCCGGGTCATCGTGGAGGCCCCCGAGGCCTGGTCCTGGTACAGATGACATTGTCCCGGAATACGGGTCACGAAAGTTCATTCATGGGCACTCTGCGAGTTTCCCTTAAAGAAAGAGAAACTGAATTTAAAATTTAAAAATGAAACATACTTTATTGGAAAGCAGGAACGTGGTACGATTGGAAAGGAGGTTGATCTCTGTCTTTGGTTACGCACCACCCCAGCTTGGAGGGTAAGTCGTGCTGTCTGTGAGTCTGGGCATCAGAAGGACCCACTGCCTTCTCGGGTCCAGGAGGTGCTCCCACAACTCATTGATACAGGTCCTGGGCAGCTGGTGGCCCTCGGTGGTCGGCCAGGGGCACAGGTGCACCTGGAAACGTGGGCATGGGCCCCCTGGGTGGCCGGAGGGGAGGCTGCTATCATGTGTCCGTCACTGTCACTACAGCTGCCTGAGCCCCATGAGAGGGGCTGTGGCTCGGACTGACGGTGCTGTCAGCCTGGGCACCTGCTGCCTCCCCGTGTTCGCTCCTCCCCCGCCTGTGCCATGTGGCCCGTTCGGGACATCTGTCTGCCGGCAGACGCACAAGGCAGGAGAGCTGATGTCTGTCCGTGCACACACCCGCCTGCTACAGAGACTTGCTTCCACAGACTTGCACCCGTCCAGGGAGGCCCCCCACCCCCGCCCCACCTCATGCCCCCTGTGCCAGAGCCTGCCCAAGTTCAGGTGACCTCCTGCCTTCTCTCCAGGAGGTCTGTCCAGCGCACACTTCTCTGTTCTGTGCCCCTCTGCCCCAGCCCTGGTGACAAGAGTCTAATCCTATTGGCCTCCCTTCGGTGAAGAAAGGAGAGGCACCCTGTATCGCGGTGGCACCAAGGGTGGGTGGCAAACAGGCATGGCAGGTAACGGACCAGCACAGCAGAGTCGGGCGGTGCATGCCGCAGACAACTGGTGGACACTGGGGGGGGCAGGAGCAGAGCAGGGACCAGGGTGGGTGGGGGACAGGGCAGGGCCATAGCCTGTGTATGCAGCCCGAATCTGTGCTCACACAGTCTGTGGACGAGGGGAAGATGGGGGCTTAGAGACTCACCTCACACAGGCCGTGGGCGACCTCGCCCTGAGGCCTGAAGTTTGGCATCATTCTAGACTCGCCCCTTCTGCTCACTGATCACTTTGCCGTCCACATGTTCTAGGAGCTCTTTGCCTTCTGATGTTCCCCCCACCCCGTTTCCACATCATGCTGCAGTGCTCCCCCAGGCCAGGCCCTGATCGTTTCTCCGTGGACCACAACCCATGCTGCCCTGGGGACCCGGTTCCTGATCGTGCCTGAGCCGTGCCTCTGGCAGACCCCACGGATGAGGGGCTCACTTCCTCTGCCTGAGTCCGTGTCTGTTTCGCTTTGCCTCGTCCAGGAAGCCTGTAGGGCTGGGTTGGATCCTCCGCACATTCCAGAACTCTTGCCCTGTGCAGTCATGATGGGTTTATGGGCCTCTGAGTCAGCTGTGAGCTTCTGGGGCAGTGGCAGGTCTCACCGCTCAGCCCGGGAGGTGCGCGTGGGTGAGTCCTGGGTCCCAGAGGGCATCCTGGGTGAACGCCAGCTGCTTACAGAGTGGCTGAGGGCGGGTGAGGAGACCAGCTGACGTGACCACCAGCTTTGGAGGAGCAAAGCCTTCCAGGTACCATCTCTGTCTCAGACTGGTGCTGGGAACCCCGTGTGCACCCCCTCTCCGCTCTTCCTGGGGAGCAGGCGGAAATGAGTCTGGATAAGAGACGCACTGTCCCCTGTGTCCATTTCTCTTTTCACGTGTCTGTTCTTCCCTTTCCCTCTTTCCTTCCTTTCTCTCTTCTTTCCTTCCTTCCTTCCATCAGTCCTCCTCTTGGACCCAGTATCTGTGGAGCGTCTTCTCTGAACCAGGCACATGGGTGTGTCCCAGAGACTCGAGATAGGGGGCCAACCAGAGCAGGACCCTGGGGCTTTGAGCTGTCAGTGCTCCCTATTTCCTGCCTGTTCTCTGCCTCCCCTGGGGACGGTCAAGGAGGGCTGGGGAGATGGAGGATAGCCCGGTGGGGGGTGGAGTACGGACGGTGCCCGACTGACTGGACGCCCCCACGTGCCATAGATTCGCTTTATGTCAGTTCAAGACCATGAAAGATCAGAAATGTCTCCGGGGAGAAAAACAAGATCATTCATCCCGTTTGGGGGGAAAATTCACATAGCGGGAAAGTCGGGCCGAACTTGCGTTCTCAGAACCAGAAGTAGGTGTGAGAAGGGAAATCACAGATCTCTGTGAAGACAGAATTCATCACGCTTGTCCTCTCCCTTCCTTTGTGCTCAAGACAGCTCCCATCTTTCCACGGCTCCTCTGATTTCTGGTCCGTGGGAAGCCTCTGGCCCCCACGCTCCAGGGCTCCAGGTGAGGGCTGTCTGTCGGCTGACGGAGGCCAGCAGTGGGGCTGAGCCCACAGGCCTCAGGCTGGGCCAGTAGCTGCATCAGATTCCTCGGAGACTCTAATGCGGCTTCCTAGGCCGGCCCTGGGGTTCTGACTCAGTAGCTCTCGGCTGGAGCCGTCTCCGTCTGACCTGCCTCTGGCACCCACGTCCCAGGGGTCAGGAAGGCGGACTGGCTCACCCTGATCGTGAATCAAAGAGCAGGTGTCCCTGTCAGAGCAGTCCACCTTGGCCCTTCAGGGTGTGTGAGGTGGCATGGCTGAAGGTTCTGGAAAGCACTTGCTATGAGGACGGAGAAGGCCTGGCACCTTCCCAAGCAGGGCTTGGGGGTGGCACCAAAGCAGAGGCGTGTGCCTAGGAGGTCTGTGACCTGAGCCTGTCTGGCTTGTGCCCAAGATGGAGGAAGCAGGGTCGGGGCGCATGGGACTTCCTGGCACACCTCTGCCCTGAGTCTCTGCTCTCCGTTTCATCCTCAAAATGTACGGGGCCTGAGCCTATTGTCCTCACCCCATCCTGGATCTCCCTGCTGCGGGGACACCACAAGGGGACAAGAGCGCAGGACTGTGAGTAGGCCTCGGCCCTGAGCGCATAGGTGTGTTCCATCCTGGAGGTGTGGCCCCGCAGCAGGGGCATTTCCAGCTCCCACAGCTTCTCCCATCTCAGCTGAGCCTCCGATTCTACCGCAGGTCTGTGGCCGGACCGTGGGAATGGGCTGCTCTGAGCACCCTGCCCTCCAGCCCCCAGGGCCGCTTGGCGCTCTGTCCATCTGCCGCTGGTTGGTCTGTACCATCGAGGATGGCAGGGCCGGCTTCTGCAGTTTTCCCACACAGTGTTGCCAGCAAGAGCTCAGACGGTGACCTCTGTCTGGTGGAACTACCCGCTAGGCAGACAGGCACCCCAGAAATTCTGTTTCCAGTAAACAGCGTCTTTTCACTATTTGCAGGAACCTGATAATGGCTAATTTTGGTATCCGCAGCAGCGATTGGATCGCCGTGTTAAAATAAAACCAAGTTTGTTTGTTTATGTATCTGCAGTGTGACTTATATATGCAGAGCTGCAGGGTTCAAGTCCGTAAAGGCTTCAGTGCGCTCTGCATCACCACCACCCAGGGCAGGAAACGAAGCAGGCCCATGGCCCAGAACTTTCCCTTGTGCCCTCTCCCAGTTTCCCAAAGCAGCATCTGGTCCAAGGCAGGACCTTGGCCGGTGGATGAATGAGACATCAAGGGACCTTGGTAAGGGAGGGCCAGTGAGGGATGCTCTGAGTAGCTGAGAGGTTTCCTGAAGGAGGTGGGGCTCGCTCGGTGGGACTGAAGTATTTGTTGGAGTGACAGAGTTTTCCCTTCTCAAGGCTGCTTTCTGCTTGTCCCTGGGTACCACCTGTTCCCAGCCTCAGGCTGCATCCACCCCCCTTTCCAAGTGGCTCTGAAGAGCCTGGCCCTGGGAACCCTGGGGGCACTGGGCCCCTGCAGCCTCCAGAAGGAGGGCAGCTGCTCTGCCCGGTGCCTGGGCAGGCAGGCCTGAGTCCTGGCTGGCCCGTCAGGGTGGGGAGCTGTCCGGCAGTCATCTCGTTCATGCCAACATTCCCCTGCTCCTCCCGTACATCCTGGGGCACAGGACCCAGCCACTTCCCGTAGCAGGGCCTTACACCTCAGGATACTGGAAAGTTCCTTCCTCACCCAAGTTCAAGCTCACCTCGCCTGCATGGCTCTGACCAGGCCATCTGCACCTGCTGGCCAGGCTCTCATGAAAACTCCTAACCTTGAGCTGTGTCTGTGATTCCGTAGCTCTAAGAAGTCCAAGAAACGCCCCGAAGCGGCTGTGAAGCCCAAACCCTCAACCCGACTCACCATTTTTGATGAGGAGGTGGACCCTGATGAGGGGCTCTTCAGCCCAAGTTCGAAGCTCTCCCCCCAGCGCCCCGCAGAGGACGTGCCCGTCCAGGACCGTAAGTAGAGCCTCCAGGCCTTCCCTCTACTCTGGGTGTCTGCTCCATGACCCAGCCAGACTCGTACAAGTGGCTTTGGACCCACCACACGTGAGCACAGTGGAGATCTTGCCCTTGTCCTATTTCGACGTGGTCCACGCTCAGCTTACGGAGAATTTCTGCTGGAGAGATTAGTCCTGCACTTTGTGTCCCCGTAGCCTGGAACCTTCCAGGACTATATGTTTGTTCTAATCACCCTGGGGAAGTGGGGGTGGCATCTTTATCATTCCAGTGGCCAGATGTGGGCACTGTCTGGGAGGGAGACGCAACTACCCAGGTGTGCCGTGACTCTATGATAGATTTTGTGTGACCTGAGTAGAGCCCACTAGAGGGTCCTGGGCAGAGTCGGAAAGAGGAGAGCCGAGCGGCCTTGGGACTCCTCTACTTGTCCCGAGATCTGACCTTTCGTCACCCCACCCGGGTCCTCATTCAGGATGGACAAACGCTGTCCCCCATTAACCCAGCACTTGGTGACCACCCACAGAGGGCCAGGCTCTGTGCCGAGCCTGAGAACACATTGATGAGAAAGTCCCGGCCTCACAGCTCTAAGGACATGTCTTGGCAATTTCACCATCGCCTTTGAGTGCTGTCCCTTGCCCTCTTGCTGTCCCCACCCAGGCCTCTTCCTCCAGTTCTCTGCTCCACCTTGTCCCTTGCTCGCTGTCTGCTGGCTGGGCCAGGAGGCTGGGCATGGCTGTCCCCACCTGTGCCCCCAGCAGCTGAGGACAGGCCAGGACATCCTTTGACCACTCTGCCCCTGCCTTCTCCACAGCCCTGAAGTTGTTCGAAGACCCTGACCTCGGCGGTGCCGTCCCTCTGGGTGACCCCTTGCTGCTGCCTGCCGCCCGTGAGAGCGGAGGGCCCGTGTCCCATGCGGAGCTGTTCAGGTACCACCTGTCCCTTGGGCGCTCCTCTGCCAGCCCTCAGAGCAGCCTGGGCAGAGCCGGGGACCCGTCCCCGTGTGGGAGCGTCCTCACCGGCTTCAGCCGCCAAGGGAGGGCGTCTTGGCCCCTCAGAGGCAGGAGACCGTGGGTGGTTGCTGATCAGGAGGCAGCGGCGGGGATTGGGGCAGCCATGGGGATGGGCCACAGGCCGGGTCGCTCTGTGAGTTCCAGAAAGAACTTCGTGAATACGAGTCTTTACCTTCCCACACTCATGCTTTCATAATTTATGTGGAGAATAATTAAATTACATAATCACAAGAGCAAGTATAACTGGCTTAAATAGGTTTAGGAACAACCATTAAAATGGGTTCTTGGTAGCACACAGACCTCCCCGGGGAGAAAACCGAAGGTGTGCTGGACCTCGGCTGGCCCCGGGAGGGTCCCAGCGGCAGGCTGTAGAGGGGAGGGCGAGGCGTGGTCTGTTGCACAGAGGTGGGTGGACGGAACGTGTGCACGGGGGCTCCTGCTTCAGGGTGCTGGCCGTGGTCCGTGTGCCACATCCTACACATGGCCTGATTTCATCCTCACAGTGGCCCCCCACCTAGATGTGAGCTCCCCCAGGACAAAGCCGGGCTTGGAACCCAGTCCCCCGGTCTGCGTGCTGTCCTCCCCGCACCTTCCAGGACCCTCGAAGTACTTAGAGGAGGAGAGGCTTGGAGATCTGCCTCCTGCCCTGGGGTTCTCCACATGCTTGGTACTGTGTGTCTCCGCTGCATCACCCGCGCCCCCAGAACGCAGCTGTGCTCAGCAGTTTACAGGAGGCTGAGCTGTGTCTTTCCAGGAACATGGTGCCGAGACGCTGTCCTCTGTGCCCTCGTTAGCAGCCTCGGGCTATTAGCCCTGTCAGTGCCCGAGTCACAGCGAATGCGTCTTGTCTTCACATCTCCCCATGGCCCCTGGCATCTGTTCACTGTCATCTGTGTCCTCGCCCCTGCGCGCCCCAGCAGGCTGGGAGAAGCTGGGGTGGCGATACCTTGAGAGGAGAAACTGAGGCACGGGGAAGCAGACTAGTAGAGTCAGTCCTGGGGAGGGCGTCAGGGCCTTGGGGAGGCTCTGCCATCTCCAGAACTCAGTGTGTTCCGGGGAGGCCATTCCATGGGGCCTTTCTTGGCACAGTCTTTCCTGAGTCTGTGATGCCAGCACTTCCCGACCCACATTCTTCAGGGCTCCAGTGTCCCTTCAAGGGGTTCTGTGGCCAGACGGCTAGGGCAGTACCAGTCAGCACGACTCTGGGCATGAGTAGGAAACAGCGTGTCGCGTTGCATGTTTCTGTTGGTCTCTGGGACCCTTTCCCTTTGTCACGCCTCTTGGCGTCCCCCAGAGCCCTCTGAGAATTACTGGGGAATGGGTGTCCGCGGCCCTGCCTTTACTCTGCCACACAGCTGGTGAGAACGAACTCACGTTCTGAGCAGGAGCCGGGTCGTACTCTTCGTGCTGACTCCATGACTATCCAGGCAGCGATTGGGGTTCCTGACGATAAAAAGCTTCCTAATCCTCATCCATTCACTGACGCTGTCACCCGCCCGTTCATGGCATTGTGGCCACCAGCGAGCCTGAAGCCCCGCAGAGCGCTCTGCCGCACAGGTGTGGGGGTCTCACAAGCCTCAGTTTCCCCCCTGCTGTGCAGCCAGGCCAGTGGTCGGCCTGTCCCCTGTGAGGCCCTGGGGAGGTCGAGTGGGACTGGGGTCTTCAGAGCCCCGTGCTGCCTCTCTGTGGGAGCCCCAGTTCCAGCCGTGACTCAGGGAGCCTGGGTAGAAATAGAGTTCATGGAAAGGGGTGCCCCTGCCGCCACCTGTACCCTGAGTGTGACGGTCCCACCTGCCACGCAGCAGCTGCTGATGAGTTCCCAACAGCGTTTGCCCCAGCTGCATAAATCCGGGCCGCTGACACGGGCTCTTCGCTGCTGCTGCTTCCCGAAGGCCCCTGCTCGAGGATAATTCAGTCCCCCTGAGCTGTCCCAGGGCTCCAGCCCGGGTGGAGGCTCCAGGAGGAGCCCGCACCTGCCCCAGGGCCTCGGGGATGAGCCGCTGCCTTGGGGAGCCGGGCCACAGCTGAGCTGAGGTGGCCAGGAGCAGCCGGTCTTGTCACACTTCGGGGACAGCTACCTCTCCGAAGGCCTGGCTTGGGCTGGGCCCTCTCGGGCTGGGCTGGAGGGACAGCTCTGCCATCCTCAGCGGCTCTGACTCCTCCCTTTGGGGTCTCTGCCCCACCGCAGGGGGGTGACCCAGAGCTCCTCTGGCAGCTGGTACTTGGCAGGCCGCCCCTCCAGGGGAGGATGGTGCTGGGCACGCCACGCTCCAACAGACTGCTTCCTTAGCCCGGTTGATGTCTGAGTTGGACCCCATTGACATGGGGAGACTGAGGACCAGGGAAGGAACGTGACGAAGCCATGAGGCCACTGGTGAAGGCACAGCGGGAGGGAAATGGAGCCGTGTTCCAGGCACCGTGTGCTATGCTGCCGGGCCCACAGCGGCTCTGCAGGCCTTGCTGGGTGATGCCGGTGTTCTCATCTCGCAGATGGGGACACCGCCGTCTTCTCCCTCTAGCACCTGAGCCCTCTCTCCTGTCCCCAGCATGGCAGATGCGGCCTGCTGAGATACCCTTAGACACCCTGGCCCAGGTGTGGGCAGCACCTGTCCGGAAGTCTCTGCTGATCGCTGGTTTAGGAAGCATGTAAAGGGCCAGGCATCCTCTTTTAGGAATTCAAAAATTGGCCCTTGGATTTCAAAGGGAGTTTTCCATGTGACTCTGTGAAAGCCCCCAGGATAGTGTTACCAGACTCCCCACTGTTCCCCAGCCCTGGGCCTCCTGCTGTCTCCCGGTTCCAGACTAGACTGGCCGGCATGCAGCTTCTCCCAGAGGGCAGGGCGGAGGCTGCTGTGACCCTGAGAGTGTGAAGCCGGGAACATGAAAACCCCGGTCAGGCCATTTTCCTTAGCATCTTCGGGAAGCTAGAGCATCCCTGAAATGACCTCATCCAGCTCCTCACTGATGGGGATACTGAGGCCTAGGGAGGGGAAGGGCCCTACCAGGGGTCACTTATTTTGCAGTTCTTTCAATCACCGTGTCCCAGATGGGACTGCCATCTGTCAAAGGACAGAAGAGTGGACAGCGGGTGTCCTGAAACCTGACCCAGAGAGCATTTCCTGAGGATGCAGGTGTGTGGAGGTCTCCACAGAATCCCAAGAGAAGCTCCTCCCTTAGGGGAGGGGTCTGGATCAGGGGGTCTGGATCAGGTCCTCAGAGGCCACAGGTCCAGCAGGTGTCACCTGAAGGGCCTCAGGGGGCCTCTGGCCTCAGCAGAAAGAGAGACCCTCAACCCTGGAGAAATTCCAGTCTGAAAGGGCTTCGTTGCATCGGTGCCCCAGGAAGGCACACACACCTGAGAGACCCAGTGACCCCCAGGCCAAGTCCTGTTCCTTCACGAGCTGGCCATGAGCCCCAGACAAGGCCCTTTATCTCTTTGTACCTCAGTTTTCATATTTCCTGTCTGTGAAATGAGAGTACAACCTGCTCCCAGACAGTGTCTAGTTACCATTCAGTGAATTAGTGAACGTGGAAATGCCTGGCCTCCGTAGGCATTCAGCGGGGTGTGGATCGGGTGGCTGGGTGCTGGGATGGATTGAAAGGGTCTTACATTGTGCATCTGGTCTCCTCCTCTGCCAGGAACCGGCAGCAGATGCTCGCTCAGGCAAAGACGGCAGAGGCAGGTTGTGGCCCCTGGGGTACCTGGTACCTGGGACGGGTCCTGTGTGACCGTCCCACTGCCGCGGGCTGGAGTCCCACCCAGCGATGGGCTGTTGGGTCCAGGACCGTGGCCCCGGCTCTCAGTGGGCCCACAGTGGGCACCGTGGATGGGTGACGCCACCCCACCATGGTCAGATCCCCTCATCGAGTCTTTCTTGGGCTGAACTTGGGGCAGATGAGGGCTCGGCTCCTGAAGTCAGACGCCCTGGTCCGGTCCCAGGCGCCATCACACGTGGTCGTCTCACAGGTAGCTCAGCCTCCTGAGGCTAGAGTGTCCCACCTGCGGGGTGGAGCTCCGCCGTACCCACAAAGGGTTTGGGGTAGAACAAGGTACTGTGTGTGTCCGCAGTGCTTGGTACAGAGCAGGCGCTCTGCGTCTGGCAGCTGTTACTCTTCTCGGGAGGTTGAAGGACAAGTCCCCTAAAGGGCCATCATTTAGCGGGGACCCCCTGAAAAGCAGAGCCCTCCAGAGGCCGCTGAGGGGCTGCAAGGAAGGCAGAGGCTGCCCCCCAGCTCCTGTGGAAAGGCCGGGTGGGGCAGGGCCCATCGCCCTGCCCAGAGCGGGGTGCCCTTGCCTTGGGGCTTTGCTCCCTCTGCGGGAGGTCACATTCAGAGCTTCCCCTCTGGTTCCCTAGAGTTGAAGAGGACTTAGACCAGATTCTGAACCTGGGGGCTGAACCCACAGCCAAGCCCCAGCCTAAGCCCAAGCCGCCAGTGGCAGCTAAGCCAGCGCTTCCCCGAAAGCCAGCCGTGCCCCCCGCAGCGGGCCCGCCGGAGGCCGTGATGGGGCCGCGGAAGCAGCAGCAGCAGATTCAATCCATGGACGAAATGGACATCCTCCAGTACATCCGGGACCACGATGCGCCCAGCCAGGCCGCCCCCAGCCTCTTCTGACCCTCGTACCCCTGGACTGGCCCTGGGCTGGCAGAGCCTCTCCCCAAAGGGATGGGCACCGAGGGGGGCACCATGCCCCGCGGGGCCAGGACCTCTGCTCCCAGGGGAGGGGGTAGGTGCCCAGGTCATAGGACCCTGTACTACCTTGGTATTTTGTTTTGGTTTGGTTTGTTTGCCTGTGGGGTCATAGAACCCTGCAGGTCACAGAAAGAGTCCTCCTCACAGGAACTGGAGTCAGGTTGTCCTAGCCACGTGGGTGTGGGGGGGAAAGCGTTTGGGGTGCCTTGCTAACCAGGAGCTCAGCCCCTTGGATGAAGCTGAGGCCGCAGGGGCCCCAGGGTGCCTTACCCAGGGCAGGGAAACTTTGTGTCCATCCATGCCTGCTGCAGGGTAGGGAGGGTCTGCCAGCCCAGGAGGAGTGGAGTCCCTGGGCAGTGTGGCTCCTGGGGACCTGCATACTCCAAGAAGGTCCCCAGGGGACAGATGCTGAGTGGATGCCTGGGAGAGCCTGGTTGGGTGGCATGTTCCTGAGCAGCCTCTGGTCCCCAGGGGCTAAGGAGGGTACTTTCCCACGTGTCCAACTCAAGGGAGACATGAGGCCCAGTGCCTGTCTCTTTCGGGTGTGGACAGCCTGACAAGCCCCTGGTCTTCCTCCCTCCTTTCCCAGGGAATGCCTGGCCAGACCATGGCCTCTGTGGGCCTCTGGCCATGGCCAGTGTCCCCCCTTGCAGCTCTAAGCAGAGTGGTCCTGGCACCCTCCAGAACACTGCCTGGCCCGCAGCTGGGGCATCCCTCCTACTCACAGTGGGCCTAGGCATCATGCTCTTAGCTGCTGCTTCAAGCACTTTGTCCAGCAGTGGGTGCTGCCAGGCCTTTCCTGTCCCCCAGATCTGGATGTGCTCACCGGCCTCTCGGCAGTGGGGACCGCCTCCGGGGAGAAGGAGCCCTGTGCCAGAGCAGGGCCAGTGCCTTAGACTTGCCCCCCGCTCCCACACCCCTGCACGTGGGGCGGGCATGGCGCAGTGCTCAGGAAATTCAGTGAACGATATTTAATAGAGCAAAGAGTATCTTTTAAAATATATTCTTCATGTTCAGAACTACTTTTTATTGAGACACAGTTTTTAATGAAATGCAACCCCTGTTGTCCCTTGGCTTCTCCTGCTTAATGGAGACCCCAGAAGGGGGTTTGGAGGTAGGACCCCGGGTGCTTTCCTGATCGGGACCACCAGCCAGCCCTGAGGAAGGCTCCAGACCAGGCTGGTTGTTTGCCCCCATCAGTCTAGTCCCCTGCTCCTGCCCCGTGTCCAGACCTGTGGACCCCATGTGGCCCTGTGGAGCACTCCCTCTGCTCTGTCCTGTGTCTGATGCACCCCGGCACCTGCGGCAGAGGTCAGGTCTGAGGAGGCTGCCCTCCCCCAGCCTGGGCCAGAGGGACGGGAGGGAAGTAGGCAGTCATGAGGTCTGAGGGCTGCATGCCTTCTCCTCTGCCTTCCCCGGGCTCCCAGGTCTTTGTCCCCGGGGCACCGGCTGCCAGCTGCCGGCTGCGGGGCTCCTCGTGCCTGCCATCCACTTCCCTTTCACTGCCACGCCTTGTGTCCCCACCCTGCAAGGCCTCAGAAGGAGCGAGTGCTGAGGGGAGGGCTGTCTCTCTGCTTTCCCTCCTGTGCCTGCTCCCCACCCGATGCCCCTACTCAGCAGCTATGACATGGATGGAGGGCACAGCCGGCAGGTGCCCAGAAGGGGTGGCAGAGGGAACCTATCATTCTGGGGTGGGGTCACCCACTGCAGTCTGGCCTCCTCCCTGGAGGCCTGGTGCTGCCTAGACACCAGAGTAAAGACCGGCACATCCCCCGATAATGACGTTCGAGCTGCAGCTGGTTCTCCTCCGTGGGTCTGTGACCTGCTGGGGAATTGATGACGCCCGGTGATCCAATAAAGGTCGTATCAGTGACTCGCTCCAGCATTTGTTGATGGTGGTTTCTCTGCGCCCAGTCTGGCAGGGAACGCTGGGGAGGGCAGGGGAGCATCTTGTTGGCAGTGGGCTTGGCAGGGGGTGCTGCCCTGGAAGGACCCTGGGGTCTGCCACGGCTCTGCCCAGGCTCCCAGGCTGCTGCTCAGCAGGGCAAGTTGAGGCCAAAGGGAGGATTCTACTGTGTATGTAAACTGAGGCCGAGGGGACAAAGGCCCAGGCCCCGCAGGGATTACCGCATCAGTAACTGGCCAGCCAGGACTCTTGGAAATAGTCTGGAAAGAGGACCCTTAGCATCTCTTCGCGGTGGGGACTGGACTAGGCTTGGACTGGTCTTCGGCTCTTTTAAGCTCCGATGTCAAGTACATCCTTACACACTCCTGTCCTGGCCTGCTTCCCCCCGCCGGAGCTCAGATTCTGAGACACTGCTCTGTGCCTGGACCCCAGAGGTCCTGGCCAGATGTTTGTGTGGACTGACAGCCGCTGGGGAACTAGAAATGGGTCCCCGGGAGCCAGTGAGGCCCCAAGCCGGGGTGGGCTGCGGGCCAGCACCGGCCTCCTCCCCCTGCTTGGCTTTGGCTCTCATAGCCAAGCTTCACTTGGGGCCTTGGCTCCTAAGGACGAACAGCTGGACTCTTCGGAGAAGGGCCCTGCAGCCAGGAGCCTGCCGCCAAGTGCCTACCACAGGGAGAAAACCGAGAGGTGGAATTCAGGGGCACTAGCCTTTGTTTTGAGGCCGCCATGAGCTCCGCGGACGGGACGCACCCTCCGTGGCGAGGGTCCCCCTCCTCCCCCAGCATGGTTCTCCCAGGAAGCCGGGAACTCCAGTTCTGCTGGGAAGTCCCCATCCTAGCGCCCGTCTGGCTTGTCTGTGCAGTGGGGTTCGCTGGGGAGTGCCTGCCCTTCGAGCTCTGGCACCCCGTGTTCGCGTCTGTACAACGGGCAGGAACATCCCCTCTGCTCCATGAGCTCGAGTCTTCACACTGGATGCAGACAAGACAGCAGACATCCAGCCACTTTCCAGGGCACTCTGGCCTCGGTGCCCGCTGCCCCCCCCCCCGACCCCCGGCATGGCGTTGGTGCTCTGTGCAGAGACCAGACACCCAGCATCAGGCTTTGGTTTACCTCCACGCCTGGAATCTCGGGGGAGGCCTGGTGTGGGCAGTGATGCCCCGTCATCCAGCTCCCCGACCGTCTGGCTGAGCGTGTCCTGGGGAGGAAAGAAGCCGTGCAGCTGCCATCCCCCGGATGCCGGTGCTGCTGGGACTCTGCATAGGCTGATGGCTGCCCAGAGCAGGCCTGGTCCACCCCCAGAGCCTTTTTGAGTGGCTGCCCTTTCAGTGTCAAATTTCCGAGGGAACAATTCAGTATAAGCCCTGATCACTCCAGACCCTTCCTCGTCAGCACCCTGAGGCCTCACAGCAGGGATCGCTGACTGAAGGAGCCTTGGAGAAACCGGCCATTGGGCTCTGGGCATGGAAGGTTTGGGTCCAGCAGGGCCGTGTGACATCCCCTCCCCCCACAGCCCACAGTGCCGAGTGAAGAGACTTCCCTGGGCTCTTGTGAAGGGGCCAGCAGGACTGTGACATCCTGTTGGTGCTGGAGGAGTTTCCGTGGGCTGGTCACCAGCGCATCACGGGGGGACCCCGGCCCGGGACGAGCTGAACGCTGATGGGAAGCGGCCGGCTGTTGGTGGGTGGTCAGAAGGCGCCGGCGGGCTCAGCTCGGCCTGGCGTCCAGCCCGGGCACTGAGCCCTGATTGCCGGGTGCTGAGCTATGTCCACCGTGGAGAACGGAGCGACTTGGGGAGCATAACCTGGAGGGCTGGTACTGACCCCTCTCCCGGCTGACCTTGGCTCTGGTCCTCCATGGCTCTGGCCACGGGTGAGAGCTGAGGGATTTCATTCCTCAAGTCACACTCGGGATAAAACCACAGCTTCTGGGGCGGGAACGGGGGGGCTGAACGCGTGGCCTGGGGTAAGCGGGAATCCCTGCGGGCGACTCTCAGAGGCACCGATGCTTCTCTGCCAACGCAGCAGATAGCAGCAGCCTCTAAACGAGTTTTTTAGTGCAGCTGAGTTGGCTCCGAGCAGCCCGGCCGGCCAGTCATTCCCTGGATCCGGGACGAGACAGAGGGAGGCCAGGACCAGGTGGGAGGCACAACCCTGGGGCTAGGGCAGGCGGGGAGCGAGAGGTGCCGTGAACATTTCCTGAGCGCCTTTCCCAGGCACGGCAGAGGTCGCAGCGATAGAGAAGCACCAGCCGTTAAAGCTGAATCTGCCGTGGGCTGTGCGGAGTCCCCAGTTTCAGTCCCGTTCTTCGGGCTCCTGCCCACACAGCAGACGCAGCTGAAGGAGGCACCCCCTCCCGGGCAGCCTCTCACCCAGCTTCCCTCCCCTCCGACACCACCGCACAGCGCTGCGCGTGACCCGAGCCCAGCCTCCTGTCGGCTGCAACAAAGTAGCACGACTGGGTGACGTTAAACAACAGGAATTTATTGTCTCCCCAATCTGGAGCCCAGAAATCCCAAAATCAAGGTGTTCGCAGAGCCACACGCTCTCCAGAGGCTCTAGGGAGAATCCTTCCCTGCTGCTTCTGGCTTCTGGTGGTCGCGGGTGACTCCTCTTGTAGCTGCATCAGTCCCGTCTCGTCTTCCTGTGGCCATCGCTTCTGTGTCTTCTCTGGGTTCGTGTCCAAATTCTCTCTTCTTGTAAGAACACCAGTCATTGGATTAGGACCCAGCAGGAGCTCATTTTACCTTAATTCCACCTGCAAAGACCTGACCTCCAAGTTCCCATTCACAGGTCCGGGTAGACACGAATTTCGGGAGGAGGCCGTTCCACCCAGTATAGTCACTAAGGGCCTGGGACCTGCCAGCAGGCTGACTGACTTGATAGCAGAAGTGACGATTTCTGCACCTCCAGCATCTGCTCCAGGGCCTGGCGAAGACCTTCTCCGAGGCCCCGTTAGGTGCCATCTGGGACTTACCATCAACCTGCCATTGAGAGGGGACCCAGCCTTTGTCATCACTTGTGACCAAAGGTGAGTGTGTGACTTGTGGAGCTCCAGGCCCTGATCTACGTGGCCAAGGGGTGGCCTGACACCCCCCTGCCCCCGGGCTGTCGTGCCTCCTCTTCCCTAGGCAACGGCAGGCCCAGAATGGGTCTCAGTTACTTCCTGTCCTGAGCCATGCATGGCTTTTAGGAGTCCCCTGAGGCAGGCAGCATCCCATTCCGTCCTGTCCCGTCCTGTCCTGTCCTGTGCAAGCCGTGGCCTCTGTGGCCTCCGTGTGGGCTCCGGGGGTGTGGCAGCAGTGCCCTGTCTGCATCGGGGAGGGAGCCAGGAGAGAAGTGTCTTCGTTGGCTTCCCGCCCCCTGTGCCAGGTCAGCGTTCTCTCGTTGGCAGCCGCCACCTGAAAGGTCGAAACCTCTTCCTCCGAAGTTACATCTCTTTATGGGACAGAGGGAAACTTCAAAACTTCCTTTAAAAATGATTCTTTGACCAAGATGCCCTTCAACAGACGAATGCATAAGGAAGATGTGGTCCATATACACTATGGAGTATTATGCCTCCATCAGAAAGGACGAATACCCAACTTCTGTAGCAACATGGACGGGACTGGAAGAGATTATGCTGAGTGAAATAAGTCAAGCAGAGAGAGTCAAGTATCATATGGTTTCACTTATTTGTGGAGCATAACAAATAATATGGAGGACAAGGGTAGATGGAGAGGAGAAGGGAGTTGAGGGAAATTGGAAGGGGAGGTGAACCATGAGAGACTATGGACTCTGAAAAACAACCTGAGGGTTTTGAAGGGTGGGGGGTGGGAGGTTGGGGGAACCAGGTGGTGGGTATTATGGAGGGCACGTATTGCATGGAGCACTGGGTGTGGTGCATAAACAATTAATTCTGTTATGCTGAAAAGAATGTTTTTAAAAAATGACTCTTTGGAGCAACCTATGGTACATCATGGAGGGTCAGCCACGGTCGGAGCGGTCCCGGCTAACGGGGGGCCATGTCTCCCTTCCTAGAGGGGCACACCGTGCTGGAGGAGGCCTTTCCCAGTGGGGCCGCTGCAGAACCCTGGCTCAGGAGGGGCCCGATGGCTTTCCCAGGCTCCCGGCCGCTTGGGCTGCCCTCCCGCCAGCACCCTGTCATCTCACTGGGTGTCTGAAGAAGCCGGAAAAGGCTCTGACAGAGCTGGTGGGGAGAACTGGCCTCCAGAGCGGGACAACCGCTTGGCCCACTCCCTGGGCGCCTGAGGGGGCCTCCCCTGTTGTCTCCAGAAGCTTCTCTTCCTTGATAAGATCTCTCTCAACTTCTCCACGTGTGTGGTTCTGCTTCTCCTTTCAGTTTAATAGCCACTTTGCTGATTTCCCCACGGCAAGGGCTGTTGGTCCCACAAAGTGATCCTTCTAGATTAGACCTCGGAACAGCTGACTTCTTGTCTCCCTGTTTCTCAGACCATCAGGAGCAACAGAGAGGCTCTGCTTGACCTGCCGGGGGCCCAAAGGCCTCACTTTACTGCCTGATGGTCTGGGATCCTCATCAGGCTCGTCTGGTTTTATGGGTGGCCCTGGGACGGGAACCCGGGTCCCCATGACCATAAAATCCACGGTCACGGGAACGAAAAGTGCTTCAGCACCACGGCGAGTGTCCGGCAGATCTTTCAAAGGTGAACGTGAATTTAGCATATGACCTGGTCATTCTGTTTCTACGAACACAGCCAAAAAGAGAATGAACCGCATGTCCTCACAACACGTTGAACACAAATGTGCACAGCAGCTCGGTTCACAACGGCCAAAAAGTGGAAACCACCACCAAGCCCACGAGCGGGTGATGGGAAAGAACACGTGGGCTCACCACGCCGCGCAGTATTACTCAGCAATAAAAAAAGAGGGAAGTGCTGCCGCCCGCATGACATGGACCGATCTCAGAAACGTCATGCGGAGTGGAAGGTACCAGGCTCAGAGAGACTGCAGAGCCCAGGGTTCTGTTCCCAGGACGTTTCCACAAGAGGCCGCCCTGCAGAGACGGAAAGGAGATGGTCCTCGCCTCCGGCTGGGGGTCGGAACGAGCAGGGACTGCAGATGGACACAGAGGATGTTCTGGGGGCTTTGTTGCGATAATTGCACCATTCTGTAAATCCACTGAAATTCTTCTACTGCACCTTTAAAATGGGTGAATTTTAAATTAAATTATAGTGTTCAATTATACCTCCATAAAGCGGTTTTACAAATTAGTGACTGAATGAAACAAGCGAGCCGACCCACGGGCAGCAGAGTGCAGCGGCTGGAAGGGTGTGTCAGCTCTCTGCTCTCCGGCGGCTTGCTGTGTGGCCCTGGGCCCGTTGCCTACTCTCTCTGTGCCTCAGTGTTCTTACCTGTAAAATGGGGATGATAATCTTCAGTAGGGTAGTCATAGGAGAAAATGAGTTACTATTTGTACCGTTCTGTGATCGGGACCTGATGCCTGGTACACGCTCCGCGGGCAGAACCGAAGCGCCTCGTGACTCCATTCTCTGCTGCACTGTAAGCAATTCTAGGGTCCATGTGCTCCTTCTCTTCATCAGGAAGATGAAGCCGATGGGGCCGGCTGTATGAGGGTGGCCGGTTGTGAGAGGCTGTGGTGTTCTCTACCAGCGTCTTGGTTTCTCTGGGCTGCTGTTGGCCCCTCTGTCACACAGGGCTACGCAGCCTGCTCGGCCACCACATGTGGGGTGGGGGTCATGGGAGGCAGCGTCATCAGAGGGCAGATGCGCCATCTGAGACCCACAAGGAGGCCTGGTGGCTGGGGGCTCTGGGATGTGACCAGTGTCCTAGATCTGGATGGGCCATGGAGGATGACCAGAGGGAGGGCAGATGGAACGTGCTGGAAACAAGCCTCTGGAGAAGACGTCATTCTGATGAGCATTACTAGTAACAATTGCAAAGCCATGCAGCAGGGAGCTTGTCCCAGCACACCCCGCACCCCAGACCAAGTACAGCTTTCCCAGCACCATGGAGACAAGGAAATAAACACATGGCTTCCCTCTACTGGCCCTTGACCTTTTGTACCGAGCCACTGGCTAGGCGGGGCTGGGGAAGGAAGTGGGGGGGTGGAGAGAAATTTCTGGCTGCTTGTGGCCTGCCCAGACTGTGAAGAGGGCCTGGACGTGATGCCCCTTCCTCTCAATGCCTCAGGCCTCCTCCAACTTCCTCGTCTCCCAGGACGGGTGGTGGGGTTCCTGCATTCCCCTTTGGAAGAAGCTACACCCACAAAGACATATGCACATGTTCATGGCTCCATCATTCAGAACACACCCAACCAAAGGAAGGAACCCACATATCCCCGAGCTGGTCAGCAGATAACCAGCAAGCACACCCGTAAACAGTGCAATACTGCTCAGCGAGGAAGAGGAAAATGCTAGCGGAGATGACGGCGTGTGGTCCTCGGAAGCAGGCGACGTGAGAAAAACTAGACCCCCAAACTGCAAACGGGGCGATTCCTCTTATATGAAATGCTAGAAAAGGCAAAACTATTGTGACAGAAAGCAGATCAGTGGTTGCCGGGGGCTGGGGCTGGGGCTGGGCAAGGGCGCCTGAGGAAATTTTCTGAGGTGATGGAAACACTCTAAAATTTGAGCATGGCTATAAACAAAATGCATTAAATTGTACGCTTAAAATAGGGGAATTTTATGGTATGTAAATCACACACCCATAAAGCTGCTGAAAAAGGAACCACAGTGCAGAAGTAAACGTCCTCTCAGCCCTTCCGTCCCACAGTCCTGCTCCTCTGTATTTGCCCAAATGGATGGAAAACTCAGAGCCACACAAAAACCTGCACACCGATGTTTATAGCAGCTTTATTCCCAATTTCCAAAACGTGGAAGTATCCAAGTAACCAAGACGGCCTTCGGTAGGTGAACAGATAAACACACAGTGATCTATCCAGACAATGGAACGTTACTCAGCACAAAAAAGCAATGAATCATCGAGGTATGAGAAGACCTTCCTTCCAAAGAGGAGCCTGAAATGCCTGCGAAAGAAGCCAGTCTAAAAAGAGGCTCCACACCCTCTCATCCCAACAATGGGACCTTCTCCGAGAGGCACAGCTATGGCGACGGTAGAAAGATCAGGCTGAGGGAGAGGAGGGATGAACAGCGGGAGCATGAGGGACGTTTAGGGCAGTGAGACCACGCTATGAAACTGTAATGATGGATACGTGTCATTCCACATTTGTGCAAATGCATAGAACGGACACCACCAAGAGTGACCCCTGATGTAAAACCTGGGCTCTGATGAGATGATATGTCTACGCAGGTTCGTCGTTTACAACAAACGTACCACTCTGCCAGGGGGTGGTGATAATGGGAGCGGCTGTGTATGTGGGCAGAGGGGACATAGGAACTCTCTGTACTTCCTATTTAATTCTGCTGTGAGCCACAAATTGCTCTAAAGTATAAAGACTATTTTTTAAAAAAGGAACCACAAGTTGAGGCTCATTAGCCCAGAAGATGCCCGCTGCTCCGAGAGCTCAGCCCTGCTGCCCCGGGCTGCTCCCCACCTCCAGTGACTCCCACAGCCTCCAGGGATTCCTGGTCCAGCAGATGGGCAAACCTGAGGGAAGGAGCTGGAGGCCCCCCCCCAACCCCATGAAGGGGAGGACGTGCCCCAGAGTCCCCTGGGGGAAATGAGGGCTCAAAACCCGGTCAGCCTGGAATCCTCAGGCGTTGACGGGCCTTGGTTCCTTGAAAGCTTCTCTCTCTTCTGTATGATTTCCATTCCTCCCTGTAGCTGTCCTGGACAAGCAGATGGACAGGATTTACTGCAAGACGGCTCAGTGCCTTTCAGAGGTGGGTGAGCTCTCCTGAGCCAATCATGCAGCAGCACGGCCAGCTTTTCCTTCTTCTGTCTTCTCGTGCAATGAAGCGGAGGGGCTTCAGTGCTAGGAAAACGTGCTAGGGGCTCTCCCAAAGGCCTCATCGAGCTCCAGGGGCTTGGACTACATGGGCCCTCAAGAGAATGAGCTTTGGGGCACCTGGGAGACTCAGTTGGGCATCTGCCTGCAGCTCAGGTCATGATCCTGGGGTCACTGCTCGGGTTGGGGGGAGTCTGCATCTCTCTCTGCCCCTCCCCATGCTTGTGCTCTCTCCCCCTCTCAAATAAATGTATAATACCATAAAAGAGAGAGAGAGAGAATGAGCCTTCCTGGGAGGAAACTCAGTGGTCCATCAGGACCCGAGGAGCGGGCTCTGAAGTCTCGGTCCTGCCGAAGGCCTCCACCAGCTCTCCCTTTGGGTCGGAAAGCACATGGGCCTTTGCTGGCTGGGCTCAAGGAAGTCCTGTTGTGTGGTTCTCAAGGGGCAGAGAGCCAAAGACTGCCCACAAGGCGCTGCAGCAGGCAGGGATGCTGGAGTGGGGCTGGGCCGGGCCTCTGCGTCCCCGGAGAGTCTCGCCTGCTGTGGCGTCGGACACAGGTGTTTTGTCCCACGGTCAGCCCCGCGTGAACACGCTACATGGCTACGTTCGAGGAGGTTTACGTGGGGTACCTCGTTTCCCCTTAATGGAAGCCCAAGGTGTTACTTATGCTACTACTGAGGCAGGAACCTGCTGAGGTTCCTGCCTGTTCCCGAAGGACATTTTCTCTTGGCGTTGGCGTCTTTGGGTTCAGCTTGAGGAAGATGCCTTAGACCTGAGGCTTAAGGGTCCCAAGTTTAGAGAGAAGAGAGGAGGGAGCCCAGAGCCTGAATCCAAGAAGTGGCTCCCCAGGCTCACGTGGAGATCAGAACAGACGTGCTGTAAAAATGATGCAGCCCCTGGTCAAGCCCCCCGCCAGCCCCCAGGCCTGCCTCTCCCCCTTCTCACGCTGGGCCCCCATCCCCACCATCCACTCACCTCAGAAATGTCCTACTCTCTGGAGGGGCTTATTAGCTCATTGTAATTACTCCGGTTCTTAGAGGAACATGAATTTCCTCATGTTTTTCTAGGTCTTTTCAAGTTAATTTTGATCATTTATATTTTTCTAGAAAGTTGTCCAGATGTCAAATACATGTCACACTCTTTTATAACTTTAAACATTGTCTTCATATTGTTGGCTATTGTGCAATCTTCATTTCTAGGGGTTTTTTTTTTATTGTCTCTCTCTCTTTTTTTAAGATTTTATTTATTTATTTGTCAGAGAGAGAGAGAGCACGAGCAGGGGGAGCAGTAGGCAGAGGGAGAAGCTGGCTCCCCACTGAGCAGGGAGCCTGAGGGGGGCTCGATCCCAGGACCCCGGGATCATGACCTGAGCTGAAGGCAGACACTCAACCGACTGAGCTGCCCGGGCACCCCTTTATTCTCTTTTTTTAAGTGGTTATATTTGTCAGACATGTATTCTATTCATCTTTTCAAAACACCAGTTTTTGTTTTTAAGGATCTATTTTACTTCTTTTCCATCTAATTCATTAACTTCCACTTTAACTTGATCCATTTCTCCTTTTCGGGTTTTTTTTTTTTTTTTAGGGTTTGATTTTTTTTTTTTAGTTCTTTTTATAGAATCACATTTTTAATTTACTTTCCCTTTTTTGTTGTTACTTTTAAAAATATGTAAGGCTACAGAATTTTCTCTGGCACAGTTTGGGTCACCTCCCACAGATTTCATAATTTTCTCATTTTCATTAATTTTTTAGAAGTCTAAATTGGAAGTTTTTATTTCCTATTTAATAGCGAGGAGCTATTTTAATTACTAGTAGTGTTGATGTGTTGGTGCTTTTGCTTCCAAGGTTTTACCACTATTATTATTATTATTATTATTATTATCCTTCTGTGATTCATTTCTAGTCTTATTGCATTATGGTCTGGGAATGGGGATCCATATGATTTCTGCTTTCTATAATTTAAAAATCTTCCTTTGCAGCCTAGCACATAAGTAACTTCTATAAATGTTAAATGGAAATTTTAAAATATATATTCTGTGGGGTGCCTGGGTGGCTCAGTTGGTTAAGCCTCTGCCTTTGGCTCAGGTCATGATCTCAGGATCCCAGGATCGAGCCCCGCATTGGGCTCTCTGCTCAGCCGGGAGCCTGCTTCTCCCTCTCTCTCTGCCTGCCTCTCTGCCTACTTGTGATCTCTGTCTGTCAAATAAATTTAAAAAAAAAAATTTTTTTTTAAATAGAACTATCCTACAACCCAGCAATTGCTCTACTAGGTATTTACCCAAAGGATACAAAAATTTGAAGGGGCACATGCCCCCTGATGTGTGTGGCAGCATTATCAACAACAGCCAAATTATGGAAAGAGCCCAAATGTCCATGGACTAATAACGGATAAAGAAGATGTGAGATGCACGCACGTGCACACATGCACAATGGAATATTACTCAGCCATCAAAAAGAATGAAATCTTGCCATTTGCAACAATGTGGATGGAGCTAGAGTGTATTATGCTAAGTGAAATAAGTCAATCAGAGAAAGACAATTATCATATGATCTCACTCATATATGGAATTTAAGAAACAAAACATAGGGGAAGAGGATTTAAAAAAGAGGGGGAGACTCTTATCTATAGACAACAAGCGGAGGTTGCTGGAGGGAATGTAGGAAGGGGATGGGCTAGTTGGGTGATGGGTATTAAGGAGGGCACTTGTGATGAGCCCCGGGTGTTGTATGTAAGTGATGAATCACTAAATTCTACTCCTGAAACCAATATTACATCAGATGTTAAGTAATTAGAATTCAAATAAAAAATTGAAAAAATATATACCAGAGTTTAAACAAAATAGTGTGGTACTAGTACAAGGATAGACATATAGATCGATGGAATGGACTGAGAGTCCAAAAATAAATCTGTACATCTAAATGGTCAATTCATTTTTGACAAAGGTGCCAGGAGCATTGAATGCAGAAAGAATAGTCTTTTCAACAAATGGTGCCAGAGAGGATATCTACATGCAAATGAATGCACTTGGATCGTACCTCACATCAGATACAAAAATTGTCTCAAAATGGATCAAAGACCTAAATTAATATAGAAACTAAATCTGTAAAATCCTTAGGAAGAAAAAAAACATAGGGGTAGATTTTCATGACCTTGGATTTGGCAATGGATTCTTGGATAAGCCCCAAAAAACACAAGCAGCAAAAAAAAAATAAATGTAATGTCATCAAAATCAAAGGAGATTGTGCTTCAAAGGACATCACCAAGGGAATAGAACATCTACTCAGAGAATGGGAGAAAGTACTTGTAAACCATATATGTGATAATGATCTGGTATCCAGAATGCATAATGAGCTCTGACAGCTCAACAATAAAATAAAACACATAATTTAAAAGATGCCCAGAGGACTTTGACAAGCTTTTCTCCAAAGAAGATACACAAATGGCACATGAAAATATGCTCAACACCAGTAGTCATCAGGAAAATGAGAATCTGAACCACAATGAGATACCATTTCACACTCACTAGGACGGCTTTAATTTAAACAAATTGGAAAAATAACAAGTTTGTGAGGCTATGGAGATATTGGAATCCTCACACACTGCTGGTGGGAATGTAAAATGGTACAGCTGCTGAGGAAAAAAATTGGTGGTTCCCTCAAAAAGTTTAACAAATTATCAGAAGATCTAACAATTCCACTCATAGTATATGCCCCCACAGAATTCAAAACAGGTGTTCAAACAAAACTCGCACAAGAATATTCATGGTAGAGCGACTCAGTTGGTAGAGCATGTGACTCTTGATCTCAGGGTTGTGAGTTCGAGCCCCATGTTGGGCGTGGAGCCTACCTAAAAATAAATAAAAATTTAAAAAATTAAAGAATATTCACGGTAGCCCCATTCATAAAATCACTCACGGACGGAAACAGCTGAAATCACCATCAGCTGATGGAGGAATAAACAAAAGGTTGTAGATCCACACAGTGAAATATTTTTTAGCCAGAGGGCATCAGCCCATGAAGTACTGATGTGTGCTCCAACATGGGAGAACCTTGAAGACATTATGCAGAGCAGAAGAAACCAAACACAGGAGCCGCGTATTATATGAACCATTTATATTAAATGTCCAAAATGGGAAAATCCATAGAGACAGAAAGTGGATCCATGTTTGCCAGGGACAGAGGGCTGGAGAAATGGGGAGCACCCATTTCTGTCTGTCTAATAACTATGCGCTCTCATTCTGGGGTGATGAAATGATCAGAAGTAGATAGTTGTGATGGTATACAACATCGTGAATGTACCAACCCACAGGATTGTACACCGTAAAATGGCTAAAATGGTGAATTTTACGTTATGTGTGTTTTACCACACACACAAAAAGTGTGCCTATTGCGTGCTGGGAAACAAGCCCAGCAAGGAAGTTGGGCTTGCTTGACAGGCCAAGAGGCCATAGAGCCACTAGATGATGGGGAGCAGGGGGGTGGTGGGGAGCAGGGGGAGCCGTGGAAGATGAAAGACGGAGACAGATGGAGGAAGGGGGTGGCATGTTTCTACAGATGATGTCGAAATCCTGGTGGGAGAGGCCGCAGGAGTGCAGGCCTCCCAGGTTTGAGAAGCCGTGTGTTTGCGCATTTCCTGGGAATGATATGGGCTGGGACTTGTCTTTCTTGGTTGCTTCTAAACCAAAGACAAGCTCTCCCCTGGTTTGGCAGGAAATCTGTGAAGTTATTGCCAGACATCTGTTTCATTTTCCTTGGCAACAAAAGACTTCCTAAGAGATAGACTCAAGGCTTAGAATTGGGGACATCCATAATGCTTTCTCCTTCTCTCCCATGGAAGTTGAAACCCCAGCTCCGAAGCTCGAAGCTCGAGTTGAGAGAGAGGGCCAGACCCGGGTTGGGGTGGGGTGGGGCGGGAATGGAGCACCTGGAGGAGGAAATGAGTGAGGCGGGGAAGGGAGGGGGATGGGAGGGCAGCCGCACAACCAGGCCAGGCCCAAGCAAACTCTGGAAATCCAGCGTCTGGCGCCAAGTCCCTCATGGGGCCTTGACTTCTGAAATGGAGAAACTGGGGGACCAGTCCAGGCCAAAGTCCAGGCCAAAGAGCATGGGCCTTGGCATCAGACAGGCCTTGTTTGAATCTCAGCTTGCTTACTCTCCGAGTGGCCTTGGGCAAGTCTCTGTGCTCTCATCTGTAGAAGGGGAAATAACATCCACCTCATTAATTTGTTGCTGGGAATGCACTTGAACCGTGAGCAGAGCAGAGCACCCTAGTGGGGGTCCGCAAATGTATCGGAATCCTCCAGAGAACTGGGCAGGGAGGACCAGGGTGGCCGGGCCTGCCCACCTCGGTGCCTCTGTCCCCACACCTGAAACAGCAGCGGCCTCACACTGACTTTCCATTATTTTATGACTAGGAACTCCAGACCCAGGCTCTTCCTGGGGATTGTTTAAAAGGAGGGCAACTTATGGGGCACCTGGGTGGCTCAGTCAGTTAAACATATGCCTTCAGCCCAGGTTGTGATCTCAGGGTCCTGGGATCGAGCCCCGAATGGCATCAGGCTCCCTGCTCAGCGGGAAGTCTGCGTCTCCTTCTCCCTCTGCCCCTCCCCACCTCGCGCTCACTCTCTCTCAAATAAATAAATAAAATCTTAAAAAAAAAAAAAAGGTAGGACAGCTTATCTAGGGCCTGAGAGACACACAAGGTATAGACCAAGAAGCTCTTCATTCCTCAGCCGAGGTTCAAGCAATGAAATGACCATTGACAGAGAGACAGCCGCCCCTCGGACCATCCCAGGGCCAACCTGGGCCAGACTCCCTGGGGAACGGGGTGAAAAAAAAGTGGCCCCAGCTGCACTCCTGCCTTCCAGCACCTTCTCTGAGTTTCTCAGACCTGTGAAGTCTGAAGTACTGTTATTTAAATATTTAAACATTAACGAGGCCAATGACAGTCCATTCCCATAAAGAAAAAACTACAAGGCCCAGTCATTTAGGAAGCTTGGGCGGGGGGGCTTTGGAGGGCCCTCTAGAGCCTCTAGAGAACCGCGGGGTCTGTCCCTACTGGGCGCCAGCCCTCTGACCCTCTTGGGCCCAGCACGCGCCCACGGCACATCTAATATCACTGTCTCCATTTTGGGGAGGGGAAGGGACTTGCGTGAGAAGGGTGCCCAGCGGGGAAGTGGCTGAGCTGGAGCGGAAACCCATGTCTGCTGCCGTGTAGACCAGGGTTGCCAAGAACACTCAGTCTACTGAGTGGGCCAAGCATGGCGACATCCCAGGATTCTTATAACAAGCTTTGTTGAGATACAATTCACATACTATACAATTCTCCCACTTAAAATGCACAAGTCAGTGGTTCTTATTATATTCACAGAGTTGCACAACCTCCCTCACAATCAATTTCAGAACATTTTTCATCACCTAAGAAACCCCACACTCTTTGGCTACCATATGCCAATCTCCCCAACCCCCCTAGCCCTAAGCATTGGATCCATTTTCTGTCTTCTATACATTTGCCCATTCTGGACCATTTCATACAAATGAAACGATCAAATCTATGGCTTTTTGTTCCCTGCCTCTCCCATCTAGCATGATATTTTCAAGGTTCCCCCATGTTCTAGCATATGTCAGCATTTCATTCTTCTTATGGCCAAATAATATTCCCTCGTATGGCTAGACCACACTTTGGTTATCCATTGATTAACTGATGGACATTGGGGTTGTTGCTACCTTTTGACTATGACGAGTAACGTTGCTCTGAATATTCACACACAAGTTTTTGTGCAGACACACGTTTTCACTTCTCTTGGATATATACCCGCAGTAGAATTGCTGAATCGTATGGTAATTCTATGTTTAACTTTTTTGAGGAGCTGCCAGACTCTTTTCCATAGTAGATGCAACACTTTATGTTCCCAACAGCCCCAGGTGAAAGCTTGGGCTTTTCTACATCCTCCCAACACTTGTTACTATCTGTCTTTTCATGTTAGCCATCCTCGTGAGTGTGAAGTCATATCTCATGGTGCTTTCGATTTGCATTTCCCACTAATGATGCTGAGCATCTTTTCATGGGCTTATTAGCCATTCTTGCGTCTTCTCTGGAGAAAGGTCAATTCAGATTCTCTCCCCATTTTGGAACTGGATTGTTTGACTGTTTATGATTAAGTTGTTAGAGGTCCTTATGGACTCTAGCTACAAGTCCTCTATCAGATCTATGATTTGCAAATACTGTTTCCCATCCTATGGGCTACCTTTTCACTTATTCAGCAGTGTCCTTTGAAGTGCAGAAGTTTTAAATTGTTATGACGTCCAGTGTATTTTGTTTTTCTTTGGTAGTTTATACTTTTGGTGTCACAGAGTTCCCTGGTTTTTTGGGGTTTTTTTAACATTTTTCAAAAAGACTTATTTATTTATTTATTTGTCAGAAAGAGAGAGCGCACAAGCAGGGGGAGAGGCAGACAGAGGGAGAAGTCAGCTCCCCGCTGAGCAAGGAACCTGATGTGGGACTTGATCCCAGGATCCTGGAATCATGACCTGAGTCGAAGGCAGCTGCTTAACCAACTGAGTCACCCAGATGTCCCAACTTCCCTGTTCTTTTAAAGCAATATTTAGCATAGAGAAATACACCCATACCAAAATAGCAAGTCCTCTTTTTTGTTGTTTTAATCTGAGACTTTCAAAGAATTTTTCTATTGATAGTACACATTGATCCAAACATAATCTGATGCAACTTATGGAAATTCAAATAAGAAGGATACTATACGTAAAGAATTCTAGGCAAAATGAAAGTAGCATCTGACAGAGAACTAAGGGTGAAGTCAGTAATGCAATTAGTTATAAGATTCATAGGCTGATGGAATAAAGATCTATCCACAGCTTAGGGGAAGCCTCCCTTTTCCTGGCAAAGAGGCCAGAAAGAAATTTCTCCTATGGCTTCTCCTAAGGGGAAAATGTATTTGGGCTCATCAGCTAGAAGAGAACACACACATAAACTCCCCGAGAACTTATCTATCCACAGCCAAATCCCCTTCCCTTCGTGTTTCCAGACACCGTCTCATCCTGCCAACTGTTTTGCCCCGTGTGAAATTGTCCTTGTAGTCACCTTTTTAAAATACCAATAGGAGTACCTCACTTCCCTTCTTGAAATTCTTCAATAGCTCCCACTTGCCCTCAGGATAAAGTCCGAGCTCTTTAACCTGACTTATGTGAGGCTACATGATTTGACCCCAGCCTACAGGAACTGGTAATTTTGAACATATCCCCGACTCTGGATCTTAGCTTACTCAGCCCTCCATTCTCTTAATTCACTCACACTTTGAACAAGTCCACTATCTGCGTCTTTGTCCGAGATGATAGCAGACTTGAAGCATCAGACTATAAAGAACAGAAAAGAGCTTCTCCAGGAAGGGTCCTCGTACTGCTGGTTTCTCAGCAGTGGGACACATTGAAAAATTACAAAAAGCAGGTCTAGATATTCCGTAAATTGAGTAATCTGAGGCCGTTCATTCACGGCTGGTAGAAACACTCGGCTCATCCAATAGCCTGATGATCAGACTATGACCTAATACGGGAGAATTTGGACGCTTCACAAGGATAAAGATAATAATATATTCTTTTCAATGTGCTGTTGTCAGGATGCATGTGGATATGCAGTATTGTTTAGAATGATTTTCTTATATACTGGTGGAGGCAAAATTTTAAAAATACATATTCTTGAATTAATATTGCATTATAAATACTAGCATATAAATATTCAAGAAAACTTGACCCTCCAAATCAATGCCCTTTCGTGAATTTTACTAACTGAAGTTTGATTACAGAGGGAAAGGATGACCACCCTCTAATTCTCTGTACCAATGTTTAAGAAAATAAGTTTTTAGAAATGCAAAAGAAATCAGTATATGTTCCTTATAAGAAAAACACAGATAAACCAAAAGGAAAAAATGACACTTTCCAAAGATAATCACTGACAACATTTTAAAATATTTTCTTCTGTATTTGTATTGTGCGTTCATATATATGTAAATGATTCATATAGATATAGATATGGATATAGATATATATACGATGTACATATATATGTGATTCTTTAAAAAAGTGTCATCTCATGGACAGGTGTTATAACATGTTTCTGTGTGCTGTGAGGACTTCAGTGCGAGGATATCATGAACGTCCGTGTGTGCCTGAGTGCGAGCCAGGCTGTGGTTGTCTGCACTACGATTTATGTAACTGTCTGAGGGACGTTTGGGTGTTTCTCGTGTTTTCTCCTCCTCCTCTGATTCTGGGCTCAGGGTGACTTGGAGGCCGATGCTGGAACTATCTATTCTTTTGGAGAACTGGGCTCTCTCTGACTTGAAAACATGGTGCGTCTCCTGGTAGGGCCATTCCGACTCGTAATAATGACGCTTTGTGGCTTAATGAGAACAGGGCTCTATTAATCCCTCTTTGTCTGACCTCAGCCAACCTCGCTCTCAGTGAAAGCAGGATTCTTAGGCCCTTGGGACCCTATTGAGTTGTTGTCATAGCGATCGGTGCCGGGGGCGGGGTCACTGGGCCAATGTCCCTAACCAGACCATCTCTGTCTTAATGACACACACAGGTCATGCCTGTTCAATCCCAAACCCGGAGAGGGACAGGACTAACCCTGCTGCTATGCTAGTGTTTGTCCTGGCTGCCCTGAAGCTGGGACCCCCTGATGGCCTGGCATACTCTCCCCGGGAAGGGCAGCTCAGCTCACCTGGTGCTCTGTCCCCCATGGCCCTGGGAGCACCCCCAAGCCTCTGCAGGCTTGTGGCTCAGAGGACACTGCGGCTGAAGTGAGCCCTCCCCACCTTGAGAAGGCCCGCGGGAAGCCAGACAGACGGGCCGTTTGTTGCCTCACACAGCGAAGCTTCTTGCTATCTGATGTCAGGGCTGGAAGGACCTTGGAGCGTAGTGGGTACACCTCCCTGTGGTACAGATAGAGAAACTGAGGCACAAGGAGCCAGATCTGATTCCAAACCACCTGATGAGTCAGGGGAACCATCTGAACCTAACCCCCATCTCAAAAAAGGGACATGTTTGGAGTCAGTTGTAAGACAGCTGATATTTTTACAGTAAGTTCTTTATTTTTTTGAATTATTATTATTACCCAAGTAGTCCAAGAACACATTTTTCTTGGGGGAGGGGGAGAACATTGCAGAGAAGTTTCAAAGTTCCTTTGGCCTCTGTCTCCGATCCCAGTTCTCTCCCCCTGAGATAGACCTGCAGTTTGGAATGTGCCCGAATCTGACTTTAAAGTGCCCACATCTATTGGCTTGACCTGGATGACCAGGACGATGGGGGTAAGGCAGGCTCATGTCCCCACCTTGGCATGAATCCAGGCAGCTCACTGTGGCTGGGAGCATTGCCCAGGGGAGAGGCACCTCCCTGGCCCCTGGGGTGGCAGGGAGTGTGGGACATGCCAGCACGGCTGTGTCCCCGCTCATGCTCATCCCTGGGCTGTGACAGCTCCCCATCTCCTTGCCCCACGTCCTGTGTTGGAATCCCAGCAGCCCCTGCTACTGGCCTGAACTGGACGCCAGGAGCCTGAGCAGAAAAATGGAAACTTTTCCAGCAGAGTTTAGTAATCTCTCCAATAGGCCAGGGGCCCCAGGGAACGGTGCTCACTCAGGCTTCAGGTCCCTGTGCCCCTCTTGCATTTCCACACCCCTCACCCCATTCCAGCCGCTCCCCACCCCCACCCCTACCTCCCCAGCATCTGTCCCCTCCTTCTCGTGGGCCAGGGAGAAGCTCAGCGGACCATTCCAGGAACCCATGGAGAAGGAGGAGGAAGGTTTCAGAGAATTTAAAGAGCACAACAATGTATCCGAGTTAGTCAGTCCTAACCTGAGAGAAATGCTGACATTGAAGGCAAGAGACAGGGAGGAAAGAGGCTTTCCAGGCCCCCTACCTTGTAATGTTGTAACACAGCAGAGGTTTGCAGCTGGGAAACAATTAGCTCTTTTTCTCCTGAATGTCTCTCTGTCCCAATCTTTGAGAACCTTCTAGAATTTCAGGACACACTGGCTGGATTTCTAAATGCATCAAAATTTTCAAGATTTGTTTTTTTTTTTTAAATCTGTTAAAATCTTTGTTTTTTTCTCAAGCAAAAAATCTTACCCAGAGCTTTAACATGTCTGACACAGAAACATCAATGAATGCATTTTCTCCAGGCAAAGTAGTTTGCTTGGCAGAAGCCCTCTTATGTCTGTAGAATCCTAAGGTTTCTTCAGCCCAGTTTTGATCACCTCTCACCAAAATCAGCTTCCTTCTCTGACAGCTGAGAAAACTGAAGCAGAAGGCTCGGGGGCTTGCAGAAGCTCCTCCCCACCCCCCAAAAAACAAGTCAGCGGCAGGCACATCTTACACCTCCCAGGACACCTGGAGATCTGGCCAGGGCTCAAACACTGGCACAGGACCTTCCTTAGCCTGAAACTGTAAATTTGGACAAAATCAGAGCTTGTGAGGACATTTGGCAAGTGTGTCGCTGCCGGGGGAGAGGGGAAGGGAGGGGGTCATGCTGCCATGGTTACGATGGCCCAGGAAGTGACCTTTGGCTCCAGAGTCCTGGAATGGATGCCTCTTTCCTGCTGGGCTGGGGGTGGAGGAGGATGGCCAGAGCTAAGGTGGAGGGCCTTATAAGTCCTATGACACCCCTCCACCCCTCCCCTCCCGCCCCCAGCTCCAATGCCACACCATAAACATGGAGGGAACCCAGGGCTCCTCCCTCCTCTGGCCTCCCTCTTCATGTGGAAATTAGCGATGAGGCATGTGTGTGGCCATGAGGGGTGGCCCTGAGCTGGACCTCCAAACACAGTCCAGGGGCCCAGATCCAACCCAGAGTCCAGTGAGCCAAGCCCCTCGGATCCGCACGATGGTTCCCAGCCCAGGGAATGCAGGAGGTGAAGAGCCAGCAGACTCAGGAGGAGATGAGACACTTGCGGGGACAAACAGGAAAAGGGGCACTTCAAACACAGCAGAAGGACTACTTTGATGTCGGGGGGGGGGGGGGGGAATGAAGCACAGAGGCAGGAAGAAAGGGCCACTTTGTCTCCGTATGGGAGGGGCTGGAGGACCAAGCTGGGGTCTTGAAGGATGAGAAGGAGTTTTCCAGGAGAAAAAATGGGAGGGATGAAGAAAGGGACAGAGATTAGCATTCAGGATGACAAAGCAGATGGTGTCCAAACCTGTGAGGGCCCGGACAGGGACAGGGAGAACCTGGTGTGGGCTGCAGAGGCATTGGGCAGACAGAAGGGAAAGTGACGAACAGATGTAAACATCTGGGTCACATCCTGTGGGTCAGTAGTTTTCAAAGTACTGGTGGCCCAAAAAGTGTTTCAGGAGGGCCCCCAAAAGTGGATAGGGAGTAAGCTCTGGGTCCCTCCTTCCTCCATTTTATATTCTGGGGCTTCACACAGGAAAACCTTTGAATTAAGTTCCCAGTGGTTAAAAACAACAACAACAAAATGTGAAAAATCCATCCATGAGCCGTGCTAGCCCTTGTTGATTCGCGTCCAACTCTGGGTCCTGGCTGCCCTCTCTTCTTGGCCGCTCAGGGGCCTCAGGGCCCTGGAAAGTCCTCCTCACCCGGCAGAGCCCGGGAGGGCAGGCACCGAGGGGATAGGTTGGCCCAGCTTCCCTGCCCAGCAGGGTCCCGTGGGGACAGCCCCCTCCGCCGGCTTCCTTGGCTTTGAAGCTGTTGTGCTTGTTGTCTCATTTGCATTTATGTCACAGAAGAGTCAGCAGGAACCAAAATACAGAACTAGGAAAGAAAACAGCTGTGCTGGGAAAGGCAGCGGCACCGAGAGGGCCGCAGTCCCTCTGGGGTTAGTCAGGGGTTCAGACTCGGGCTGTGGTTGTCGTCATGGCTATGGGCTCCACATGGCCCCACTCAAACCCTCCCTCCTCCAGGACACCTTCCTGGAGCCGTGTGGAATGACTCCCTCTTTCTGGGTCTACCCACCTCATTTAGAGCCTGCAGACCTGTAACGATGCAGCTAGTGGCTCAGCGTGATCTGGAACCCCAGAGCCACCGCTAGTCCACAGGGCACCTGTGAGCACAGTAGGAAAAGGCGGTCCGTCCTCTAGGTGGGCACCGCTCTGTGCCACTGCCCTTCTCCCAGGCACAGCTACACTTGCCCCACCTGAAAAGTCAACAGCTGGTGGGACTCGGCCGGGCCCAGCCAGGGCCACGGCTGTGCTGATCCAAGCCCCAGGCCAGAAGCCAGCCTCTGCTGGCCGACGTCACCGCTACACTGGTCAGAGGGCAGTGCCGGCTCTCGGCTCACTGTCCTGCGGCTCCCACCCCAGCCTAGAGAAGGAGCCGTGTCTCCGCTGAGTCAGTGAGGATTTCCCGGCCAGCAGCTCCCACAAGCAGCCTCAGAGTCACCAACAGAATTCAGCAAGGACTTCTGGTGTGACAGCGGGCGTCCACAGACCCGTGTAGACAGGTAGACCGAAGCACCACCTCATATCATCTCACCGAGCCTTCCCACACCATGGCACTCACTCTCCTCCCCTGTCCCTGTGACCGACATCATAACTGACCACTGTGCTTCTTGAATCCCTGGACTGAACCTCAGAATCCTTCTCAACTCTGTGCTCTAGGCAGCCAGCACAGAGCTCTTAGAGTCAGTACAAAAGAAGAATCCTACTTTGGCTATCCCTCGTGTGTTCGAGTGTGTGGATTGAGAGTTGAGGAAGCAGAAGGCCAGCCACCGCTGAGAGGGGAAAGCCAGCGTCCCATCTACCCCCAGGCCCAAGGCTCTTCTCTTCTGAAGTGGAGACACTGCTGGTCAGGGATTTTCCACCAAATGTAGGGGTTATGTTTTGGGGGAGTCTGCCCACAGTTAGTCCTGCTCATGTGTGTTCCTTTAATGCCCACCCTGGAGGCCTTCATCTCAGACTTTGGTGCATCCGAAGCACCTGCCCCCATCCTCCACTCCTCCCCCATGGCAGCTCTGGGGGAGCCCAGGGGCAGCAGGACCCGCCTGTGCTTCCCACACTGGCCCCTGGGCACACGTGGCTGAATGTGACCAGGGAAGGAATGGGCCAGGCGGGAGGAAGAAGGGCCAGGAAAGACCGAGGGCCTGGGGCGGACCTGGCTGTGGGCTCAGGGAGCATCTGCAGAACCAACCATGACCCCTTTTCTAGACTTGCACTTGGTAAGAAGGATGCTCACAGGCTGACTTGGGGGCACCCCGAGTCCAGGAGTTCAGACAAGTGGGGCTAGCATGTCCACGAAGGCTTCTGAGAACTCAGAACTCAGCGTGACCAGAGACTTGTCCATTCACTCCTTCATGCATTCAACCAAGGCCGCCTGGCCCCCGGCATCTGGCTGCTGGGACACCGCAGCGAGCAGAACTGGCAGAAACAGCCAGGCCTCCCAGGGGAGGGCAGACAGCACACAAGATACAGGAGGCAAACGCATGTGATTAGCGCTGGGGGAAAGACACAGCAGGAGACAGAGAGGAAGTGCTTGGGAGAGCGTGGAAAGTTGAGCCGAGCCGAGGTGGCGGGGAGGCCTCCAAGTCAGAAGACCGACCCCCTGCAGAACGCGCTCTCTGACAGCGGGAACGGTGTGCAGTTCTGGGAAAGACCTCGCCACGCCTCTCCCAGGCAGCAGGACCAGTGCCCACGGAGCCGGAGAAAAACAGTGGGGGCCCTGGGGCGGGAGTAGGGGGGCATGAGTGGACCACAGTGGGCTGAGGTCTGAGGGCCAGGAGGTGGGAGGAGCAGAGGTTGGAGAGTGTAGACCCCGGCCCGTGTAGACCTGCGATGTGTTATGTAATGACCTGTCATGGGTTGAATTGGGGTCCCCCCAAAAGATATGTTTATATTCTGACCCCCAGAACCTGGGACCGTGACTTTATTTGGAAAAGGTGGTTTTTGTAGATGCAATTAAATTAAGGATTGTGAGATGGGCTCATCCAGTGACAAGGGTCCTTATAAGAGAGGCTCAGAGGACGGACACGGAGCAGAGGAGAAAGCCATGTGAATATGGAGACGGACGAAGGAGGGACGGAGCCCCAGGCCTTCCAGAAGCCTCTTCTAAGGCCAGGAAGGATCCTGCCTGGAGCCTCCAGATGGTGTCCTTCTTCTGTGCGGGGTGGGGGCATTAGCCCCTGCCAGCGCCTGTCAGATGCCATCACCTCCCCTACCCAGCCTGCTCAGAAAGCTGGTACAGGATCCCACGGGCTCCGAAGGGCCAGAGGGCAGCAGGCCACCTGTGTGGCCGGTACCAAAGTCTGACAACAGCAGCTTCCGACTCCGAGCAGCAGAGGCTTTCGGGCGCCTGGTGGCCGTGCTCACCTTACAGGCTGTTTGTGGCCGGGCAGTGGGTAGCCTCAAGCAAGACCGGGTCCTGTTTCTGTGAAGCAGGAGAAGGATGTCCAGGCAGGAAGGGTCGCAGGAGAGCTGTTTCTTGCTCCAGGAAGATGACAGAAAATTTCTCTTCCCTTGGTGGCTCCCCTCGAGGACAGAACCGGTGGCATCACAGGGACACGGGCACAGATGGAGATGCCCCTCTTCGGCGGCTGGGACAGCCTTTGATTCTGCCCCCGGCGTTGTGAGGACAGCTGTAAACTCTCAGCGCCTGGCTGGCTGCCCCCAGCACCCCGGCGAGACCACCCTGCCCCGTGTCCTGGCCTGCAGCCCGGCTTTCCTCCTGAGGGCTCACCGCGGCTTGGAGAGGCCGTGCTAGCCTGCACTCCAGGGTGAGTATCACGTAATGCAGGGGAGGGGGGCTGAGGGCCATGGCGGGGACCCCGGGTGGCTGTGCGGAAAAATACCAGCTCTGCTCTTTGTCCTGGGCCAGTAGCTTCAACCCTCCATGCCTCAGTTTCCTCGAATGCCACGGGGAGACAATACGCTGCACTTCACAGAGTCCGACGAAGATCGCCCAAGTCGGTAGAGGTGAAACACCGAGGCAGTGCCAGGGCTGTCGGCATCCACACCCTCGCTGACTCTGAATCTAGAAATACAGGTGGATCCAGTTAGCCAGCGGGCCCCAGCCGTCTGTCGAGCTCTGTCAGGCGGGGAAGGGGTGGGATGAGGGGCCAATGAGTCAGACATAGCTGGGACCTGGGAGCACAGGGAGGCCAAGGAGCTGCTTCTGGGTGGGAGGCAGGCCCCACAGGCCCTCTGCGATGACCCGAACCCCAGTGTTGCCCTCAGAGCACCCAGAAGCCTGTCAACACACCCTTCCACCGGCTTCCGTGAAGAGGAAACGGAGGTTGCCACTCACCTGCCCCTGGCGTCTCCCAGACCCTGGAGAGCTGGGAGGAGGGGAAGGCCACAGGCAAACTGGCCGTGAGGAAGGTACCGGGAATGAGGACTAGGCTCAAGCCTGGGGCCAAAGGGCACGCACAGAGCCCAGAACCTAAGGTCCAAGCCACTCGGAAGTGCCAGGGCCAGTGGGCTGCCTGGGCTCTGCCTCAGCACCCCCATCCGTCCAGCTGGAGGGGCGTGGGGAATCCAGCTAGAGCAGCCTGAGAGCTGCTGAGACCTGGACGACTCGAAGCATTGGCCTCACTCATTCATTTATTCGTTCAGATGTTGGCTAACTGCCAACTCCACGCCAGGCACCAGGGACACTGCAGTAAATGGAGAGCTGCCGGGACCCACGGGTCCACTTGGAGGTTCTGGGGCTCCAGCACCTGTAGGAGCCTCTGTCCCTTTCTCTCCACTTCTGGAGCATGAGACCTTCACCACCCCTGCCCCTGTAACTCCCCTCCCCAGCTGCGAGGGGGATGGATCCTAGAGCTGGCCGGGGTCCCCACTCCCAGGTGTCACAGCTTCTCCTGTATGGCCTTTTACTGGGAAGTGAGTGATCTTCTGGGAGGACTCTCACTGAGCGCGCCATCGATCCCCTCATGCACGGACCATGCACGGACCACACGGCTGGAGGAAAAGCCTTTCTGCTCAGGCAAGTCCGTGCTTCCCCTCTGGGACAGGGGACAGGCCACAGGCCTTGGTGGCCAGTTCTACGGCTACGTGATGCTGGGGCCCGAGGACAACACTCCTCACAGAGGTCCTCCTCGGGACTTCTCATGGGACCCCTTTCACTAATGGGACCCAAACATTTAGTTCTGGGCCCCTGGCCTCCAGCAGCTAAGAGGTTAATGAGGGTGTATGTGGGAAAGGGGTGGGTGACAATTCTGTTCCAAGCACCTGGGACCCAGTAGTGAACTGAGAGTCACTGGGACATACTGGCTTTTGTTTAGTGACCAAAACCCACATAGATGGATACATATATAAGTACATACAAAGTCCGAGGTGACTGTATGTCAGCGTGTATGAATGTATCCGATCCCTGGTGGGCTCTTGGCTTAGAAGAAAGCAGTCATTTCCCCTGGCCCTTCGGGGATCAAGGTCACTCCTCCTGGACCCAGGGATGGGCCTTCCCACCTGCAGCGGCATCTTACCCTACAGGGCCCCCGCCTGGCAGCTGCCATCTGTGCTCGGGCTACTGGGGGGATCGGCTCCTGCCCCAGCCCAGTGCGGAGCTGAACTGTGGCATCGAGTAGAAACATCTGGGCCTCGCAGAGCAGAGGTCCAAGGCCGTAGTGGAACATTAACCTGGGGAAGGCAGTCGAGTCAGATGTGCGTTCTCCAGGGCCAAGTTCAGAGAGGTTCACACCCACGCTTCACCTCACGGTCAAGGCAACTCCCCAATTCTGCTTCCTCCCTGCGGTGCCCGGCCAATAGAGCCCCGCTGCAGGCATCTCTATGCTGCTGTACCAGGCAGGGGTGGGGACAGGGAACAGGTTCTGAGCGTTCTGCAGCCCTGGGAACGTTCTGGCCTGCACGTTAGAGGGACTGATGAGCTCACCAGGTCGGCCAGGGCGAGAAGCCACCCCTTGCTGTTCCCAGGGCTGAACCTATGGCAGGCTGTGCTTCTGTCCTTTGGGCAGCCCCACGTGCCAGGGAGGCTGTGCCTGGCTGTTTCTCTCTCAAGACCCCTCCACCCCAGTGAACGCAATCTCCCTGCGGAGACGGCCACATGGAGCCACTCAGCTACAGAGACGCAGGGACACACCCGCTGGCCTTCCCCACCCCTTCTCACCATGGTGTGGAGGACAGTGAACACTCTGAGACCTGTGCAAACGTCTCCTTCACGAAAGCTGGGCCGCGTCCCAGGGCAAGGACTCTAGCTTCTGACTTTCCCGACAACCGAGCCAGGGACGGCAAACATCTAAGACCCATCCTGAGAGGGCACTATCGGGAAAGAACAAACTGAGGGTCTCACACCCCTGTATTTCTTTTGCACCGGCCCTGGTTTTTGTTTTTTATCTTTTTTTTTTTTTTGCTTTTCCCTTTTATTTTTTTAAGGAACAAATTTTATTGGACGTTTATGGATTTTTTTGGGCTTCTTTTTTTTAATAAACATTTAATGTATTGTTTGTTTCAGGGGTACAGGTCTGTGATTCATCAGTCTTACACAATTCACAGCACTCACCATAGCACATACCCTCCTCAATGTCCATCACCCAGGGATCCTGGTTTTATTTATTTTTTATTTTTTTAAAGATTTTATTTATTTATTTTTTAAATTTATTTATTATAAGCAAGGGGAGTGGAAGAGGGAGACACAGACTTCCCGCTGAGCAGGGAGCCCCATGCGGGGCTTGATCCGAGGACCCTGAGATCACGACCCAAGCCTAAGGCTGATGCTTAATGACTGAGCCACCCAGGCGCCCCGGGGCCCCTGGTTTTTAGTGACTGATTAGCACCTCCCCTTTGGAGAACTCAGTCCTGGTTTTTCGGTCACAGGATTGCTGTCCACTGCTTCTGGGCAGCTGACTGGCCTAAAGTCAAGGCGAGACAGGGCCCCCTGGGCTTGACCAGGCTGTGCGTTTTCTGGGGAGGAGGGCAGCAGGCCAGGGGATGGTGTCCCTGAGAATGCCGTCTCTGCCATCTCAGAATCTTAGGACTTACACCGCTTAGGATTCTCTGTCCTCTGAATCTTAGGGTCCTGGGAGCTTACCGGCCTGGAACTCAATGCTTTGTGATCTGGAAGAGAGCTTTGAAGTAAGACAGCCCACCCTGGCACGTGGAAGTTAAACAGTCTCACCCAGTGGCTCCAACACCCTACCTTCCCCCAGCAAGAGCCTTGTCCATCAGTGGGTTTCCATGGGTAACAGGTGCAGGGTCTGGTCTCCAGACAGTCCGCGGAGTAAGCTGCGGCAGTGCCCGCCCCCACCTCCAGGGGGAGCCAGAGCAGAGCAGCATACCACTGTGCGGCCGCTGTTCCATCAACCTGAGAGAGGAGCGGTCCTCACCTCCCACTAAGGGATGCTGTTCTCCAGACAGAACTTGGGGCACGGTGGGGGGGGTCACTGGTGCCAACCATCCGACAGTGTAGTTGTAAAGACAAGCTTTCCACACATGAAGCAGCCGGGGATCCCATGAAAGACTAAGGATCTGTGTGGTCGGGCAGAAAGCACTGGAGGGGTCCGGAAGAAACCGGCCCCGGGGCTTACGGAAAGGGAAGGCTTCCAGGAAGAGGCTGGCCTTGGAGGTGCCCATGGCTATTAAGTCCTGGATTCAACCCCTTCCCTCAGATGCCAGCAGGGATGTACAGATCCCTACACGGTCCACGCAGCCTGCTTCGGTCCTCACCACAGGCAGGCCAAGGGGGAACGAACATCCAGTGTCAGAGATGATCTAACGGAGGCTTCAGAAGCTCAGAGTCTCGCCAGGATCGTGTGGCGACGTAGGGCAGAGACAGGCCGGCCCCGTTCTCCTGACTCCTAGTGCAGTAGCGGCTTCCCACCCAGCAGCTCGACCCGATCCATGAGCACAGCCGCGCCTGCGGAGCCGATCTGGGGACTGGTTCTTGATGCTGTCATCGGGGCTTGGATTGTTGTTATATTCTTGGTCCGCTGGCCCTGACACTCTGTGACCTACCATTACTGGTGGCACCTAGACGTCCTGCTCTCCAGGCCCTTTTGCCCTGGACCTTCCCTCAGGCTCCTTCCCCATCCACAGCCTCTCCTCCACCCTCTGGAACATTGAGTGGTCTCGTGACATGCCTACCACCCTTGGAGGGCGGGGGATGGTGCCAGCTGCCATGCCTTAGAGATCGTGCCTGAAGGGAAAGCATCACGACTTATGCTGCCTGATCCACGGTCATCGTGTGTCTACAGAGCCCTGTCATTCATACATGTATGTACGCTTTTTAAAATTGGGAACATACAATTGCTTTGCAGCCTAGTTTGCTCGACAATATTTCATAGCTCTTTTTGCTTTGCATGAACATTCTTCAAAAATATCATTTTAAAGGGCTGTGTAATCATATAGCTACATTGTCAACTCTTTCGTTTTTCAGCTATTTTGGAGTATCTGGGCTTCTATTTTTTTGTTACTACACATTCCCTTCATGGATCATCTCTGTCCATAATTTTTTGTTTGAATTTCTAATTATTTACTCAGAGAAAATTCCAAGACATTTATGTTTTCTAGTTAAATATCCTTGGTACATTCTGCCGAAGTATTTCTAGAAGGGTTGTCCGCGACTTGCATGCCCCCACCAGGAGAGGCTTGAGAGAGAGTCAGCGTCATGGGTCTGCACCAGCTCATGGCAATACCAGCAAACCAAATTCTATTATAAAAGGCAAATAATGTTATTTCAAAATTAGAACTTACATGATGATCGAGGATACAAAAATGTTCATAATTATTAAGCCATCTTTAATTTTTTGGGTTGATTCTCTGCTTTCTTCACGAGCTTTTCTAACAGGTTTTGTTTTTTTTTTTAAAGATTTTATTCATTGGATGGAGAGAGACACAGCAAGAGAGGGAACACAAGCAGGAGGAGTGGGAGAGGGAGAAGCAGGCTTCCTGCCAAGCAGGGAGCCCAATGCAAGGCTCGAACCCAGGACCCTGGGATCATGACCTGGGATCATCTGATAGCAGATGTTTAACTGGCTGAGCCACCCAGGTGCCCCTTTTCTAACACAGTTTTGATGGGCTTATTTAAAAACCATCCTACATGCTCACTCTACATTGCCGCTGTGACATTTGTGACATATGTGTTTTACTAGTGTGTTTCCTTTTATTTTTGTTTTTGATGGTTTTTAACCCCCAATGTTTTATATTTTTAACATTGTCAAAGCCACTGGCTTTTCCTCTTGTGACATTGTCCATTACTTAGAAAGTCCTTCCTGGGAAATAGTTTTTTAAATGGGTCAAGCGGTAGACTCTTCCTCCCCTTGGTTCTCTATTTTTGGTAAATTTTGAACAAACATCCTTTTCCCAAATCCCCTTTTCCCTGGACCATCTGGCCTGTGCTTGCTTTTATTTCTCCCTCCCCTGGGGCCAGCGGGTGGGAGCGGGAAGAGGCTCTCACAGTGCACTGATCCGGGTGTAGAAACTGGAGTGGGGCCTCTGGGCCCCAGAAATGGTTTGTTCTCCACCTTTTAAATGTGGTGTATCTGCAAGCAAAGGCTCTCGTGTACAGGCCTTAGACCAATTCACAGGGCTTATTGGCTGTGCTCTTGGGCAAGACAGTCCTGGCTCCTTGATGGCCAAAGTGCCTGGGGGCCTTGAGGGTCTTTGGATGCATAATGTGGTTCCATTTTTGACTCTTACTCCCTTGCAGCCCAGGCAGTGATGCCCTGCTGAGCTTCCACAGTGCAGGGAGCCAAAATGGCATCCTGTGGAGAGTTCGCTCGGCTCACAGCTGGGATCTCCACGTTCTACCCCCGCTCTGCCTCCTCAAAGCTGTACAACCTCCAGGAGTTTCCCTTCTGTGCAAGGAGGACCATAATACGCAGTTTGCAGGATTGGCGCGAGGATTAGAGGCGACGCCGGGCACGCAGGAGGCACGGTGTTGCTTGTGCATCTCAGGATGATGCTTCGGCTGCCAGTGAGCGAACCAGATCTGTGCCCACTGTCTCTCAAGAAGGGAACAACATGCCAAAGAGAGCCAAAGTGTGGGACTGGGGAGGGAGCCGAGAGAGCTTCAGGACTCTTTCATTGTTATTTCTCTACTGTTTGGAGGCACTAGATGCTCAGTCCTTCAAAGCATCAAAGGATTTTAGGAGAGGAAATTTGGTGTCTCGGCTAAGCCAAGGGGCTTTGAAGTCAAGAGCTCAGTTCCTAACAGTTTCCGGATCTACCCTTTCCGAGACTGTATGACCTTGGACAAGTCATCACTCTTCTGTAAACCTTAGTTCCTGGATCATAAAATGGGACTATCAGCAGTGTCCCTCTTGTAGGGTGTTGTGCGGATTAAAAAAGATATCTATAAAGTTAGGGTGAATATATACCTATCTTCCAAACCAGGGCACTTTTGAAAGGGAAAAGAGGCGCTATTAATAATTGTTTAGCAACCCAGGACTGGCCCAGGCAAACCAGGGCACATGGCTACGCAGTGTAAAGGGCTTGGCGCAGAGCCTGGCCAAGTACACCCTCTGTGACAGCAGCCGATTTACTGAGGAGTATGTGGCTTCTCTCCACAGCTGGGTGGCTCATGCTGGAGACAGAAAAGAACCATCTCAGCACAGGGCTCTGGATGGAGCGGGAGCAGGGGTGGGGGGGGGGAGGCTAGGATTCAGGGGGAGCCAGGAGCCACCAGAGCCTCACCCAGCCCTCGGCGCCCTCCAGGAGGTCGTCCTTCCTGGAAGGAGGTGGTGAGGGACCAAGTCCCTTTCCCAGGGTTGTTGCAAGGGAGCACTGCTTGGCCTGGCCCCTCCCCACTCTGTCCCATGGGATCAAATTAAAGCCAGCTCTGGCAAGGCAAAGGCTCCAGTTACGGCCTGAGTCTGGCTCTTTCCTTCTTGGGTCCTCGGGGGCATCGCTGAACCGCATCTCAGCAGCTCCAGAGGTCACAGCCTTGTCCCCCTTGACCTTGCGTGGGCCGCTCATCCCTCCCCCCAAGGCAGCCCGACGAGGAGTGCATGGCCTGTGGTGTGTGCAGGCCCTCTCAGGCCCTCCGCTCCCCTCCCAGCGTTAGCACAGACACATTCCTGAAGACAGGCAGGAACCGGGAGTGACTCAGGCCTCAGGAATGTGCAATCTGATCCCCTTGCTTGGGGGGCAAATTCCTCATTCTAAGGTGGGCAGCTAGCTGGCTGGACCTAGAAGCCCTAGAGGGTACGGTCTAGACCAGCTCTGAGGGAACAGGCTCTCTCTGTAGCAACCTTCAGACCCCAGACCCAAATGGTGTTCCGGGGGTGGTTGCCAGGTCAAGGCAAAGCTCGGAGACCCCATTCCATGCTCAGGGCCAGTATTCAGATCGCTGGAGCAAGCAGGCCAGGTCCCAGGGGCGGGAGTCTGGAAGCAGAACCGTGGGGGGGATGGGCACCCCACCCCTCCCCAGGCCCATCCCCTGAGCTATGGGAGAGGAGAGAAGTTTCTAGATGCCAGACTGAGAAAGCAGTCTGTCCTCCCTTCCTGGCCTTCCAGCTGTCCTGCAAGACCCTGGCTATCTGCAGGTGGGAGGCTACAGCTCCGGGGTCACTCACACCCCGCCTGGCTCAGCCTCAGCCCACGATTCTTTGCGCCCTCGTGCAGGACCACCAAACAATCTTTTAAAATCACAGAAGTCCCCCATTTGATGACTCTGAGGCTGGACATTCGGTAGAGGAACCAAACACTAGTAGAGCCTAAGTCTGTGAGTCAGGTGCCAAATATGGTGAGTCCGAAACCCTAAGTAATAGAATACAAATAAGAAACGCAGGCCCTTTGACTGGAAATGGACTCCTGGCCAGGTGGGTGGGGGCCCAGTTCTGGGACGAAACAAGGCACAGTGGCTGGCCATCACCGTAAGCACAAGAGTGTGCTGGCCAGGTCCACAGAGTTACCTGTCTTCCGGCCACCCTGAGACAGGGCAGAGAGACCTCACCCCCTCACCCTGCGTGGTCGGGTGCACAACCAGAAAGGGTCGTGGCCAGGGCCTTCCTCTGCTAGACGACTTCCAGGCAAGGGGAGCCCACCTCCTCCCATCACAGAAGATGATGTGAGCCTCCTGTCCCCTCCTCACTCCTCCACCAGAGCGGTAGCTGGGACATGTGCTTGACCAGTAGAACCCTTGTCCCTGGGGCTTGGCATCTGGAGGGAGTGATACAAAGCTTCTGAGAGAGGCTGGCAGGACTGGGGAATCCAGGAGGGTCCACCAGGTGGAAGGTAGCACATAGTGCCCTTGGGGGACACTGTCCAACGGTGCTCACCTCCCTTGTTCTCCGGCCTTCCTGACAACCCAGTATGAGCAGCCCAATATTCTTCCACTAAAATCTTTTCCTAAGTAAGTTAGCCAGAGCTGGTTTCTGTGGTTTTCACATGAAGGCCAAGTGCAACAGATCAGCGTGTGCCGAGGCCAGCACAGTTCGGAGGGGTTATCCAGAGTGCCAGGGCCCCACCTTTGTTTGCATATGTCCTGCTCTAGAATCCCTGCTTGATTAAGATGTGAGCTGAGAATGGGGGTGACTGGGGATGTTGGTTTTGGGTGGGGGAGCTGGTCTAGCTTAGGGTGAGAGTGGCAGGTAGGCCAGAAGGTGAGGGGGAATGGAGGCAGTCAGTGGCGCGGGGCTGGGACTCGTCGTTGGCCTGAGCAAAGGAGGCAGGTACCCTCCCTCCCCCATCCAACTCGCAGCTTGGCAGGCACAGAGGGATCAAAGGTGGCTCAGGAGCAGAGGCAGGGGGAAGTTCTCAAGAACTGGCAGGGAGGGGGGCAGCACATCTGGGAGTAGCCCAGATTCAAGGACTCACGCCCACCCGGGCCACCAGTGCCTCGAGCCTCATCTCTCAGCAGGGCATGGAATCCTGAAGCCTGGGCTGCCAGGAAAGCCCACAGGATCTGGACACTCAGGCCCTCCAAGAGGGGCCCGGCTGGATCTGAACCCTGCAGTGGGAGGAGGCCCAGCGTAGTGGGTGCTTGTTCCTGTTTGACGGTGTTCCTCCCTGGAGCAGGCTGAGCTGAGGCCAGCAGGCTGACAGTCCTCCCACTGTCCCTCTGTGGGCACAGGCAGTGCCCTCCCATCTGCCCCCTAGCTGACCTCATAGGTACCCATGGAAGCCGAGTGGAGGAGGAGGGGGTGGGTCCCCGATGGCAAGGACAGGGGGCAGAAGAAGAGGTTACAGTGTAAGGGGCTGATGTGTATAGGGGGTGCCTGTCCCTGGGGCCCTCTCAGCTGGAGATGGAGAAATGGTCATCCCAGGGCACCTGCCCGGCACACCGTGCGTGCCCGCTGCCCCCAGCCCTTCCTCATTTCTTCGTGCTACTGAGAGGCCAGCGCTCCCCAGGACCTGCTTTCCCATTCCCCCTCTCTTCACAGCCTCCACACCCCAGGTGGACAAGCACCCCTGCACCACCCCTGTCGGCCCTCCCTCCGCAGCCCTACCTTGTCCCGCCCCGCACTCAGTACCCTGTCCCACCCTGCACGGGGAGGGCTGCGTCTCCCAGAGCGGTTCTGTACAGCCTGAGGCTTCACCTCCTTTCAGTAGATGAGGAGCCTTCCGCTACGGGAAGCCAGAAAAGGTGGTGGACAGACCCTAGAGGGTCACCATGTTTTCCTGCCCAAAGTTCAGTCCAGAATTCCCTCCCCTTGGGTGTGGGCAGGACCTGGGACTTGGTCCTAGTTCATAGACTATGAAGGGATTTGGCAGGTGTTGTTAAGATCCCAAATCAGTTGGTTTCGAGCTCATCAAAACAGAGGTTATTCTGTGTGGGGCTGACTTAATCGAGTAAGAACCCTTAAACATGGGATTGGGCTCGCTCTGAGTGGAAAGCCCGTCCTTGCCGGCTTGATGGAGTAAACAGCCATCAGGGAAGCCCACCTGGCAAGGAAGCACAGGTGGTCTCTATCAGGGGGGGCCTCCAGCTGAGAGGCAGAAAGAGCGAGGGGCCTCGGTCATCCCGCTGCAAGGAAACCCTGAACTCAGCTGCAGGTTCTTCCCCACTCGAGCCCCCCGATGAGAATGCTGCCAGTTTCCACGAGATTACAGTCTGAGAGGGCCCTGAGCAAAGGATCCAGCTAGGCCGGGCCCAGATTCCTGACCCACAGCAACGTGAGATGAGAGGATAAACGTGTGCGGTGTTAAGCTGCTAAGTTTATGGTAATTTGTTACCCAAAGAGAGAAAGCTCATGAGTTGGAAGGGTTGGGACGTTAACCTGGAGCTTGGAACGGGAATGGGGTGTCTTGCCTTCTTTAGAGTCAGAGCCCTGAACCCAAGCCCCCAAAGGTCAGAGTCCACAGCTGCCTAGTGGCCGGCTCCAAGCAGGACCTCACTGGGGCCTGGTTTCCAGGTTTTGCTGAAGAAAACCCACATGCTGGGGAGTATGTGGAGGTGGGGAGGGGACCCTTACTGGGGAGGGCATCCTCTGCTCTGGTACTCTAGGGCCTCATCCATACTCGGGCTGTATTCCACAGGAACAAGATTCCCGTTCCAAGGTCCATACACACTGAATATACTTAAGATGTTCAATGAAAACTCACCACTTGCCTGCCTGGTGTCCGTTCCCACCAGCAGCTCCTGAGTTCTCCCCCTTCCCCAGCCCACCAGCTCTTGACAGTATCTGTCCTGGTGATTTTTGCCAATCTCACGGGTGTGAAATAGTACCTGGTTGTTTTAATTTGCATTTCCTTGCTAACTAGTGAGGTTTACAACTTCTTTGTGAACTTGTTGGTCATTTGGATTTTGTTTCCTGTGAATCCTCTTATATCCTTTGATTCCTCTAAAAAAAAAAAAATGATTTTTTGGCTTTTTTCCCCTGGAGGTTTCTAAGGGCTCCCAGCTTGATCCGTAACAAGGGGCGCCAGGGCAGCCCGCTCCTCCTCCTTCCCCAGCTCTGGCCACCTGCCCTGTGCCTTCTATGACAGTTCCTTGGGTCTGTGTCCCAGAGGGTGTCCTACGTGAGGGCCTGGAAAGACCAGAGAAACCAGTCCTAGCTGCCTCTCCTACTGATCCAAAATCTTTTCACTTGCTTTTTTTTTTTTTTTTTTTCTTTTTGTAAAGCCAGGAGGGAGAAAGACGGGTTCCTGTATCAGGGGTATTCTTGTGGGACTTATGGGTGAGTGGCTGGATACTGATTTTCCTCCCGCTGCAGGGACCCAGGCTGCCTGGTGGACCCCCACCCCCTCAGACTATAGTTCCAGAGAACCCAGGAGAAAACACAAATGACCCCTTTGAGCCTGCAGGGCCAGCGGGGGCTTCCGGAGCAAACAATGGTCCTCTGTGTCTGGTTTCTGCTGAGGGCCGGAAGCTCCTGGTGCGTGGCCCACCGATGAGTCATACAGGATATCTCCTGGGCCTGCTTTGTTGTGCCCGAGGATCTCTCAGACCAGCCTGAAACAGCAGATGATCTCATCGGCTGTTCTGGGGAAGCCCTGTCAATGGACAGCCCCGGGAAGCTCACCGCCCACGAACGCCCCAGAGTCCTGGTCCCCCCGGCCTTGAGCAAGTTCCTGGAGGAGGCCGAGGCGGGGGGTCGGTGGGGGGAGGGGGGAGGATACTGGGCCAAGAGAGCCAACAGGAAGAAAACACCCCGTGCTCATGGAGTCCATCCAGGGAAACCCCCACTCCACTCTCTCTGGGCTCTGCACGCGCATGGTGGCCGCCCAGCTTCAGCTGTGTCCTGGGGAGTTTCCTGAACTCAGGAGAAGGCCCGTGCAAGTGCATTAGGAGCATCCCAGACAGGGCCGACCTGGGACTGGCAGGAAGTCAAGGCCTGGGGTGGCCACTGATCCTGACTTGGCCTGTGAGGCTTGGACGGGAACACTCTCCACTTGGCTGGACTCAACAGAGATTTCAAAAACAATAAGTCATGTGGTACTGTGGCCATTTCAATTCTTGGAACTTGAACATTTCTGTTAATGGTGGTTGTTGTTTAAAAGATACCTCCCTGGGACGCCTGGGTGGCTCAGTTGATTAAGCGGCTGCCTTCAGCTCAGGTCATGATCCCAGCGTCCTGGGATCCAGTCCCACATCGGGCTCCTTGCTTAGCAGGGAGCCTGCTTCTCCCTCTGCCTCTGCCTGCCACTCTGTCTGTCTGTGCTCACTATCTCTGACAAATAAATAAATAAAATCTTTAAAAATAATAATAATAAAAATTAAAAAAATAAAAGATACCTCCCTGGCTGGTACAGAGCATGGCTCCAGAGTCCCAGAGCCACACACGCACTCACTGTGTGGCCTTGACCAAGTTATTCTACCTTTCTGAGCCTCAGTTTCCCTGTCAATAAAATGGGATTGTGGTACTTCTCCTGAGGCTGCTGCGGGCAGGCCCAGGTGTACAGACGCCAGCTGCCCTGCTCAGAGCCAGCCCTCAGTAGCCACTGGTCTCCTCTCTTCCCTCCCCCGCCCCATAGCTTTGGAGGGGCTCTTGGTCGGGCTTCTGTTCTCGTTCACCCCCCAGAAGCTCACAACGGAACACATGTCTTGGACGGCCCACCTTTCCTCTGGCCCCGAGGATGGGCAGGGCCACCTGCCAGAGCCTCCAAGGAGAGGACAACCACAGTGGTGTGAGGCCCCAGAATGGGGTCATTGTCGCCTTCTGGCATTTCACATCTGAGTGGGTAGCGGGATGAACGATCCGGCTTCAAGGACCACCTGGAAACGCTGTAGGGATAGAGCACAGGCCAGCAGGTGTGGGGACCCCAGGGCTCAGCACCAGAAATCACTGAGACCAAGGCCCCTCCTGGTGGACTGCACCCATCCCACGGCTGAGGGCTGCCCTGAGCAGCCGAAGAGCCACAGGGAGGAGGCCAGATAGGCACCGGGTGGGCTACCTGCCCGCTCTGCCCTGCGCCTCTCTGGAAGGCCCATCCCACACCCCACCCCCAGCTTCAAAGCCAGGGCTGGATGCCGGGACAGAAGCCCCTTGTACGGACTCCTGTCTGCCTGCAGCAGCCGCTCTAAGGACGTCACTGGGACTAAGGCTCAAAGCGTGAGCATTTCCACTTGAGCGCCAAGCCTTAGTCCCCCTGGCCCCGGCTTGGCCCTGGCTCCTGCCCAGCTCGACTCCCAGGCCACGCTCCAGCCACCAGGAAAGCCCCCTTACACTTCCCAGGTGGGCCCTTCTTCCCCCTGGAGGGTCTTTCTTCCCCTTCCCCCTTCTGCCCACGTCGGAGTCGGAGCCGTATGAAAGCCACTGATGGGCCCGGTGAGTGCAGGGAGCTGGGAAGAGGGCGTGAACTAGAACTTCTCTCAGGGAGAACAGGGCACATGATTTCAAGGGACGCTTGGGAGAAGGCAAGACGCCCCCCCCCCAAGAATCACACTGGGCCCCGAAGATGGTTGGGAGCTTTCTGAGAAGGCCTTTGGTGTCTGTGAATGGGCCGCGTGCAGGGCTAGGGCTGAACGGCTCAGGCCTGCAGAAAGGGTTCTCCTTTCTCAGCTCCCTGCCCCCCGCCTCTCCCCTACACATACATACGGAGCCAAAATTAGAAGAACATCAATTCCTAGTGTCCCCACTTCCACGTCCCCAGCCCGTACCCCAAGTCTACACCGCCCACTCCTGCTCGCCCTGCAAACCCAACTCAGTGGCAGGTGAGGTTTTTGTTCTTTCTCCAGAACGTCTCCCGGGCTTGGCTGTGTCTGTGCTCTGCAGCATCTGCAAGGACGGGAGGGCGCCCTACCCCGAGCCAGCGGTGGGCACGGCGTGACGCCCCCTTACAGCCTCGCATGTGCGGACGTAGGGGTGCGTGGAGAGAGACACGTGCGTGATCACTACGAGTGTCTACCCTAGATTCGTGCCCTCTTCTGCACCAGATGTGCTCCTGCCTGGCCCAGGAGCCTCTCAGCCAGCTCTGCACCCCTGCAGTCGGTCTTCATATCCCTGCCCCTCTGTCCTCCTCACTCCACCCATGATGGCCGGGCCCAAATTCAGGTTCCAATCCTCTCTCTTTCTCTCTCTTTAAAGATTTTATTTGTTCATTTGAGAGAAAGCACGAGCAGGGGTGGAGGGCGGGTGTGGAGAGGGAGAAGCAGGCAGGGAGCCCGATGCCAGGACACAGATATCATGACCTGGACCGAAGGTAGAGGCTTAACCATCTGAGCTATCCAGACGCCCCCTTCTACTCGGACCCTGCCCGCCGCACCAGACGCAGTCAGGTCAGGAGTGCCCAGCCCAGCTTTGTTCAAGACAGGACTCCGCCTTCCAGACGCAGCCACAAGCCCACGGCTACCCCCTGCCCCCCATGTAGGGCTTCTGGAACACTGTTGCCACTCCTGGCCACTTAGGACGCTGTGATACGGCCTGTTTTGTGCACGGAGCCCCTCTAGCATACACCCTCTGCCCTAAGCCCACCGGTCCTACGCAGCTCACGCTCAAGCCCAGGTCTGGGTCTCCACCGCTGACTCCTCTCCACCCGCCGTGCTCTCTTCTCCCCTCTGCCGGCCACCTAACTGCCATCTCCACAGCCCCGGTCATCCATCAGTCACCCCCGTGTCGCCCTCTCTGGCCAACATAGGTGCCACAATTTTGCCTTCCTCTGTACTCCAGTGGGCTTGATTATCCCACAAAGTTAGGGTCTTTGAGCCTCAGTCTAATCCACGTGATTATGAGCACCTATGACACACAGGACACTGATCCAGACAGGCCCCCAAAGTCAGACTGGCCGAGGCCAGACCGAACACGGACTCCACGCACAAAGCCCTCCGGAATCAGAGTTGCCCTGGGCCGAGCCTCCAGGGACACTCGCATGACGCGCCAGTCCAGGCCTGGCCTTCCTCTGGAGCAGTCGCATCCGCAGCTACACCTTCAGGCAAAGGGGCGGCCAGAGACGGTAGACCCCAAACAAATTACTGCTAGGAATTCCCAGAAACCATCCATACTGGACATGTGTCCCTGGGAAAGGATACCTTAGGGGGAATTCTGACTTTATCATTTGTTTTTCCACTGAACCAAAGGATATGACTGTGTGTTGTTTGGTTCATAGAAAGCAACCACTCCGTGCAGAACACAAACAGAAACCGCAGCCTGCCTTGTCCCTCTGGTAATCAATTCCGTTTCCCGGAGGGCAGGGAAGGCCCAGGAAACAACACAGACTCAGCGCGATGGGGTCAGCTTCCATTTCTGTTGTAGAATTTAAAAATCCCCAGATTGTGGCATGCGCCCTGGGCTCACGCTGAGGGGGTCACGCCAGTCTCCTCGTCGGCAGGATATCGGGGCACCTGTTATGCTCCGGGCATTCCCAACGCAGTGAGGGAGGTAACGAGGTCCCCGCTTCAGAGAGACAGTCATACGGCAGGAAATGGCCGAGTCTCTACAATCAGATCCGAGTCTCAGGGAGACCCCATACAAAGCAGAGAAAATAGGGTGCCAGTGCCGTGGCTCCCGTGACAGGAGGGTCGGCGTGGGGAAGGCTTCTTAGAGGAGGTAAAACTCAGGCTGGTTCTCTGAGAGCAGGAGAGAGGGAGGGACAGGCAGAGTCCCAGCAGGAGAAAGAACATGAGCAGAGACGGAGGGAGAGAAGCCTGGCCAGGAGGAAGATGGGACGGGATGGACCGGAGGCCCCCCTCCCCCACTGCCTGTCAGGAGTGTCTCAGGCATCACCCTTTTTGTCGACAGCTGTCTTTTAATGGGGAGTCCCTCCTTGAGTGCGGGCATCCACGGCCTCACGCCTTAAAGGAATTCTTCAGCTGCTCCCGTCCTCCCTGGAGAAGGTGGGTCAGAGGGAGGGGGTGACCCGGACGCCGTGCAGGAGTCACAGGCCAGGGCCCCGCGTGGAAGTGCTCAAGTCTGCGGATGCCGGGCTGGCGGACCATCACGCAGGGCCCTGCCCCTCACCTGCCGCCGCACTGGGGCCTCCAGGGATGCTAGCCTGGCAGCTAGAGACAGGCTGCGGGGTCAGAGCTGGAGGAGGAAGGGGCTGAGCCGGTAAACATCCCTCCGGGCCCCTCACTCTGGGACTGTGGCCTCAGCCCCGCAAATGCATCCTTGGGGGTGTGAAGAGCTGCAGAGCCAAGCCCCCAGAGCCCATTGTTCTGGAAGTTCCAAAACAACCAAAACAGAGTCTGAACAATATGGGAGTGAGGAGAGAGGACGGAAAGGGCCAGCGGGGGCCTTTGTCCTGAGGCATCCAGACGCTTACAGTTTCCACGTTAATGAGCTAGGAAACGGCTCTTTTTATGCCAGTAATAACAACCACCACCCTCTCCATGTTCTCATCTAATCCTGGCAAAAACCCAAGCCAGGCCAATGTGAGCATCCCGTTACAGAAATGAGGGGCTGATGTTCCAAGAGGCCCATGACTTCCAGTATCAGGAACGCTGGAGTTGCTGGAACCCAGTCCCCCCAGCTTCTCTCCATCCAGCTCAGTTGGGCCAGGGACAGGGTCGGCCGGGAGGAAACTGCCCAGTTCCCTTGAGCCTCCCAACAAGGTGAGCCGGATAAGGGAGCAGACTTGTGAGCTGGCCGGGAGGCCAAGCTGACCCAGCACTGCCTGCCCCCAAGTGCCACTGTTTGAAGGCCATGTGCCAGCCCAGTGGGGCCGGCCAGGCCATCGTCCCCTCATCGACCTAGGCTGATGGGGTTCCCTGTCTATAGCCACACACTGTCCCGACCAGGCAGTACTCCCATCTTCCTGCTGGTGCCCTGGCCATTGGGGGCCTGAGAATGAGGTCTCCCACATTCCCTCTCCCAGGCCGGCTCAGCCCTGCTCCCTGAGCCCCGTGCCCTGGGCGGTGGTAGGAGGAAGGTAGCCATGGATCAACCTCTTGTACACAATTAACAATTGACTATATCTCTTCCAACCCTGTAAGATTTTCACGGGCTCCTGTTTTTAGCAGCAAAAGAAAAATCGCTGAACTCATAAATTGTGATTTTTCGTACTCATCTATTTCTAAAGCTCATTGCTAGATAACTAAGAGCTTGTTCTTTGATTATGGCCATTTAGTAAAAGGAATTCTAACAGGCTTGCTCGAGTCTCACAAGCCTTGCAGTTTGCACCGAGAAGCTGTGTGTGACAACACTTCCATCTGGCAGATAGCCTCACTGGAATGCACTGAGAAGTCTGGAGAACGGAGACATCCACAGAAGCACAATTAATCAGTGCAATTGTTTTCCTGCTGTGAACAGGACATTTCTCTGGATTTTTGAGGGCGACACACACGGCAAGGACCTGGCTTGGCATTCAAAACCAGATCGAGCGGCAGGCAGGCTTTGATTCCTGACGTGGTCTTCTTGCTCACGCTCTGTCTCTGGCCAGTGCAGCAAAGCCCTCGGTCCTCCTTGCTCCCGTGGGGGCGAGAGTGCTGGGTCCCGCGAGCAGCCTGAAGTTAGTGGCTCCGACTGGAGGCTCTCTGGACTCCGGCTTTGGTCATTGTTATCTTTATGAGAAAATTTCTTGGGTTTATAACTTGCAGACCAGATAAAGGAAAACCATTGAAGCCAATATCTGAACAGGAAGGGGAAAGCCAACAGCTCCTTACGGAGTTGAACTGCTGGGAGTTGTAGATCGGGTGAAGTCTCCGGTAGCATGCCTTTGGAACTGCTGGTCTACCCTGGCCTAGTCCTTTTCAGGGAACCTCTGAATCTTAGGTTTCTCAGTCTACAGAAGGCAACTCGCCCTGCCAGCCGATGCGGGTTTCAGGGTTAACGTGAATGAGACAGGGGCTTTGGGGTCTCCCTTGAAAGAATGATTATTAAACACACCTCCTAGAGAGACCTAAGGCACTGTGGGTGGGGGTGGGGAGTCTCAAGGTTGAAGAGGAGAGGGTTTTTCTGTGGGCATGATGGGGTGGGGGAAAGCCAGACGAGATCACACAGCTGCCGGCCTTTCTTCCTCAGGACCCCAGGGCCTGGCTCCCGGGCCCAGAGTTGGCAGAAGTCCAGAGGCTTCGGCTGGCAGCACCTGAGGCAAAGTCTCCCCTCTCCCAAGTTTGGGGGGGAGGTCCCAAACTTCCCCTCCCCCACATTCAGAGGGAAGGGCCTAATCACCCAGTTTCCAGCTGGTTAGAGGAAAATGTCCTTGGTGTTTTCACAACCTCATGCTGTCTCTCCTTGGAAGGAAACTAGAGTTCTAAATCACAGGCGTGGAGGGAGGAGGATGTGAGGAAATCATTTCAAAGCCTTAGGGCTACACCAAGACCTGAATCAGGAGTCTTTGTAGCCCCAGGGCCTGGATCATGGGTGGCTTGGGGCAGCGAGAGGGGATTGTGATAGGAACAAATGTCTTCAAAAAGCAGTTATATACACTGGTTACAGAATGGTCAGGCAGACGTTATTCAGGGGACTGTCCCAATGTACAGGGACCACAGCAATGGGCTTTGGCAGTAGGGGAGAGAGACTGGGCTCACTCTGACTATAAGGAAAAGAGGGAATTACAGCCAAGAAGCAAGGGTGCAGTGGGGATGTAAAAGTGCTGCGAAGAAGCACCAGGGGTCAGGGGACTCTGGCTACGCCAACCTGACAGGATTCCCGCAGGAGGCCGGCCAGGGCAGCCACAAATCACCCAGGGAAGGTGGGGGATGGGAACCCCATCACATGTTGAGGGTGATCAGATATGGAGGAGGGGCAGTCTAGATGAGCTGATTTAGCAGGATTCTTGCTGAACTGGACAATGCAGAGTCGAACATGGAAGCCCCAAACCAAGGCCAAGCTGAGAAGAGAGCTCTGGAGAGCCTGATGGGAGTTCCATCCCGGGGAGAATGTCGGTCGAAGGAAAGTGGCCCAACCCGGAAATTTGGGTGCTTGGAGCTGGAAGGAGGCAGCCGAGATGGAGAAGAACCTGATGGGAACCACATAAGAAGTTGGCCGCAGAGTCAGGCCTGAGCCACACTTCCCAGGCTCTCCCTAGGCCTCGTGCTCCCCCTCCTTCTCCCCACAGGACCAGCTTCAGGACCACTTCAGCCCAGGACACAGGGAGGAAAGAACACTGGGCGTGGATCCAAGAGTCCGGGTCTCAGGGCCAGTCCTGGCCTTATCAGCTCTGTGGCCTTCAAGACGACCAAACCTCGGGGAGCCTGAATTCCCCGGAAATACAGTGAAAGATACATAATAAAGTGAGGCACACGGCTTCTGCGAAGTGGTTGCAAGTCCACAGCCCTGGTCCCCTCAGCTGCTCCCACCTACCATGAGACGTGCAGACAGGACAAAGTGACTCAGTGATCTGAGCTCTATCCCAGTGTCCCAGGAGTGGCCTCGGGGAGGTAGCGGGTTCTGCCTCAAGTTCATGAATCGACGCCTGCTGCCGTTAGGGTCAGCCACTAGATCGGCCCGGGGACCCAAGGACTTCACGGGGTCACCGCCCCTGGGGCGCTCAAGTCACCTTCAAAGAAAGCCTTTCTTAGGAAGGCCAGTGGGCCTGGGTCCAGGGCAGGATCCCAGAAGCCTCTGTGGGCCAGGAGGAGAGTCCCATGAGGCCTGGGAGGGCCAGAGGGGAGGAAGCAGGCTGGGAGGGTCTCTGCTGTCTTCCTCAGGAGGAGGAGGTCCTGGGGGTTGGTGGGGCTCTGTTTTCTCCAATCTGTGGCGCCAGTCTGATTTTGGCAAATGACCCCTGGAGAGAACCAGGGCAATAAAGTTAGAATAGCTCAGGCACAGGAAAAAGGACACAAAGGCGAACAATGTGGGGAGTGTTCAGCAGGAAGAGAGGGGAACAGGGCCGGGGCTCCTGGGCAGGCCTAGGCTCCAGGAGTCTGAAAGTGCATGGGCGACTCCAAGGCTCGGGCAGTGCCAGGAGGGGAGGGGGCCTGTGCCCAGAGGTGGTAAAACACAGAGGGAGCAGAGGAAGAGGAAGGCCCGAGAAAAAGGGGTTCCTGGTATGGAGGGCTGAGGAACAGCTCTCTCCAGAGTTGGGCCTTAGCTTTTATCTTTTCCTTTTTTAAGGAGCAGAGATTTCTGTCTGTTCAGACCTGCTGACTTCGCAAACATTGGGCCCCTGCTGCATGCAAGGTCTGGGCCACAAGGGAGTGAGTGATGAAGGAGATGGGGTCCCTGCTTCTAGAACCTGAACCCGCCCCCCAACAGTGGCCTCACGGCTCCTATCATGGCTCCGGTGAGCTCCGGTGAGCTGGGGTCTCTCATTCATTTCTGTGATCCTTCCTAGCCCTCCCCTGGCTCTTTAGGGTAAAATCTGAGCTCCCAGCCAGCGTTCAAGACCTGTCCTGCCCTGAGGCCTACCTGGGCCTCACTACCCCGAAACTCGCTCACTCAGAGAGCTACTCACTCCCAAGCTTCTAGGCCTTTTGCTCTCCTTGCTCCCCTTTCTGAAACACCATTTCTTCTCTCCTTCCCCAGTAGAATCTTGACTGACCTCTAGGGACTCCGTTCAGGCATTGCCTCCACTGGGAAGCCCACCCTGCTTTCTCAGTTTGGGTAGCCCCCAAACACCCACCATAGCAAGCCTGGCATCACCGTAAGGTGATGAGACAGTCACCCATCTCTCTCCTACCATCCTCAGCTCCTCGAGGCCACAGGGAGACTCTTTGTGTCTTTATCCCCCCGAGACCAAGCTGGACTTGCTGAAAGCAGGTGTCCAGAGGGTGTTTCCAGGTAAGTGAGCCAAAAAGCTCAGGGTCAGTGACCTGCGGGTGATCTGTTGGAGGCGGTAGAAGAGAAGGAGGTATTTCTTCTGTTCTGGGGTCCATAAAGTTGGAAACGAACATAGCTCAATAGTGATGACGTAATGCTTTCAAACGGAAGCGGGAACCCCGATGCCGGTATCTCAGCCAGCAAAGAGGGAGAAAGCTCCCCTTTCAACGCTGCCCTCCGGGGCAGGTGCTGGGGGTAAGAGGCCCAGCTCTGGGGCGTCAAGAGCCCTGTGGAGTTTGGGCCACAGAGCAGCTGTGCGGGACTGCTTCAGGGGGAGGCAGCCCCTCTTGTAAAGGGCCCAATTTTGGTGCGCCTCCCTCATGTTGAGGCCAGAAAGCCAGGGCAGGGGTCGGGGGCCGGGCATAGCTCCTCCTGAAGGCTGAGGGTCCTGACCTCAGGGAGGAAGACTGGGGGGGGAGGCCGGGGGACAGTACCTCTTGTCAGCTGTTCCTGAAAGGAGAGGGTAGGAGAGGTGGGAGCAGGGCAAAGACTTAGGACTGTGTGGGATGCAGCTTCTGTGGCTGCTTTAGAGCTCAGCCCCCTGTCTGGCCTGTGACCTGAGGGCCCCAGGGCCCACCTGCGGGGCTCAGGCAGAGCTGAGCCAGTGGCTGGGAGACAGTGAACCCTCCCCAGGGTCGTGGACTCAGGAGGGGCCTCAGGGACCTGTGGGGCTGGTGGCCAGGAGTGGCACGCTCAGTAGACTCAGGGCCAGGTGGCTAAGTAAAATAGAAGTTAAATTTGAATTTCAGATAAATGAATAATTTTTTTTTTAGTTTAAGTATGTCCCAAATATTGCATAGAACATACTTAGACTAAAAAAGTATTTGTTCATTTGAAATTCAAATGCAGCTGCACCGTCCTGTATTTTTATTTGCCATATAGGGCCGTTCTATTTAGGGGTCAGCCAGGCCCACAGACCCCATAACAATAAAATGTTTCAAAAACAAACACCACCCCCGGCGGCTTGCACAGAAAAACAAAACGTGTAACTTCCTGAGAACACGTTATTGTCTGAAGGTGGAAGTCTGTGATTTTGAAGGAAAAAACAGTTTTCTGCTGAGGAAGAGTGAGTCACGGGCAAGCTGAAAATGTGTCTCTGGCTTTTGGGCTAGGGTGGACACTGACCCCCTTTCTCCCTCCTTTGCGTATTCACTCACGCTGCTACCTTGGGCAGGCTGGGCTGGGGCCAGACTCTCAGTTTACCAGGAACCCCACAATAATCCCACTCCAGGCCCCACTGGGCCCCTGAGGCGCCTCCTGACTGCTGACCCCATGGCGGGGGGTCCCTCTCCCAACCCCTGGACCAGCTCTGCCTGTACCCTTCAGAAGTGGGTGCCGGAGCCCTTGGGTCACAGGCCAAACCGGGGGCCAAGCTTTAGAGCAGCAGGAGGGCCCCTTGGGCAGCAGACAGAGAGGCACTGAGCCAGATGCAGGGAGGGTGCGGCGTGTCCACAGGAGGTCTCAGCCCTGAGCTCCGGGGCTCAGAGCTAGGAGAGGCTGCCAGGACCGGGTTCCCCGTCTGGAGGGGGCTCTAAGGGAGAGGCACCTGTGGCTATGCGTCCCGTCCCGTGCTCCAGCTCGGTGCTCCGTCTGTCCACTGAGTGTAGAATGGGTGTCACCTTGGCGACTGCACAGCCCCGGGCCCTGGGCACAGGCAGACACGTGTGCAGGGTGGTCAGGCCATGACCTGGCCCCAGAGCCTCCTGGGGTGACGCCTGCCTCTGCCCCCAGTCTGGTCTGCATGAGCAGCAGGGGGCCCGCACTTCTCAACCCTGAGAGGGCACCCATCTCACCCAGAATGAGCACTGAGGCCTGGCAACGGCCTGACCCTCGCTCTGGCCCCTCATCGATTCCAGAATCAGCTCTACGAGCCTCCCCCGCTGCCGACATTTCTCTTGCCACACCCTGAGCAAGCAGGACTTTGTCCTTGCTTCCTTTTTCTGAAATGCTCTCCCCCCGCCCCCCAAGGCTCACCTCCTTCAAATCTTCACTCAAACTTCTCCCCTTCAGACCTCCGGACCACACTGACTGCGATCACGGCCCCCTCCCACTGCCCAGCACTCCCCTCTCTTTCTCATAAGTGCGGCTCGTGCTCTATAACTCCCTTAGGTCTGGCCTCATTGTCCACCCCCCTCACTAGCACACACGCCTGTGAGGCAGGATTCACACCTGCTCCTAGGACTGTCAGGGCTCCCGGCAGGTGTGTGTGGGGGGTGTCCTGGGGGAACAGGGGAGGTGGGGCCTGGATGTGTCACTGCCCGGGGAGCCTCCACCATGGTCAGGGGGACCCAGATGCATCCTCGGGGTAGAGTCCCGCCTCCTGGGGGACAATCTGTACGAGCTCCTAGTCCTCCCTCTTCTTCTCGAAGGTGCTGTGAACTTGGGGCCAGGTACCCCTGTCGTGGAAGGGACACTGACATTCTTAGGAGGGAAGCCTGGGTTCCCCCCCGCCTCAAGGGACAGAATGAGAGGGCAGGGTCACAGGTCAGGGATGGACCTTTCTAACTGGGGGTCGATTGTCCAGACACATGACACAAAGCCAGCCTGCCCCTCTGCAGGAGGCCGTCTGGCCCACGACATTCCAGGCATTCTTTGGGGTCCTTGTGGCCTAAGTCTGTGTCTGGGGGGGAAGTAGGGCTTTGTGCAGTGAGGAAGTGTGTGACTGCAGACCCCTTTGTTTGGCTGCCAGCACGGCCTGGCTTCCCTGAGGCCCCCTAGTCTGGGCCAGCTGAGCAGCTGGGGTGAGGGCAGGGGTGGGACAGACGTCCTGGGGCTAGTGCCCTGCTGGTGCCCCCTGCTGCCCTGCAGGCACACAGCCCTCCCTGGGTCCTGGCTGCCCAGGGCGCTCAAGCCTGGCCTCAGGCCGTCCTGTAGGCATGGGGTTGAGGGCTCTCAGCTTCTGCCCCTCATTCCGGAAGTAGCACTTTAAGCGGGATGCAGTTTGGCCTGTTGAGAAAACTCAAACCCGGGGGCCACCCACATGGGTTTGAATCCCAGCATCGCTGTTTAATGAGGAGGTGGCCTTCTCCCAGCGACATCAGCTCACCAAATCTTGGCTTTCCCATCTGTGAAATGGACTAGTAATACGCACTGGAAAATGCAAATGGAGAGGTGCTTTCTGGCACATACACCCAATCATTGTGAATCCATGGTGTCAGGAGGCTCTGGGAGGGAGAGGGGGCTGGAGAAACGCAAGCCTTGTCCTCAGGGGCTGGTGGGGGTAGCGGGGGGTCAGCCAGGCTGCCAGGAAGAGGAGAGGGAGACCTGGAACAGCCCCCACTGACTCCCAGCTGCAAGCTAAGGGAGATGTCCTGAGGCCAGGGTGCGGGTGTGCTCAGCGGGGAGCCCCCTCCACCTTATGGTCTGGGACGTCCCGCATGGCCCAGTGTGACTTCGACATCTCCCAGGGCCTCGGAGCTCAGGCAGCAGGGGTGGAAACGTGGGGAGCTGCCAGGGTGACCTGGGCTGCTTACAGGCTCCCGATCCCTGGGCTGTGCAGTCACCGGGCCAGGAAGGAAGTCAGCTCAGGCACCGTCTGTGACTCTGAGCGCCCTACACAGGTGCAGCAGGGCCATGAAGGGTGAGGGCCACGTAGTCGTCACAGGGAAACAGCTTCAACTCAACCACAGGGAGGATAAGTCCAGCCGCCTCAGGAAGGGCTCCCTAAGGGGGAGATTCCGGTCAGCGGTAGGTGAGGCAGAGCTGCTGAGCATCCCGGTCCTGGGCAACAGGTTGTGTCCAGCCCTGAGGGCTCGGAGCTCCTAGAGAAGGTGTGCTAGTTGTGTGACCTTGACAAGCTCACGAAGCTCCTTCTTCATCAGGGAAATAAAATCCTCAAAACCAGGGTGCCAAGTGGCAATGCCAGGGAAATCGCTAGCCCGAGCTTCTGTCTGCAGGTGATGGCTGTTCCCACAAAAGCCTTGGCCTGTGCGCCTGGCTCAGCTTCCAGAGTACCGTGTGGCCCCAGCGGGTCTCTGGCTCTCTCCGGGCTGCCCATCTTCCCTCCGCATCCTGAGAAGAGTGGCAGAACTTCCTGCTCTGACCTGCTTGGTGACCTTGGATTGTCCCAGGAGGGTCTTGTTTAGCACAGCTGGAGCAAGGTCGGAGGTCCTACCTTCACCCTCCAGCGCCGTAACTGCTGCTGGTAGTGGATGCCGCGGGGCAGGCTGGGAGTGTCCCTCGGGGCACGGCTGGCCCGCCCGCGGCACAGAGCAGGTGCCCACTGCTGCCCTTTCCCCGTGCACTCGGGCAGCAGATGTCAAGCTCCAGAGACAGCCTCCTGAGCATGCCTGGGTCCGGTGCGGTATGGGCAGGGAGGTACCCTCTGCCAAGATCAGTGATTATGGAGATGGTGGGGGCCAGGGTGTTTGGAGGGATCCCTAGACCGTGTGGCAAGTGAACAGGAGTGGCAGGGAGAGGTGGCCTTGGAAAGGTCTGGGCAGCTTGGTGGAGGCGCAGTCATGGCAGGGCTGAGAGCAAGCTGCCCACCAGGGGAGGTAGCCAAGAGATGTGGATCACAGGGGAGCATGCAGTATTTGTAGGCCACTAGTGTTCAGGACCCTGAGCTGGGCGTGGCCTTGCCCCCACTTTAAGCAGCTGGCACGGAGGCCTCCCTGTTGGCTGGCTGAGCGGGTGGGAGAGGCCCGCTCTTCCTCTGGTGTGAAGGCTCGAAAGCGAGCGCCTGTCCGTGGCGGGACACTGCAGCCCAGTGTTCTCCCACAGAGAGCGTCGGCTGCCGCTGGGAGGACGGGGAAGCACCAGAGGCAGAGTGAGCTCCAGGCAGGACAAGACGTGGACAGAGGCTGGGCCCGCTGCCATCCCTGTCCTGAGCCCCCAAAGAGCAGGAGGGAGCTCTGATGGACAGGACACAAGGTTCCACGTCTCTGCTCCGGGGTAGCAAGTTGGGACAGAGCAGGACATGCCTTGGGATGTGCTGAACTTCAGTAACTATTTCGTGGAACCCCTGATGAACTTGGCCTTCTAGATCCGAGGTCTCAAACTGAAATGTGCATGTGACTGACCTGCAGGGCCCGATACACAGATTCCTGAGCTCGATCTCCAGAGCTTCTGAGCAAGCGGGTCCAGGGGTAGCGTCCGAGACTCTGCATCTGCCTGCCGCTCCCACTGGGGCTGGGGCCAGTGTTGCCGACACCCTGACCGCTCAAAGCAGGACCATCGATAGGGCTTTGCTGCGCCAGGTGCTGGGCTCAGCCCAACAGCTTGTCCGAGATGCAGAACCTGCCACTCTGCCAACCTCGGAGGCCAAGTCTGCATTTTAATAAAGAATGCAGGTGATTCCGGGTGCCTGGGTGGCTCAGTGGGTTACGTGTCTGCAGCACAGGTCATGATCCCACAGTCCTGGGATCAAGTCCCGCATCGGGACCACTTCTCCCTCTGCCCCTCCTCCCACTCGTTCTCTCAATCTCTCTCTCACTCAAATAAGTAAATAAAATCGTAAGAAAAAAAAAAAAAAAGAATCCAGGTGATTCTGAGGCTCCTTCAAATTCACCGAGCAGTGGAGCGGCACCGTCCACCAGGACTCTCTGTGCCGATGAAAACGTTCTCTACTTGCACTGCCTGATACCACGGACAGTAGCCCCATAGGGCAGCCAAACACTTGAAATGTGAGCAGGATGATTCAAAAGCAGGATTTTTAATTTTTAATTTTTTTAACTTTAATTAATTTAAATTTAAATAACCACCGGTGGCCAGTGGTTTCCGTTGGTCAGCGCGGATCGAGAGTGACCCAGCTCAGAGGGCCCCTGTGGGTTGACCTTGCGTAGGTCCAGAGAGGGAGAAGGTTCAGAGAGAGATCAGAACCTGCCTGAGTCGGGGACAGGATGGGACCAGCACAACACCACTGGGCTGAGATCAGTATTTTCTCCTCTGCATAAACTGCCACCAGGCACCTTGGCCCTGGCCCTGCCTCTCTCCACCCGCCGCCGGATGTTAGCGCTGTGTGGACTGAGAGCTTCATGGAACGTCAGGAGGCAGCCGGGTGTGAACACTAAGCTTGGCGGTTCAAGAGCCTAGCGATGTGTCCACCGGTACAACGAACAGTGCCAGTGAAGCTGTGGAGACTGGCCAGCTGGGAATGGACGCATGGCGGGCTGTGCACCATCACGGACACGCAGCCTACAACCCACTCAAGTGCAGTGGACTTGGGCTAGAGACCATGTTCAGCATTCGCCGTTGTAAGTAAGCAAGGTTAAACGAAATCATAGGGGTGAAGCCCGGATCTGATGGGATTAGTGTCCTTATCTGAAGACGCCCCAGAGTACTCGCCGGCTCTCTCTCTCTCCACCCCTTAAGGCTACAGTGGGCAAGTGGGTATCTGCAAGCCGGGAAGAGAGCCCCTACCAGAAACCGGCCCGCCAGACCTTGTTCCGGGCCTGCAAAACTGTGAGGAAATGAACCGTGGCTAAGCCACGCAGTCTGTGGTGTTTTGGTATGGAAGCCCGGGCAGACCAAACACAGGGAAATTGGTTTGACTTCAAAAGCTAGAGGAGAAAAAAATATTTCTAATAAAAATAAATAAAAGCTAGAGGAGAACAACTACATCTCCTAAGCATTGTTGTCTGCCTCCTCCAGGAAGCACTCCAGGAAGAGTCTGGGACAGAGCCCATCCTTCCACTCCACAGTGCAGCCGCGACTGGGTGGAGGGGACCCCATCGAACTCTAACTCCATAGCTGAGAACTCTGGAGACTCAAAAGGGACTTGGGGACCTGATCCTTAACAATGGCAAGGGTTACTACTGTGTGGGACAGGGAACTTTCTAGGGGAGCACGAGAGATTTCAAAGGCGAGGGTGTCATCTTCCTGGAAGGGAGAGAGAGAGATGGGGAGAGGGATGAGGAAGGGCTGCCGAGATTTGGCATCCAAGCAGGTCTGGCCTCAAAGCCCATAGTGCCCCCACGACCCCCCAAACCCTGAGAGCCTTGTGGGCCCCACTGAAGAGACTGGATTTGGTGCCACAGGCCTGGGGTTTGAGGAATTACAGACAAGCAGGTTTCTGGGATAGCGTTTACATTTCAGAAAGATCACTCAACTGTTGGTTTGGATGGTAGACTGTGGGAGGGACTAGGGGTAGAGGACCAATTAAGAGGCAACAGGTGAAAAGTTCAAGGGCTTAGATAGGATCATTGGCAATGGGGTAGAGAGGAGAAAACAGAATAGAGATCTGAAGGAGATGGAATTAGCAGAACCAATCCCAGAATTCCAGAACCCGTGGAACTCCATAGGAGGCATGGAGGAGATAAGGAGGGAGGAGGAGGGCAGAGCTAAACGTGGCCCCTAGGATGTGGCTCGGACTCCGGGTAGCAATGGCACAGAGTTTGAGGCCTCTGGGCAGGGCAGGAGCTGGAGCCCCACAGAGAGCATGGGCTGGGGACCCCATTGCAGTGCACACCTGTTCTCTTTAACAGGGCTTACCGGGGTTCCCAGGGCCATGCCCGTAGTAAAGGGTGATGTTGTGCAGGCCGACCACAGCCCTGAGCACCGCTGTGTTCCATGTGCGCCCTTGTCTGCCACTCGAAAGACCCAGGGAGGCGCCCCCTCCCTGTGCCTCTGGCTGCCCTGGGCTGCCTGGTGCCAACTCCTCCGGTGGCCGGAAGGAGGGAGGAATGAGGCCAATGCAGTGAGTCCCGGCAGCACGAGGTCTGCCTCTGCGGAAGGCTCCGCGCGCAGTGAAAAGAGGCTCTCCATACACGAGTAGACTATTTCTGGAACAGAGAAAGAGCAAAGTGGTAGGGTGTCGAGGATGAAAGGAGGGACAGGCCCAGTTACCAGCAGCCCTAAGCAGACCGACGGCTGGAGAGCAGGCCGGCCAGGACCCCGGAAGTGGCTCTGCTCCCTGTCAGGGGGGCCCTACACCAGGGCCACAGCTGCCCCCCTCCGGTGGACTGCCTGAGAGGTGGTGAGCTCCCCGTCAGGCTGGGAGCCCAGGCTAGGCCTGGAGAGCAGCTGTGAGAGAGACTGCAGAGGAGCTCCCAGCCTTAGAAAGAGGGCAGGACAAAATCTCTCACCCCTTATTTTCCCAGATTGGATCACCCTATGAACCTCATTTCTCCAGAGGAGTTGAGTAGCAGTTTCTACTTTTCACATGGATTCGCCATCCTTGGGATCCCTCCTTTCCTATCCCAGCACCCCCCTCCCTGCCCATCAACAATAATGTTTACATACAATTACCCACGGGTGTCCCTGCCAGGTGAGTCCCTGCCAGGTGAGGCCTGCTGCTTAGTGGTTCCATAGGCCGGTGCTTCCAGAACCCTGATGGGTGTTAAGAATGACGGGGGATCAGATCCAGCTGGCCCAGGGCAGGACCTGAGGCTCTGTGTTTACAGCAAGCTCCCAGGTGTAGCTGCTCCTGGTCTGGGTGGGGGGGGGGGGGAACCACCCGAACGGAAACAAGGCTATAAATTCCTGTGAGACCCGGCAGGATTCTCTGACGGGAGGTTGGTGGTGGGGAGGGATGGCTAAGCAGACTCTAGTGCAGGAGTCTCAAAAGAATGGACGATATTCTTTCTAGAGCAGACCTAAGTCTATCCCCACCACTCTCCACCTTGGGGGCCAATCCTAGTCTCCCCTGCTTGAGAAGCATGAACTTGCTCGAGGAAGATAGCTTCATCATGACTTTGTGTGACCTCCCCCCAACCCTTGCTGTCCCTGGGGAACTGCTTCTGCCTGAAGGGGCTCTTTACTCCATCTGTGCAGTGGCTGGGGCCACCAGGGGCCAGCCCAGCCGCGATTCTAGACAGAGAAGCTTTCTTCCTCCCACCCCCAGCTGGCTGGTAGCCAAAGGCAGCACACTGCTGGGCCCTCCACTGGGAAATGACAGTCCTCAGCCTCAATCCTTCCCCCTCTGGGCCTCAGCTTCTCCGTCTATAATTGGGAGGGGGGTGAATGAAGGCTCTGTTGGAGGTGGCTCTGCCTCTCCCAATTCAGGCTTGTGGGGCTCTGAGCAGGTGGGGATGGGGCCTTGCAGGGGAAGGGGCTGGAGGAAGTGGCCTGGGAAGTTGGGGCAGGGCACGCTGGCTCCGTCAGAGCTGCACACGCCTTTGCAGGCTCTCTCGGTACGAAGGGTTCTCAGATATTTTTAGGAAGGTTGGCGCCTCTTGGGCTGTGATTCATTAATGCAGCTGACAGAGATCAGCATCTTTTGAAATCACAGTAAGAAGCTGAGAAGGTTCCCTGGTGCTGCTGCGTGTGTCGGTGGAGAGAGCAGGGGTCATGGTCCCGGTATTTCTACCTGGAGCTGTGGGAGTGGGGAGAGTAGGGGGGCCCGGAGAGTCAAAGAAGGACGTTGGTTTAGACATTGGTTCTCCCAGCCTAGAATGGGGAGAAAGCCAAGAAAACAAATAACGGGGGGCACCTGGGTGGCTCAGTGTTTGGCTCAGGTCATGATCCCAGGGTCCTGGGATTGAGTTTCCCTGCTTAGTGCGGAGTCTGCTTCTCCCTCTGCCTCTCTGCTCCACTCATGCTCTCTCTCTGGCTTCTCACTCTCTCTCAAATAAAACCTTTAAAAAAAAAAAATAGGGGTGGGGCGGGCGCCTGGGTGGCTCAGTGGGTTAAAGCCTCTGCCTTCGGCTCCGGTCGTGATCCCAGGGTCCTGGGATCGAGCCCCGCATTAGGTTCTCTGCTCGGTGGAGAGCCTGCTTCTCCCTCTCTCTCTGCCTGCCTCTCTGCCTACTTGTGATCTCTGTCAAATAAATAAAATCTTTAAAAAAAATAGAGGCACCTGGGTGGCTCAGTTGGTTAAGCATCTGCCTTCAGCTCAGGTCATGATCCCAGGATCCTGGGATAGAGCCTCTTCTGGGGCTCCCTGCTCAGTCTGCTTCTCCCTCTCCCTCTGCTGCTTCCCCTGCTTTTGCTTTCTCTCTCTGTCAAATAAAATCCTGAAGCAAGAAACGGAGGAAGAAAAGAGGCAGTTCTACTACAGTGAGCTTAGTGGTCCATTGAGCGCAAACACGGCTGCTGGAGGGAGCAGGGGAGGGAAACTGCAGGCCCGTGAGTGGCCCCAGCTGGATTTTAGGCTGGGGGTGGGGCGTGTCGGGAGTGGGCATGGGTACGGGAGAGAGCTCGGGGCATTGGGCTGCGGAGAAGGAAGGGAGGAGGCCACGTTAGAAAGCCGGAACCGTGTCCCGCAGGCAGGGGGTTTTAAGTACAGAAGAAAAGCTATCCGCTTCCTAGGCTACTTCAAAGTAAATGTGGAGGACGGATTCCAGTCGGAGGCTCAAGCTAGGCGTTCTCAGTTTTACAAGGAAGAAAGGTGCTGTTCAAACCCTCCTGCCTGCGCACTTCCTAAGCTTTGTGGATGTGGTAGGACACTGTGCGGACTGCTGGGCACGCCGAAGTGAGTGCATGCTTGTGTCGATGTGAGCTGGGAGTGTATCAGACTGGAAGGGTGCGTATCTGAGGACAGAAGTGGGAGGCAATTCTACACAAAGTTCAGGTTTCTGTACATCTTGCAAAGTAGGCGCCAATACCCTTTGTTCTGGATTATCTTTTTTTTGTTTGTTTATTTTAAGACTTATTTTAGCAAGGGAAGAGGCAGAAGGGCGAGGGAGAGACTCCCAAGCAGACTCCCTGCTGAGCACGGAGCCCCATGCGGGGCTTGATCCCACGACCCTGAAATCATGACCTGAGCATGAAACCAGGAGTCCAACGCTCAACCCATTGGGGGCATCCAGGAGCCCCCACTTTCTCTTCAAGGATGTCGTAATGCAAACAACCTAGGTAGAGAGAATTCACCTCTCCCCCTGAGCAAAGGGCAGACACATGTCGTGCTCACTCGAAGACGCAGGCGTCCTGAGCTCTGTGTTCCTCCCGCTAGTGCAACCCGCTGCATGTGGGACGTCATCTGATCCTCCTCACGTCACCCTGGGGGAACTAGGGCTCAGAGACCTGGCACCAAAGTGCTGTCACTCTGGTGACTGGGATCACTGTTAGAAGTAAGCCGTCCTGCCTCCCTGACTCGGGAAGCTTGTGTTTCCTGCCGGCATCCACGCCGAACCATGGCAGGCTAACCGTGCGCCTGCTAGCAGAGACCATCCCAGACCTTTCCGTTATTGACCAGATGTTTGTAAATATGTGTGTTACAGTGAGTCTGGCTTTGGCCACATTTTTCTGGACATGCGAGAATTAGAAAGCTGTGGTATCTCTGGGGAAAGGGATTTCCAGAGCTTGCACAGATTGGGAAACCAACCTTTTTGGGTGCTGGAGTCTGCACGGGAAAATGCTGAGCATATACTTAATATGGGCTGCTCCAGCCCTCCTCACTGAATCATATGAAGGAGACAGAGAGTTAAGAACATGGAGAGACAGATGCCCCCTCCTCCACCCACCCACCTGCCGCCTGGGCTTCTGGGCTCCCTGAGGGAGTGCTGAATTTCCCTGGGACGGCTGCTGAGGGGAGAGGGGCCCCTATTTTGTGGGACAGATTCTTTCTCCCCACCCCATTTAACCCCACTGACCTCCACGATCTCCAGCAACACCTGGCCCACCCAGGCCAATTAAATCAGACTGGGCCAGAAGCCCCAGCACAATCTTTAAAAATCTCCCTGGGTATCTCTTCTCTAGCAGCTAAGCCAGAGCACCTGTCCTGGGAGGTGCATATTAGCTCTTTCCAGTCAAGAAAATGGGATGCGGGCGTTTATCCATTAACTTCCGTATTTTGTGGTTCCAGCAGGAGCCCGAGTCCCTCCCCAGGGGATATCACTTCAGCCCTCCTCTCATTTCCAATTACTTTGCTTTCATCTCTCAACCCGACTGACATGGTAAAGCGGGAGTTTGGGTGGGAAAAGAAATAACACCTGAGTATGTATTGCTTTGAGCACCGTGCTGGGTGCTTTCCTTGCGTTAAGTTCTCTGCCGCCCCAGATCCTGGCCGGTGGTGGCTGCCGTCATCCCCATTTGAGAGGAGAAAGCTGGGGACCAGAAGAGCTCAGCAACTGGTCCAAGTTAATGCAGAGAAGGCAGAGCCCAGCCAGGCTTGGTGGTGAGGAGAGATAACATAGGAAGTGAGAATCCTCGATGTCAGGAGGTACAGAAAATGCTATGGTTTAAAAAACTTCGAAGGCACCAAGAAGGCTTTTGGGAGGGGGAACTGGCAGGAGGAGGGTGGGTAAGTGTTTTGAGAGGTAGGCTAGCTGGAGCCCCGAGCCTTGTAACGGATTGAGCTAGAAGCCCTCCAGGCTGTAATCACAACCACATTTATATTCCTCTGCATCATCTAGAGATCGAACTACCCCTCAATCCCATATCCACAACCACGCCCGAAACTCCTAGATGGGTCCACGCTGGCGGCTCAGCCCCAGCAGCAGCAGAGAAGGCCTCACGGCACACAACGGCCTCATTACCTTCTCCGGCTTCTCTCAACCGGACTTATTAACATTCAGGCAGCTCCTCAGCATTCATCGGAGGCCACAGAGGAGTTGAGATCCGATCTAGCCTGGCTGAGCCACATTAAAATCAATTAAAAATGAGAGATAAGCCCCTTCTTTTCGGTTGAAAAATCCACGGGAGCAAGAGAAAGACACACACAACCCATCGATCATCCAAGACTAGGCCGTCCTTGGCTTTTTTTTTTTTCCCCCCTAAACAGCTGCCGAGGAGCTGGCTGAGCAGGTGGGCAGCTCCCAGGCTGGCTCTCGGCTGCCAACAAGACATGCCTGCTGTCCCGTGGCATTGCCCACCTGACCAGCCTGAGAGCCTGGCAGCCTGGCCACACTCGGAGAGCAGAACCTGGCCTTCGAGCCCCATGCAGGGATGGGACAATGGTGCCCCTTTCACTGCCTGCGGGCCCGAAGGTAGACTTCAGGAAGACCATGGGTTCCAGGCTGCCTTAGCTGTCCGTAGGAAACAGGGCACATGGAGCCTTCTTGTTCTTGGAGAATTTTTACCATCATAATTCCTGATTTTCCAAACAAAAGTGTGTTCATGTGTGCGCGTGATGTGCTGGGGCCTGTGGCACAGAGCTAGGACACCAGGAGCCCTGAGCAAACATCTGTCTGATTAATGGAAAAAAAAAAATGAGGCCACAATGCAGCTGCCACCCACAAGCCATAAGCAACCAATCCAACAGCACTGGGGGCCAGTTTTGGTATTTCTGATCTCATCGGTTAAACTTTGTTCCTTGAGTTATTTAACTGGTGACCAAGACTTCACCAGGCCTTTGAACACACTGAGAAAGTGTTCCTGTAGGCACCCTCGGCCTCAGCATGGTGTCATGCCAGGATGGCAAGCTCCCTGGAGCAAATGGGCTTGACCTTCGTCTGTCGGCATGAGTGGACTGGGTTAGGCAGGGCTGGAGGGGAGAGCGTAAATGATCTCAATTGTCAGGGAAAGGAGTCCGGGCTTTCTCTGTGTGGGGGGACTCTCCTGTTCATGCTGCAGATGGCCCAGCCTCTTGCCAATGACAATTTCATACTCTCGCCAGGGTCAGGGGTGACCCTAGAGGGTACGTTTCATGAACAATGAGAGTGTCCAGATCCAGAGCCTCTGGGGTTTTATAGGGAGTTCCAACATAGAGGCCGTGATTGGATGGGATTTAGAATACAATTCTGCGCAATTTATGAAAAGATATTGACTCCAACGCATAATTGTTTGAAGCAATCAGTTTGCAATTGATTGGGTTAGGAGCTTAACCTGTAGTGTGAGCTATTAAATTACACTCACAAAGGGCGAGGCCTCAGTAATGATCCTCTGGACCAAGGATGTCTGCTGACCTGCCTCAAAAAAAAAAAACCACACAATGCATTTTTTTTTTTTTTGTAGGGTAGGGGTTTTCTCGGCTTCTAACAGCACAAGCATGTGAGGATCTAGCAAGTTGGAAAGAGACTGGCTGTTATGGCAGTTCGAACTCTGATCACTTGCTATTGTGTGCCTCAGAGGCTGAGGAGCTCCGACTTTGGGTTGGTGCGGGATGTTTCAAATGCCAGGCCGGTCGTAAGCTATCGAGTGTATTGGCTATCTGTTATGCCACAGGTTCCCCCAAAATGTAGCCGCTTACGATAGCAAACACTTATTATCTCACCGTTTTTGTTGGGAATCTGAGGGCAACTTAGCTGAGTGATTCTGAGTCACAATCTCTCATAAGGTCACAGTCAGGGTGTCAGGCCTGCCCTCTGAAGGCTTGACTGGGGCTAGAAGGTCCACTTCCAACATGGCTGCCTGGATCTCTCCACAACATGGCAGCTGGCTTCTGACAGAGAACAAATGACCCAAGAGAGTAAGGCATAAAACCTCAGTGTCTCTTACAAAGTTGCTATAGACCTCCCACCCCATCATTTCCACAATATTCTATTGATGACACAGGTCAGCTCTAATCAGTGTGGGAGGGGGCTGTGGAAGTATGTGAATATGGGAGTCATTGGGGGCCATCTTGGAGGGCTATCTACCACAGCTGAGAATCCCATCTGTCCTTGTGCCCCTTACAGCTTCATTGCTTGGCACATTGCAAATATTGCAATGATAGGTTTGTCTTTTTTTCCCCCAAAGATTTTATTTGACAGTGAGAGGGAACATAAGCAGGGGGAGTGGAAGAGGGAGAAGCAGGCTTCCCACTGAGCAGGGAGCCCGATGCAGGGCTCGATCCCAGGACCCTGGGATCATGACCTGGGCTGAAGGTAGATGCTTAACGACTGAGTCACCCAGGTGCACCTGAAATAATAGGTTTTGAATGAATGAAAGAGGGGTTGACTAGGTTATCCACTCCAAACAGTAAGTGAGGGTGGGTAGAGGGATCCTGCCTACCCTCCTTAATCATCCCTGAGAATTTGCTGGAAATAATTAAGTTCCGACTTTCACCTTGCCCCAGATCTCCTTGCCTGGGCATCTGATGTGTCCCACGCAGAGGGTAAAAAAACACAGGCCACGGCCCAGCCCGGAGTCCGCTGAGGCATCCGATGTGCATTTCCTAAGGATATTCCCTGGGCAGCTGCTCATTCCCCAGACATTTGGATCAGAGGACCAGCAATTAAGAGAATTGGAAAGTGGTGGTTTCACCTTATTTGCATGTTCCATGTCAGCTGCCCCCAGCTAGTCTGTGGCAAGGGTGGGGCGAGCCGCACAGACAGCTCTGTCAGGTGCCTATTTTTAGTGGCTCTGCCAGATTACAAAGCTCTATCACCACGGAGCGAGGGAAGCAGCTGACACTCCAGCCTGCAATCTGGGTATCTCCCTCAACGTGTCTGCTGGCGAAACGTGGCTCTTCAATAATGCATGGGGCTATTAGCGCCAAGCTGGGGACGCCTTGCTCCCTCCCAGCGATCAAAGCTGCCCGCCGGGGAGCTGAGCTGGTGATCAGATTTCATGGGCGCCTTATAACCGCTGCCCCTTCATATGCGATTAGAAGAGGCTGTTTCTGGACATTGACTTTGTATCCTGCTACATTACTGAATTGCTGTATGAGTTCTAGTAGTTTGGAGGTGGAGTCTTTTGGGTTTTCCATATAAAGAATCATGTCATCTGCGAAGAGAGAGAGTTTGACTTCTTCCTTGCCAATTTGGATACCTTTTATTTCTCTTTGTTGTCTGATTGCTGTTGCTAGGACTTCTAATACTATGTTGAACAAGAGTGGTGAGAGTGGGCATCCTTGTCGTGTTCCTGATCTCAATGGGAAGGGCCATCTGTACCCCAATGTTTATAGCAGCAATGGCCACGGTCGCCAAACTGTGGAAAGAACCAAGATGCCCTTCAACGGATGAATGGATAAGGAAGATGTGGTCCATATACACTATGGAGTATTATGCCTCCATCAGAAAGGACGAATACCCAACTTTTGTAGCAACATGGACAGGACTGGAAGAGATTATGCTGAGTGAAATAAGTCAAACAGAGAAAGTCAAGTATCATATGGTTTCACTTATTGGTGGAGCATATCAAATAATATAGAGGACAAGGGTAGATGGAGAGGAGAAGGGAGTTGAGGGAAATTGGAAGGGGAGGTGAACCATGAGAGACTATGGACTCTGAAAAACAACCTGAGGGTTTTGAAGGGGCGAGGTGGGAGGGTGGGGGAACCAGGTGGTGGGTATTAGGGAGGGCACAGATTGCATGGAGCACTGGGTGTGGTGAAAAAACAATGAATACTGTTACGCTGAAAATAAATAAAAAATTAAAAAAAAAAAAAAAAAAAAAAAAAAAAAAAAAAAAAGAAGAGGCTGTTTCATGTCCAAGGATGAAAGCAGCAAGGATTTGGGAGAAAATCCGGCTTCCTAGAGAAATCAAAACACTTCCATTTCATTACAAATGGATGCATGACACAGCTAATAGCTCCTCCGAGAGGGAACGCTGCGGGACCAGCTGTCGACATCGGCAGCTCCTCTCAGATGCTGTGTAAAATGTGTGAGATGCAGGATTAGGGATGCCGCTTGATTTCCTTATGTTCAGGGCGTATCCCAGACCACGGGGCTCTGTCGCAAATCCTTGAGAGATTCCCCTCCATCGAGCAGCATTAGCGAGGGTCGGAGCAATCCCCGTGGAGGTGATCAGGTGATTGAAGAGAGACCCTGAGGAAGACGTGCCGGCAGCCAGCAGTGGCCATAATATTCATAGTTCCCCATTGCTGCGTGTGACCACACACCCAGCACTTGCCTCCAGTACCTCCAATCCTTGCAGCAACTGACAGTGTATTATTAGATTCCGCGGCTGTGAAACCCTCAGGATCAGAGAGCTTATGAGATTTGCTCAAGGCCAGCCAGTTAAGAGGGGCTGGAGCCCAGAGGGGAGCCCCAGCCTGTGCCCAGGCTCTGTACCGGCTGCCCCCGCAAGTTCCCTCCAAAAGCAAGGCCAGAGCCAGTGGCAAAAGGAGAGCTGCTGTAGGGGCAGGCCTCTCGGTCCCATGGGAACTGTGGAGTATTTAGCCCCCCCCCCGCCCCGTGGGGCCCCCCTGGTCTGGCTTCCAGGGCTTTCTGCAGCTGGACTGCAGCCTTCATCCCAGCTGCCTTTCTGCGCCTACGCCAAGGAGCACTCTCCTTTCCAGCCAACACAATCTGGTCGGGGTATGGAAGAGCTGAGAGGCCTCTGGGTGGTTCTTTATCTTCACTGGCCTTGCTTCCATCCTCTGAATTGGAGAGAACACCTCCTCCTGAGTGGTGAGACAGCACAGAAGACAGTCAGGAAGTTAAATGGAAATGTCTAGGCTTATCCTGTGCAATGCACCAGGTGCTCACCCCAGCCCATTTGCCCTTCCTTTCCTTCCTCTGAAGGAAATTTCCCTGGTCTGTCTGCATCCCCAACGTATGGGAACTCTTGGGCCAAATCTCCTTCCTCCACGTCAATATTCCCACAAGCCCGCAGCCCAGATGGGCTGCCCCACCCCCTACCCCCCGCCGCCGCTGTCTGATTATCTCTGGCGTTGTGAGATGAGCTCACATCACACCAGCATGGCCAGGAGCTATGCAGGGCAGCATGTGGGGCCTTCCCACTCCACCTCTTGTCTGCCTTGTCCCCGAGCCCTGCCCAAGCACCAGGCCGAAGGCAAGTCCTGGCAAGGCTGATGGCAATTTTGCTGGCCTGCTTTCAGAATGTGGGGTGGGCTCTGGGCACATTGGCAATGGGCTCTGTCAGTCTCCATACCCAGTGGACAGGGGCTCCTCCCACAGCATGGGCATCAGAGGCAGGAACCCTCCGATAGTGCTGACTTCCCTGCCTGGGCTGAGACACAGTGGTAGGTATATCGGGGGGCTAAAAGGGAACAGGACTGAGGTCTGAAAAGGTGGGAGGGTTTCTTGGGTCCATGAGAAGCCTTAGAGATGCTGATTCAGTGAGCACAAGGGAGCCCCAGTGATTACGCTCTGTCTAGGGCACTTAGAAAGAGACATTTGCAAACCACAGACCTTGTGCCATCGAACAGAGCTCCCAGCCCCTGTCAGTCCCTTCGCCAAACTCAATCTCATCTGCTGCTAAAGTCATCTTCCGGTTTTCCACGTCACCAGCCCCATGCTGAGGAAGGGACATCTGCCTGCTACCTTGTGGCTGCTTAGCGGGGTTCAAGTACAGACACCGGGAAAGTGCACATGCCTCTGACCCAGCTGCAGACCACACAGCCAGGCGGTCCCCCCTGATAGCACTTCCTGCCGCCAAGCCCTGCCCTCCTGGCATCCGATGTGAATTCTTCCCGCGGAAATGTAAACAGCTGTTGGTTTAGGGATAGCCCAGAGTCCTCCTGTCTTCTCATCTTCAGTTGGCCGACAACTCCCTTTCTGACCATGATGACCCTGGGCCTCAGCAGACATGGTCCCCGCCAACGGCCCCACGCCCCTCCTTGCCGGTCATCAGGGGTCTGCGGTGGCTTCCCCACCCTCCCCCTGCAGCGCCCTCCCTGGGGCACCCTCTCAGCTCTGTTCCCTGTCCTTTCCCGGTCCTTTGACACTCACCGTGGTGGGCCCAGAAGTCGCTGTGCTCAGAACCAGCCCGGCTGAGCACCCTTGGCCCACCATTCGCCCAGCTCAGCTGTCCACTCCTGGCTGGCTCCTCTTCCCCTCAGACTTCCGTGAGCGGCCAGCTCTGAAGTTTTCTCCTTCCTTCCTTTTTTTTCTAATTGCACGTATTTTCAGATAATTGTAGATTCACATGCAGTTATAAGAGAGAATGCACGAGCTCCTATGTCCTCTTTACCCATCTCTCCCCGTGGTGACACTTCGCAAAACCCTACAGCCATGCCATACCGGGACCCTGGAATACTGAGAATGAAGCCAAGATACAGAAGGTTCTGTCCTCCCAAGGGTCCCTCCTGATGCCCTTTTACAGCCTCCCACCCCTACCTTCCCCTCTGTCACGAAGTCAGCTCCGAGGTTTTCTAAACTCCTGTAGGGTCAGGCCCCAGGCTCCTCGACCCCCACTCCTGATCCCTGCCGCCCTTCCTGGGCCTCCGCTTCCTCACGCCTGTAGGGGAGCGAGAGTCGGGTCTCTCTAGAGCCCCATCACTGCCCACGGAAGGAATGGTCATTGCCAAATTCTCTGTGCTCTAGGCTCCCAGTAGTCCCCACCCCACTGGTGGCCGGCCGAGCCCACCCTGACACAGCACGCTGTCCTCCTGTGGGAAGCAAGACTTACCCTGCCAGAGCCCCCCTCCCTCGGTTCTGCCCACTCTGTGTCCGCCAGCTGAGCTACTCCCCTGCCGCTGGGGGGTCAGGACCCAGGCCCCTGTTTGCTCTTCGGTAGCTACTTGAGGATTGAAGCAAAAGTCTGGGCTCGGTTATCATGGACAGCAGAAGGCTTGTGTGCTCTCCGGGACCTCTTGGCTCGAGGTTGCCTCTAGCCATGGCAGAGGCATCTCTTGTCAGGAAGGGGACGGGAGCGATGTTAGGACGGAGCCCCACAGTGAACCCCTCTGGTATCCCGCATGACTGGGTGCAGGCCTCGGTCTCCCTTCCCTGTGGAGAGGGGCTTTGGCACGGGGCTCTCCAGGGCCCAGCTGCTGGCTGTGTTCACTGACACACGGACAGTGCTGGTCACCCACCCATGGCTCTGGTACAGTGACACTATTTATCTCTTCCTATGGTGTTCTCGAGCTTGCCCTGTGCAGAGGCTGTTTGGTGCCTGCTTATTCCCTGCAAACCAGAGCTGCCAGATGATCCCAGCCTGCGTGGGGGGGACCAGGAGTGCCCACCAGGTCAGCACCACACTCGGGAGAAGTGAGCGTGGCGGGAGCGCTGCGCATAGGGTTCCCCACCCCGGGGCCCGCCCGGTGTGCTGCCTGGTATCCTCACCATCTTCTTTGTCCTTCCGTGAAGAAGGCGCTCAGGAATGGAATTCGGATCCAGTCTGCTTGACGCAGTCCCCGCCTCCTCCCGCTTCACCTCTCCTGTGTTGTCAGGGGCTCTCCCCGGCCTCGCTCCCCTTCCAAAACTCAAGATTTTTTAAAAAAGCCATTCTTTCAAGTCTCCGTCAAATGCCCCTTCCTCCAAGAAGCCTGCCCAGTCCACACAGCTGTGCCAAACCTCTCCTTCCTCACCATGTAACATTTTGGTGCCTTCTCTGGCCCTTTCACACTTGATGTTTCAGAGTTATTCGCGCCCTTATGACTTTGCCATCTGGAGTTCCCAGGGGGGCCACGGACAGCATCTGAGTCTCTCTGCCCCAGGCCCCTCCCCAGCAAGCACTTGACAGAAGAATAAGCAAGGAATAAGCTGTGGTCGATTCACACTTCCCCAGAGCCAAAGACCAGGCATTCAAGGTTAGGGAATTATTTTTTTTTTTTTTAAGATTTTATTTATTTGACAGAGATCACAAGTAGGCAGAGAGAGAGGCGGAAGCAGGCTCCCCGCTGAGCAGAGAGCCCGATGCGGGGCTCGATCCCAGGACTCTGGGATCATGACCTGAGCTGGAGGCAGAGGCTTTAACCCACGGAGCCATCCAGGTGCCTCAAGGTTAGGGACTTTAAACCATGACCCCTTTAGCCTCCAGAGAGACCACAACATGGGAATGTTGGATGGAATTCCTTGAAGGGAGTAGGACACACGACACAGGTGTGCTTATCAACGAAGGACTTGGAGCCTGAAAGGCAGCTGAAAGGTGGGAGGACGGCCCCAGTCTTTGCAATGCCCCCAGGCGGCCCGTGAGGCGCCCCCCCCACACAGCTTCCTCAGGCGGCGGACTGCTCTTGCTCAGGGCAGGGACTAGGGAGCTGGGGGTTGTCTCCCACAGACCCTCCTGTCTTCTGCCAGGGTCCAGTTTCCAAGAGTGAGCTACTCAAGAGTTTTCTGGGATTTCTAAGAATAAACGTGGTGGGCGTGGTCACTGCTTTCTAGATCACTCAGGGTTTTACTGGAAATATTCTCGTTCTTTGTACAGTCACAGCCAACACCCACAGCCTTAATCACAGAACATTCTGGGCTTACCCCCTTCTCTGGACTGGGGGAGCGGAGCTCAGAGTAGAGGCTGTACCCAGAGCAGCAAGATGGGTCTGGGCCTGGCCTGTGGCCTTGTGCTGCAGGACCAGCCTTTCCAAGGAGAGGCTCAGGGATGAGCTCGTATCCTGGGCTGGCCTGGACTCCAGGGGGCCTCCCACATGTGGTTCACTTGTCTATGCCTAAGAAGCTGGGCCTGGCCCTGCACTCCCTATGCGCAGAGCCCTGAGGTCAGTGCCCGTTGTGGTGGGGGCCAGAGGACATGAAGACCACCCAGGCTCTCTGGGGGCTCCTTGCTACAGGAGTGTCTGCGGACGAGGCAGAAGGTGTGGGGAGACCAAAGCAGAGCCTGGGAGGACAACGGACAGGAGGGGGATGCCATCCAGGGCCTCTTCCAGGATGTCTGTGGTCCTTCCAAGGACAAAATGTCCACCAAGGAAGCCACATTAGGCAGTGTCAGGCCTGGGTCACTTTCGGCAGGATCCCCCCCACCTTCGGGCCTGCCTCTACCACAGCAGGCTGGTCCCTGTGCCCCGACACTCCCTGCAGTCTGGGGCGCTCCAGACCGGAGGGCAGCCTTCCATCACCCAGTTCGGGAACGAGAGGACACGTTGGGCAAGGCCGTCGGAAAAGTTATAGACCCCAGCCCAGGGCAGTGGCTCCTCTCTGCTCACCCTGGGGCGTATGTCCCCAAGGCATTTTAGGCCTTCCCTGATCCACTGAGGGGGGTAGGGAGATGCCAGATACCTGGACAAGAGGGCAGAGCACACTTATTTTTTTAACTTTTTTTTTTCTAAGATTTTATCTTTAAGTGATCCCTACACCCAACCTGGGGCTCAAGCTTACAACCCTGAGTCGGAGGTTCAACTGACTCAGTCTCCCAGGCGCCCCCGGGGTGGGGGCAGAGCACTCTCAGTGTCTTCATGATTCGGCTGAGCCCAGGCCAGAGGGCATTCTCGGACAGAGCTTCACAAGTGCCTCAGCCTCCATCACTCCTTCCCCAGATCTCCTGGTGCCTGGCCTTGGGCTGGGCTCTCAGGGAGACAGAAGGGCAGTCCGACAGCCTCATGGAAATAAATCGGTGACTGTAGACAGGCCAGTCGCAAATGCCATGAGATCAGGAGGATGGAGTTTGATGCAGACTTTGAAAAACTGAATTTGAATACGGGGACGACAACAGCAAGGAGTAAGCAAAGGCCCTGAGGCTGGCACTTCGGCGAGGGGGGGGGGTTTAGCCATGGCAGTAAAGGGAGAAGCTGGCTGGTTAAAGGAGGCTGGAGGCCCCTGAGAAAGCCCCAGGTGCTGCATTATGGAGCTGGAATTCATTCTCTAAGCTGCCGAGATGGTGTGAGCAGAGCTGCCTTCGGGAGGAGGCCCCCGGTGTGGGGTCTGGATGGAGCCGGGGCAGCATCAGAGTGCGGAGGCAGCCCTTCGTCTTCCGCTTGTGGCTGGAGGAGGAGGGTAGCCAGACCAAGGCCTCGACGGCCTACTGGACCCACCCGACTCCACGTCCACACGGGTTCCCAAGCACCGGCCCGCCCCAATGCTGGCTAGGGAAGGCCCTGCTCTTACCCAGAGAAGACACAAAGGCCCCCATTGAAGAGCAGGGAACACCAGAAAACCAGCAAAGCACACAGACAAGCCGCTGTCGGGGCTCGGGCACTGGGAGCGCCCCCACCTCCTGCCGGCGTCTGTCTGTCTTTCTCTGGGCCGCCGCCTCAGCATTGGCACCCAATCCTTCCAGCCAGCTCAGAGCTGGCTCTGGCCGCCCTGGCCCCTCCCCGGGCACAGCCAGCGGCCCAGGGCTCACCAGGCCCCAGATCTCCTTGGTACTCCAGGTCCGGCTTTTGTTTTGATTTTTTTTTAACTTTTTATTTTGGAATAATTTTAGATTTACAGACAAGTTGCAAAAAGAGTACAGAGAGTTCCCGTACACCATCACCCAGCTTCCTCTAATGTTAACATCTTACATAACCGTGGAACATTTGTCACAACTAAGAATTAACACTGGGACAGTATTATTAACAAAACTATAAGCTCTTCGAATTTCACCAGTTTTTCCTTAATAAACATGAATGGTCCTTTTCTCTTTCTCAGGATCTGGTCCAGGTTACCGCTTTGCCTTTGCTTGTCATGCTTCCTCCGCCTCCTTCCATCTCTGATGGTCTTTCCTTGTTTTCCGGGACCTTGACAATTTTTTTTTTTTTACCTTTTTAAAATTGGGGTAAAATAGATACACATCCAACATAAAATGTGCCAATTTGGCTGTAAGTGTTCAGTTCAGTGGCATTAATTACATTCACAATGGTGTGCAATCATCACCGCTATCAACGTCCAAAACACGCTCATCACCCCAACAGAAGTTTTGCAACCATGAAGCATTAGCCCCCCCATTCCCCTCTCCCAGCTCCCCCTTGAGAGGTTCTGAGGGGCCCCCCAGCCAAACCGCATGCCCAGGAAAGAGGCCTTGTAGTTCCTGACTAGAATCAGTCCTTCTAGACCCCAGAACTGCACAGAAAGGCCTGTGGGGGTTGCCCTCTCATGGTGCCCATGGTGGACACCCCTCCCTGATCCACCGGCCCCTCTTCTCTGGAGACGATCCTGCTTGGGCTCACGCTAACAAAGCCGGAGCTGCCTCCTTCCACAGATCTGCCAAGAGCCCTCTGGCTGAGGCCCAAGCTGCCTGCACTCATGTTTCTCCTCTGGGGCCAATGCGGGGCTCTTCCAGCAAGATGACCCACACAAAGTTTCCGTAGCGGCTTTGCAGGGGGAAGCATCACTACTGTGGCATTGACTTTGGGATGCCCTTCTCAGCAGGTGGGCTCCTTGGCATAACTCCACGGCCAGGGGCGTGTTGAACACAGGATGACCTCAGCCAGATGTGTGCCAGCGCCCAGTGCCACCCAGGCCACCCTCTGCCACCTTATATCACACCTAGATCAAGATGCCTGGCCTCCTGCCCTAGACGCGGGTGCTTGGGACCTGGCTGCCCTAGATGCGGGTCATCAGGCTCAAGCCACCTGTCCAGACGCTTGTGCTCTCCCACCCGGCGTACATGCTGTCCACCACACCTGCTGCCGGGTCGTCAGGCCCTGGGTGCCCCTGTCCGCCTGGCCTTCCTCCCATTGCCCGCTTCCCCCTGGTCTACCAGTGCCTGGTTCTAGGTGAGGGCTCCTTGGGTTAGCCCATTAATGCTCCTCAGCCTGGCTGTCAGAAGTGGCTGCCATGTCTCAAGCAGCCGGGACTTGGTCAGGGGTGAGCGGGACCTGCGCATGTGCTTGCTGATCCCTGGGGGCAGAGGATGTGTCAGCAAGAGGAGAGCCTTCCCCAGCCCGGGGCTCCTTCTGACCCCTATTCCTTGCTGCTGAGCGGGGCCGCTGGGTGGTGAGCCCCTCATGGCCCCTCTCAGTGCTGGGGCTTCTTTCAATACTGTTCACTGGAGCCTGCCCTGGCCAGCCCCCAGGATGGCCAACAGGGACACAGAACCAGGAAGGCTGAGTGGCTCTGGGGCTGCTTGCTGGCAGGGCCCAGGCCACAGACGGGGACACCAAAGCTCAATGCAGGCCTGTCTCCCAGGAGCCGCCAAGTTCCCGTCTTCGGAGAGCTCCCAGGCAGCCTTGGCTTTCAGGCCACTGTACCCAGCCCCTGGCCTGCCGGACCCTCACCCTGAGATGGTGACTCTGGTTCAGAGTGCAACTTCTGGAATCAGCGACTGCTTATTTGCTGCATGATCTGGGGCCAGTGACCTAACTTCTCTGACACTCAGCTTCCTCCTTTGCAAGATGGAGATAAACATTCCTATCAGTGTGGGGATCAGTGGGCTTGGCTGTAGAAGATACTTCCTCCTTTTCCTCTTTAAAAAAAAAAAAAAAAAAAAAAAGTCTTGCAACTCCTCATGGCTTAGAGAACAGAACCCCAAACCTCTTACTAGTCTATTCAAAGCCTGTTTCTATCAGAAGTCAATTTCACTTTCCCAGTTCAGTGACCAGCTCCTCCCCATTTGCCTGGAGCTGGTTTTAGCCCTGAAAGTCCTATGTCTTGGGAGGCATCTCAGTCCCAGAAAGCGGGACCATTGGTCGCACAGTTTCCCCGTGCCCTCACCCACCGAGAAAGCCCAGATTATTCACACACCCCAAGGTGGCCATCCCTCCTGACCTCTGGCCCTCACGAATGCTGTTCCCTGCACCTGGAAAGCCCTTTCTCCCCTTTGCCGGTTGAAAGTCAATACAGAGTTCAAGGCCAGCTCCTCCATGAGGGCTTCCCAAGGCCCACGTCGGAGTCACAACCCCCCACTTCATTCCCCAGGGCTCCGTTGAGGCCCCGCCACGTTGAGCTACCTCCCTCTCCTCACAGGGCAGGCACAGCAGGTGCTACACCACCACCCCCACAGTAGGTGCTCTGGTCATAGCCTCCTTCAGCTCGGTTCTCGGCCTCACCAAGATCATGCCTTAGTGAGGGGCGCTCTGTAGGAGAACCAGCCTCAGGGTGGCACAGGGGGAGGCACAGCCAAGGGGGACGGACCTCCCAGGTGGACGCCACCCTGTCCTGACCCCACCTTCCAAGAACCCTGGACCAGGACCGACCCCCTCTCAACAACCTGCAGGCCCCTGCCTAGCTCAACGGTAGCAAGCTTGTGTTGAGTAAGTGCTACGAAGGAACACGTGGCTGTCTCTTAGGGGCCCAGGGCCCTCCATGCTTTCCTAGGGGAGCAGGAGAGTGAATGGAGGGCAGGAGGGGGCTGGGTGAGGGCTCCGGGGAGAAGCAAGGCCCTCTACCCTCCCAGACCTCAGGCAGGGTGCAGGAGCCTGGGGGGAATGACAGCACCAGAGCTTCCAGGGGAGTGTTTGGGGCCTGCCGGTCCTGGGAGGGGGCTCACCTCCCCCACCCAGAGTGCTGCGGGCAGCCCAGGCTAAGGAGTCTTCCAGAAACAGTCGGTTTGGAGTGGGTGGCAGAAATCTGAGCATTCTACTCAAATCCCAGAGCGGCCAGCCAGAGGCTAGGGATGGGTCTGGGATGATCCTAAAACAACAGCTGGGCTTTGGGGTGGGATGGCGTGAGCGTGAAAGGAGGAGGTGCACAAGCGGAGCTCCTGTCCCAAGCCAGAAGAGGCAGCCTATAGCCCAGCATCCAGCAGGTCAGGGAGTGGTGGACGAGGCCAGGCTGGCACTGAGGGGAGCCAGGCAGGAGGACAAGACAAGGTAGGGTGGGGCAGAGGTGGCTGACCCCAGCGGAGGCCCAGGGACCCCTGCTTCTTTGGGGGGGGGTAGCCTTCACAGCATGTCTCCGCACCTGCCGAGGCAAATGATGGAGGCTTCTGGCAGCCCACAGAGAACAGGGCATGGCAACCTGGGCCTGGACATCCCTCACTGATGACAGGCCTGGGGGGAGCACAGACCCCTGAGCGTGCAAACGTTGGGGCCAGTAAGCACCACAGAGGGCAATGGAGTGGGCACAGCTCATCGAGGGCAGCAGCTACAGTGGCTTTTGCTTCTCTGGTGGTCACTACTATGCACTTCACTTGCACGATTCATTCGACAGCCACTCACTGGAGGCCAGCTAGGTGCCAGGAATGTGGCAGTGACGGCTGTCGACATGACCTCTGTCCTCTCACTTGTGCTCCCCCAATTACACAGGCCAGCAACACTATCCCCAGTCTACAGATGAAGGAACAGGAGTGCAGAGAGATGGCTGAGCCCAGGGACTCACAGTCGGGACATGGCAGAGACTCCTTCCTGCCCCCCATGCCAGGAAATGCTGACTGGCCCCCACCTCCTACCCTCCAGGGCCTGTCAATCCCCGCCCCAGCTCCCAAGGTTCCGGGGACACTCCTCAGAACTCTGATGATGCCAGGGCCCATAGTGGGCCATTTCCCTGCGGTTCCTGGGGAGATGTGAATTGCAGCAAAATCACAGCACAGACAACCCCAGCCCCGCCCACCACCGTGTCTCCCTCGCAGTAGCCAACCTGGACACCCAGCCCAGTTACTCTTGGAGGATGTTATGTGCTTTCTGTGGGGGTGTGAGAGTTGGGGAGCCATAGTAGACTTTTTCCAGAGCATTTGCTGAAGGCAGAAGATCTATCCCGCAGAGGGAGAAACTGCAGCCAGAAAGAGAACGTAATTCATCAGCATCACACATGGGGCTGTGCAGAGGCCAGAGCCTGCGGCCCCTGCTCCCAGTCTGGTGCTCACGGCAGGACACGGGCAACCAGCCAGGCGGGTCTGTGCCCTCCTCCCTTCCCTCGTTCTAGTCCCTCGGGAACTCTGCAGGCCTGAACAGCTTTAGGTTCCATCAACAAGGGCTCGTTCTCAACGCTCTCCACAAAGGGAATGACCCTGAGAAGGACTATCAGGTGGGGTCCAGGCAGATTCCAGGCTCCGGCTTGTATGTGCTCTTGGGTCCCCCTCAGGTGGGTGCGGGGCAGCGGGGGGACAGTCCCCAAGCATACCCCCCGGGGCATGCCTGCACCCGTCCCAACAGCCCCAGAGAAAAGGCCCCTCTCCCCGCTTTCTCCCTCTTCCCACCACTCAGAAATAAAAGGGAAAAAAACCCTCTCGTTGGCATTCATCTGAAAACCGTTCTATTTTCTGCTCTTTTCCTGTTCAGAATAAACAGCAACATAAAATTTGAACAGAAGGATGGGAGTGATTTCCACATGGGCCCCTTACTTGGTGAGATAAGAAATAATTAATTGCCTGGATCCTGTGAAAGGATTGTCCTGGAGCAGAACCTGTCTGCTTTCTCGAAGAAACATGGGCCCTGGAGATGTCCTGAGCTCCTGTGTCTGTTGTTGGTGCCAAGTCACGGGAATTGTGTCCTCGCCGTCCTCACTGTCTGGCAGGCTCTAGCTGGGCAGAGGGCAGAGCCTGTCGGGGGTCAGAGTCTCCTGGGATTTCCACAGCACAGCTGCCCCGATCTGCCTTCCAGGTCTTCTCCAAACCCAGGGTCTCGCCTGGCCCTTGGGAGCATAATGGTCTCCTGCTGTGTGGGGCCCTCGCTAAGTAGGAGCGTCCCTCCATCCTGGCAACTGTTGTCCCGCCAGCTCCTACACTCCACGGCCAGAGAGATCGTCCTAAAAACACACATTTTATCAAATTTCCTCCCTACTAATAGCCCTCAAGACAGAGTGCGGACTTCTTAACAGGGCTTAAGAGGCACTCCATGATCCGGGCCCTGTTCAGCTTCTTACGTCAACTCTAGCTCTCCACATTCAGTTCTTTAGGCCACAGTGCCTTTGCACAAGCTATTCCCTCTGCCTGGACTGCCTTTTCATGCCTCTCCCAAGACCTGCCCTGCACCTGGGATGATTGTGCCCTTCTCAGGCCCTGCGCCTAACACAGTAGATGACCCGTTTTTACACGGTGACACAGCAGTTTCTCAGATATTCTATTTATGACACATGGACGCTTCATGGTTATATTACAGGAGCAATGCCTTTCTGCAGCCTACAACTCTGGGCCTCTTTATGGGAAAGGACATGTTTGATGCCACTTTGGGTCCCTAGCACCACACCCGGAACAGAGTAGGCATTCGGTAACTGTTGATTGAAAAAAATAAAGGAATGAATGAACAAAAGTCCTGCATGCCTGAAATATCAGTCCCTTCCCTCCTTCCCATGTCAGAACTTGATTCATGAGCAGGATGGGTTCTGTTTCTTAAGAAGCACTGAAGTATCACTCGAATGTAAAGGTGGCAGAGAGAAAGTATAGTCAGGACTCTTCCAAGAAGAAACCTGCACGTGGGTAGAAGGAATACCGAGGAGCTATGTGGAGTGAACCGAGTCCCGGAAGGTGGCTGTTCATCTGTTTCCTCAGGAGGCGGAGCCATTTCACTGGGTGGTTTTGATTTGCTCAGTGGAGTTTATAGGTTCGAGTCAGGGTGCTCAGGATCACAGAGGAGACACTGAGCCCAGTCCTCCCCTCACCCACACTACCTTCAGACTATCAAACCAAGACATCATGTCTTCATCCACCCCTGCCCCCAGCCAACCCCACCAGGTCTGACTCTCAGGTCACCTCCTCCAGGAAACCTTTCTTGATGCCTGGATGGAAATGTTTGAGTCTCCTTTCCAGAACTCCCTTCTGGCTCTTAGACCAGGTTGTGGGTGCCCCGTGCCTCTGCGGGGCCCTACACTACTGGAGGGCGGGGCTGTGTCCTCCACCTCTAGGCCTGCAGAGGAACATAGCACAGGCCTGATGCCGGAGGAACTACTGTACATACCCTCGGTAGAAGGCTTAATAGTTGTCTAAAAATAGTCAATAGTTGTTTTAAAAAGTGTTCCATTGGTAAGTAAATATGGGAGATGCTGGTTTAAGTCAGACTAAATCGATGCCTTTGAAGGAGGACTTCTCAGAGCGTGTGTTGTTGAAATGCACTGTGGATCTCTAAGAGTGGCCCCAGATAGGCAGCCTTTCTCAAATGTATTTGACTATACGGAACCCCTGGCTCAAGCAATGCCTTCTTCCATGGAACACACTTTGGGAAATAGTAATGAGTACTGTCAGATCTAGACGTATTTTCACAGCGTTCCAACTGTATAGAGGAGGAAGAAAGCCCCAGAGTCGTAATAGCAGAATCAGGACAGAACCCAGCGTCCTTCCTATCTCATCTTGACCTCAGAAGCATTACGCCCAGTGGGGGAGTGAGTTCTCAGCTCCAGGCCAAAGGGATCAAGCCAAGAACATGACTGTGAAAAAGTCTGGGCTCAGCTCATCCTGCCCGGCCCCTGGTGTCCCCTAGGCAAAGCTAGAGCCACGGTCTGAATCCTGGACCCAGCTGGGGGCCCACTTAGTGGGCTGCGTCTGGACCCTACTGGTCTTGTTTTATAGGGTGGGGGCAGGAACATAAGTGTTCACTGGGCCTTGTTCTCAGCCACCGCAGGAGAGCTAAGAGCCTTGGCTGTCCTGGAGCTTTCTCTCTCTGGGGACCTTCAAAGGCCCACAGGGGTACACTGTTCTTTAATAACCCGTCTTTCTGCAGCATCTTGGCGCCTCTCAACTTTCCCCTGGCCCCCACCAGGAAAGTCTCCAGAGCCCATTCTAGGAAGCCCCATGAGGCAGGAGGCACGGGCCGCGTGGGCCACCTGAACGCCCAACAGCAGAGGGTAGTCGAGCCAATCTGAGGTCAATGCCATGGAATCCTGGGTAACAAGAGCCAGGCTGGGGGGCAGCAGGGAAGAGGCAACCCCCCAGCCAGAGAGTGGGGTGTGGTGGTTAAACACACCGGTTCTAGCTGATACTTCCGGACCATGTGGCTGGGGGTGAGTTCTAGATCCTTCCCTGCCTCAGTTTCCACATGGGTGCAGTGGGGATGAGGATGGTAATACCTTTTTCACGGGATCATTAAGAGGATTCAGTGGACTATCCCTTGGAACAGCCTCTGGGATGCTATAAGCGCCCAAGACTGCCCGTTCTCATGGGGCAGCCTGAGGGCTGGGCCAGGTCCCTGTCCTGCGTGACCCACACGCTTATCCAACCCTCGGTCAGTGTTCTTAGCTAGAAAAGGGGCTGATGCGGCGCCTGTAGAGTAATTGGGTTGAAGGGAGCTGGTTCCCGTAAAGTAACTGAAACTCGGCCTGCTGTGTAGTCAGTGCTCCAGCATGTTAACTGTTTTATCAGGGAAAATGGGGACAGAAAGTAATAGGAAATTAAAAAATTAGGATGCAACTGGCCTGGGCTTGGTTTGCAGGGCTACATGAGCCAATTAGAGCAGCCTCCCCTCGAGGGGGGGCGCTGTGCCGAGCACCCCCACGGGCCTAGCACCTTTGTCCTCACGAGGCACAGGTCCCAGGCTGCTGTTCTTACTGAGGGTGACTTCCCGGGCCATCTGCCACCTCCTCCGGGAGTAGGAAGGTCTCCCTCTTTAAAAGACACCACACCAAAATCCCACGGGCCTCAACACGGACCCCAAAGCCCCTTCACCCTGTTCCCCAGGGGTGCTCAGGGGTATGTGCAGGATTCTCGGTTTTCTGCAATGCCTCAGAGATCCCGGAGAGGATCCAGATCAGCCCCAGACCAATCAGTCCTCGACTTTGCAACGTGTCTGTGCGAATTCTGCTTTTCTAGGCCCAGGCTTCCCTAAGGATCAGAAGAGGGGTTGAGAGCAGGTAGTCAGAGGCTTGTGTGTGTCCGTTCTTTTCCTGTAATGTTTTGATATAAATGACAACACACACGCTCTAGTTTGAGATCTCTGATTTCCTCTGTCCCCCAGGGTGGGGGGTGCAGCCTGGGAGAAAGCCTCCTCTCCTTGAATGGTGTCTTTAAGGATTTGACATTTAGCAGAGGTTTTTATGAGCACGTTCACTAGTAATTTTTCAAAGCAAGTCACAAGATGGGTCAGAGGCTTCTTCTCTTTAGGCAGAAGGAAGGCTGGAGAACCCCGCAGGATTCTGACCTGGTTTTAAGTGTAGAGAGATCTGGGAACACAAGCATGCACATATCACGCAAGTTGTACTTCTCCCCAATCATGGTGGGGGGGAGAGGGGAGAAGATATTATTAAAACAAGTGCTTTTTTGAAGATTTACTGTGTGCCAGAACCTATTCCGCTCATTTTATAAACATAGCTCATGTGATTCTCAAGGGAACTATAGGAGGTAGATACGATTATTGATTTTTAACCAAATGAGGAAAACAAGCCTCAGGAAGGTTAAGCAACTGGCCCGAGGTCACACAGCAAGCGGGTGACAGAGCTGGGCTTTTCTGGCCCGGAAGACCAGGCCTTATCCATTGCACGGTCCTGCTTTCTCGTGAAAAGGAATCCATACCGAACCCCGATGCTTCATTTGAACAAGCACCGTGACCATCCTGGTGTGGGAGGTCCTCCAGAACAAGGAGCGACCCCTGAGAGTCCCACAGTGTCCCTCCAGGGAAAGAGAATGGAGGCTGAGGCCAGGTGGGTCTGGATTCACACTCCAGTTCTGCCCCTTCTGTGGCGTCCTCTCAAGGGGTTCCCGGGGGCCTCTCCCTGGCCCGCATCCCTGGCATCATATTTGGCTACAGCCCCGCCCCTCCCCGGGCCTTGCGCTCCGATCTGCTGGGAGACGCAGCGCCCAGGTGCGCCCTGCAGAGACTGCTGACTCTGGCTCCCACCACGCTTCCTCTGAGAGGAGAGAGACGCCCACCAGCCTCCGGGAGCCCTGTGGTGACCAGAGCCAGGTGGGTTGGAACCAAGACATTGACCATGGAGTGGAGTTACTGAGGGCGGCCAAAGTCTGACAGGTCAGAACACTTTCATTCCAACGGACTAACGTCCTGATAGGCAGCGCCCACGTGAACAGGTACATCTGCCAAGAGCCCTCTGTCCTGCCAAGCCCTCAGCCCCGGCACCCACCCCGCCCTGGGGAGGGAGGGGTCCAGCCGGCACCCCAGCCTCCCCCAAGGTCACAGAGAGAGGCCGCAGGGCAGCGGGGAAACAAAGCTCGCCCTGTCCTCAGGTCCCCCGAGCCCTGTCTTCTATATGGAGAACGTGTGTTTTGTCCTGTGGAAAGTCCCCACGGGGATGAGCTAACTGTCGATTCCAGCTGCGCTTTTCTGCTCGCTCGGGCCGTGTTTCCCAGATTTCCGCTCCTGTGATCCAACCTCACCTCTTCGCATCAAAAAGCGGCCTCCGGGGCCTGCTCAGGATGTGAGTGCGCCCCCCTTTCCCTGCCCCCCCCCCAGATCTGGGGCTGCTCCTTCCTGGGGAGGAGTCCGCCCGAAGGCCCATTGTCAACCTCCAGAGCCCTTCCCACCTCTGCTTTCCTGTCCCCACCACCCGCCTCCCTGAGAGCTCATTTAAATTGAAGACAATCGTCTCAGATAAAGAACCACTGACCTCCTAACCCTGTGGCTAAAATGATCAGAAACTGCACTGGAGTGTTGCTGACCTCAGCCGGCCCTCAGCGGTTCTCCTGCTCTGGTCCACCTGAATGTCCCTCTGGGAGCCTGCGACAACCCCTCATTCAGGCCCTCCTCCCTGCCCAGGACGAGGCGGGTTCCTTCTAGAAGAGCTGCCTGCTGCTTCGGGCTCCACACCATGTACACACAGGGCGTGGGATCCCGGGTAACTAGCACATCTCCGGGGAGGAGTGGAAGCTTGGACCCCTTCACTGCGGCCACCACCGTCTTTGCCAGGGCCCCCGCCACCAGGAGCCTCCACCCTGGGGACACACAGCCCATCTCCGTGCCTCCCATCCAGCCTGACTGCCGGCCCATGTCTCCATGCCTGCTTCCTCCTCACTTGCAGAAGTTTCTCAATTTCTGGCACTCTTGCTGTGGGATAGCCCCCAGTTGCTGTACTGTTCCACTGCATCCAGAATGCTCTGAGGAAGGAATGTCCTAGACCCTTTTCCCCTCCGGGAGATGTGCTCGGGCTCAGGCCCACAACAGAAATATCTGGTGTGTGGGTTTGAGGGCCTAGACGTGCCTGTATCTGATTGTCCTGCAGCAGACGGGCCAGGAGAACTCCTGGCAGAGACCACGGACAGGACCAGTGACCACATCGTGCAGGGCACAAACCCCTCAGCCACGTCATCCCTCGGAGGCTTCTCAAGGCTCCCAGGAGGCAGGCCGGGCAGGAATTATGGCCAATTCATAAAAAGGGAGGGCCCTGGGGCCAGGCCAGGAAGGTGGCTGGCTCTACTTACAGGGGCTCAGAACTAACTCCCAGCCCCTGACCTCCCGCTGAAGGCTCTCGGCCTCGGCCGGCCCAGCCCACCGAAGTCAGCCTAGGATGGGAGCAGAGCGAAGGACACAGAAAGCAAAAACCACAGCACCCCTGGGACCCCCCCTAGAGAGTTCTCCCTGCTTTGGGCCTGCCCTTCCCTAATGTCCACCAATGACCACTCCTGGGCTGTATTCCCCCTCAGCTGAGCAGTGGGGAGATCTCGCTCTGTGGTGTCAGGCCGGACGGGGTTGGAATCCGGTCTGTCAGGGGTGGTCACAGTTCACACCTGTGGTCCTGGTATAATAATACTGCAGAGCTGCTGCTTCCTCTAAGACCATCCACTGCGTGTCACCTTACTAATGCCAAAGGCACAGCATGCAGGCACGCATCTCATTCTGGGATTAGAGAAGACAGAGAATAAAGGGTCCCCTTGAAGATCTGCAGCAGCCTGGCTGCATCCCCATGGAGGTCCTGTGGCCCCAGGAGGAGGCCCGAGCTGCACCCAGAGGTGCTTAGCGAGATAAAGGCACTGGGGAAGAAAAGCAGGCTGAACCTTCTCCAGGACCAGCATCTGGAGGCGGGAGACACCTGGGAGAAGGGGCACCACCTTGCAAAGCCACAGAGGGTCCCATTGGCATCACGGTCCCAGTGGATGGTCCCCCCCCCCACCCCGGAACTGTCCGATACCCAGCCTGCCCAGCTGTGCAGAACAGCTGCCTGGAGGGTGAGCCGAAAAGCAGGATTTGGTGAACTGTGGCTAGATCGAGTTCAAGGGCCAGAATAAGTGGGGATCAGAGAAGCTACAAAGGAGTGGACTACGCTGTCAAGAAGGAGAGGAATCACTCTCTATCAGGGGACGACCCCTGAAATCCATTTACTCAGGTGATGTCAGCAAGCACTGAGCAATGACTGTCACCGAACCAAATGGGACCTTCCCCTAACGCCAGCAAGCCGACAACAAAGGAAACCAAGCTTTTGCAGTGAAGAAAGCTGGGCTGTTTACTGGTGTGGCACTACCCAGGAGAACAGAGAGCTAATGCTCCAAGGTTCCCCACTCCCTGGTAGCTTACAAGCAGGGTTTTTTATTTTTATTTAAATTCAAGTAACATATAATGTATTATTAGTTTCAGAGGTAGAGGTCAGTGATGCCTCAGTCTTACATAATACCCAGGGATCATCACATCACATGCCCTCCTTAATGTCCCTCACCCAGTGGCCCTATCCCCCCATTCCCCTCCCCACCAGCAACCCTCCATTTATTTCCTATGATGGAGGAATTTCTTGTGATTTGTCTCCCCCTCTGATTTTATCTTGTTTTGTTTTTTCTTCTCTTCCCCCATGATCTTCTGTTTTGTTTCTTAAATTCCACAAAAGAGTGAGATCATATGATGTTTGTCTTTCTCTGACTTATTTCACTTAGCATAACATCTTCTAGTTCTATCCACGTCGTTGCAAATGGCAAGATTTCATTTTTTGATGGCTGAGTAATATTCCATTGTGTGTGTGTGGATACACCACACCTTCTTTATCCATTTATCTGTTGATGGACATCTGGGCTCTTTCCATAGTTTGGCTATTGTGGACACTGCTCTATAAACATTGGGGTGCACATGCCCCTTCGGATCACTACATTTGTATCTTTAGGGTAAATCCCTACTAGTGCAATTGCTGGGTCATAGGGTAGCTCTATTTCCAACTTTTTGAGGAACCTCCCTACTGGTTTCCAGAGTGGCTGCATCAGCTTGCATTCCCACCAGCAGTGTAAGAGGGTTCCCCTTTCTCCACATCCTCTCCAACGTCTGTCTTCTCCTGACTTGTTAATTTTCACCACTCTGACTAGTGTGAGGTGGTATCTCATTGTGGTTTTGATTTGTATTTCCCTGATGCCAAGAGATGTAGAGCATTTTTTCACGAGTCTATTGACCATCTGGATGTCTTCTTTGGAGAAATGTCTGTTCGTATCTTCTGCCCATTTCTTGATTGGATTATTTGGGTTTTGGGTGTTGAGTTTGATAAGTTCTTTGTAAATGTTGGATACTGGCCCTTTATCTGACAGGACATTTGTAAATGCCTCTCCCATTCTGTCGGTTGTCTTTTGGTTTTGTCGACTGTTTCCTTTGCTGTGCAAAAGCTTTTTATCCTGATGAAGTCCCAAGAGTTCATTTTTGCCTTTGTTCCCCTTGCCTTTGGACACGTGTCTAGCAAGAATTTGCTGCGACCCAGGTCACAGAGGTTGCTGCCAGTGTTCTCCAGGATTGGATGGATTCCTATCTCATATTTAGGTCTTTCATCAAGGAGGGCCTTTTAAAGGGTGAAAATTCAGGGTAAGCATCTCAGGGTGTTGGATCACACTGACTGATCAGGTACTGGGGCAGCAGTAGTATTTCCTTTCCTGAGCATCTTGTCCCTTCTGGAATCTCCCTGCCTGGTTTCGGTGTGATTGTAGTGAGGAGGTCACTCTGCCCTGGGGCGTGGAACTGCTTAACCTTCTCTGCTGATTGCATGAGCACAGTCCCCTCTGCAGAAGGAAGGCAGAAGAGTTCTGTGACTCTCACCAAGGTGCAAATTATTAGTATGTTGCTTTTTTTTTTTTTTTCTTGCAAACGTGGCACATCGCATTTGTCCCCTCAGGCAGAACAATATCCCACAGACTTTTCAGGAGGCAATTTTGTGTTATTTCCTGAGTTTTACAGGCTGCTTTGACAGTAACTAAGTGCTGTGTGACTGTGGTCAGAGGTAGCTTGGAGCCATCTGTCTAAATTGTGGGGGCTTGCGTCCCCGGGTTCTTTGCTGGGTGCTGACCCAGGCAAAGACTGAGGGCATCCCACAGAGCAGAGGGGGTTTAAGAATTTGCAAGGTGGGACAGGAGTAGAGGAGGAGACCTGGGGAAGGTGTGTCCAGGCAGCTCGTTCTGGCTTCATGGACAGAGCTCTTCTCAGGCCACCTGAGAGATGGGGGTGGGGTGCAAACACGCGGCCTAGCATCTCAAGTACAAAGCCAGGCCTCTTCGGGCGGAGGTGGGGGGGGGGATGTGGGTCAGCATCTGGGATCCCCAGGGGCCAGAAATCTGTCAGTGGCCTGGGGCCAGAGGCTGAGGGCCTGGCATTCCAGACTCAGGAGTTTGGACTTGCTTCTGGAGGCAGTGGGAGCCACAGGATGTTCCTGAGCAAAGGAAGTTACTCAGTCAGATTCCTTAGTAACCTGGGGGCACCAGCTGGCCGGCCAGTGAGCCCTCCCCTGCACCTCGGTCAGTGAGAGTGGGGCTCATACCAGAAACAGCCTGAGTCACAGGCAGCGCAGAAGCAGGGTAGCTGCCGGAAGGAGAGATCATTTGGCCTGGGCTGGGCCCTCTCCATCTGTGGGAATCACTCTGTCCCTGCAGAGAGCAGCTTTCCAAACAAGGAGGCTCACGGCCAGTTGGCTGTGCTACCTTCGGCTGGGGTCAAATCGGTACAACTCGTCTAGGAGGTTCTAAGAGCCCTTACGAACACTTCCACCACGTTTGCTCTAGCAAGTAGGTTTTCTCACGTCGTTGTATAGCAATAAAATGCATACATTGCGTGTCCTGGGGCTGCTGTAACGAAGGACCACAGACCGAAGCCCTTAAAACAGCAGAAACGTATTCTCTCAAAGTTCTGGAGGCCTGAATTCAAAATCAGGATGTTGGGAGGGCTCCAAAATCCCTTTTCCTAAGTAAGGACACGGTCCCAGGTTCTGGGGCTCGGGATGGGGCCTGTCTTCTTGGGAACCACCATTGAACCTGTTGTACGAGGCCTGGGGTCGGAGCCAGGTAGAAATCCTGTCTTAACTACTTACTAGCTAAGCTGGTCTTGGGCAGGTTTGGCAATCTCCCTGAACCTCATTTCTTTATCACTAAAATAGGAATAATATCAGGACGCCTGGGTGCCTCAGTCGGTTAAGCAGCTGCCTACGGCTCAGGTCATGATCCCAGGGTCCTGGGATCGAGTCCAGCATCGGGCTCCCCACTCAGCAGGGAGCCTGCTTCTCCCTCTGCCCTTCCCTCTGCCTGCCGCTCCCCCTGCTTGTGCTTTTGCTTTCTCTCTCTCACACGCTCTCTCTTGCTAGCAAATAAATCTTTTTTTTTTTTTTTAATGAAATGGGGATAATATCTATTCATAGGGTTGTTATGAGAATTACATGAGGTAATAGTTGCTTGGCATACAGTAGGTAGTAAATGGCACTGATGACAATGGTGACTCAGGAAGTGAAGGGGTCTGCCCAGGGTCACACAGCTAGTTAGATGGTAGAGCCAGAACTGAAACTTCGGTCCCTCTTACACCAAAGGCCACCTTATTGCCATACCCTGTCCTCTGATGACCTTCACTGTAGTTCCAGCCTTGCTCTGCTGGCTTGCTCCTCATTGATGTCTCATTGACCTCTATCCCAGAGACCGTGGGCCCCTTAGCGGGACGGTGAATGGTATCCCTAAGTGGAGGAAATAGCCAACTGTTGACCCCAGGGAGCAAGATCCAGATCAGAACTTGGCCTTGAGTTATTCCACTGGCAACAGAGGAACCCAGCCTTGGCCTCACCTTGGATAAGCAGCAGCAGGTCACAGCGTCCCTGCGAGGCACTGCCGACCATTCACAAGGGGCAGCCATAGCGGGTGGGCTCTATCCACAGGCTGTGTCATCCAGACTTGCCTCCTCCTGGGGCATAGGAAGGGTACCCCATTCAGGGTTAGACTCCCTCACAGAAAGGAAACAAGGCTTCCTCTGCATCTGGGCAAGCAGCCTCTACAAGGAAGAGAGGACCCCACTGGCCCCCGTACAGCAGGTGCCAAATGAAGACAGGACTAATCCCTCCTTCCTTCCCGGAACGCTTTGAAACCCGATCTCCCCTCCCCCCAAAAGATGAGTCTGACTTTGATCTTTCCAAAAAAAAGCCTCTGCCCTCAGATTTCCCCTGCCGTCTGCCTTGCGAGGTCCCCCCTCGAAGCTGTTCTTATAAACGCAGTTGCTACCTACAGCGACACTGAGCTTGGTTCCAGAATCTGGGGGAGAAAGACATGAGCCTGCGTTTCTGTCTTGGGTGGGGTAAAAGCGAATAGGGTCCAGGTCCTGGCAGAGCCTGGTGCTGCTAATCCCCGGGGAGGCCCTGAGGTCCTGGTTGAATTCAAAATCAGGCTGTTGGGAGGGCTGTACTCCCTCCAGGCTCTAGGAGAAGACCCTCCCTTACCTCTTTCACCTTCAGGTGACCCCAGGGGTTCCTTGACTTGCGGCCACATCCCTCCAAACTGGCCTCTGTCCTCACGTGGCCTTCTCTTCTCTGCAGAACTACGCCCGAGGGTTGGAGGTAAGGATGGGACTTGCCCAGGTCCCCAGGAATCTCATCAAGGACCAAAGTCATCATCCAAAAAGGAAAGCTGGTGGAGGAGGCAGGAAGCAGGAAGGACAGGAGCATCTCCTCCCTGGTAAAGCACAGAAAGTTTCTGGCAGCAGAAAGAGGGTAAGAAAACAGAGGAGATAGAGTAGACATCATGGCGGGAATGTGGAACTCAGAAGAGGGATCTGCAGTGGCTCTTGGCCAAAGGGTGACTCACAGAGACCGTGCCCTCCAACCACAGGGAGTGTGCAGAGCTGCGCCCTGTTAATCTAAGGGGGTCTCAGAGACCCGGGGCTCAGGCTGAGGAAGAGGGAGCCTGTCTCCATCTGGCACTTGACAGACTCTCAGCAGATGTCCCAGCTGTAGCCAGCACTATGCAGGGGCCCTGGAGACAGGGAGGGGCCCCGACCCCAGCCTCTGGATGACGGATGGGAGTGGTCTTGTGGGTCAAATGCTAATGCAGATCTGTAGCTCTGGAGGCGGAAGGGCTTTCTTCTGGGGCTCTGCAGCCGCTCCAGGGAGGCTCCAGTCTCGGGAGCACAAGAAGGGGACGCCGGAGCGAGAAGGGCATCACTAAGTCGGTGCGCACCCCAGAGTCCAGAGCCATTTTTCTCCTTCATTCTCTTCCTCTTCACTTTCTATCCTGGCCAAATCCAAACTCAACGGATTCAATGGCCCAAGAATGGGGACAGTTCCTCCCCTGGGGCCTGTACACATCTGAGATCACCCCGAGGACCCTCTTGGCCAAGACAGTGTGCTTAGCTACAGCAGTCAGCAAGGGGGTTCAGGCAGGGCCCCCTCTCTGTGGCATCGGCTTAGATGGCCTATCATGCCAGGCCCTGCAAGGGACAAAGGCCCGACAGGGGCTCTTCCCCAGGGGACTAGTAAGCCATCATTTGCCATCTGGGTGGTCATAGTCTAGGTTATGATCTGAGAAGCACTGTAAGTCCTTGGAGAAAGAGGACCGTTGTAGATGTATTCCTAGCTGGAGCATTTAAGATTTCTTGTAAACTGTCGATCTCAGAAGCTTATTTCTCCCTTAAATCATCTCAGGGTCTCCCATGCACACCAGAATAACATCTGGACGTCTCAGTGTATCTTCCAAGACCCTGTGCTTTACCTCTCCAGCTACCCCCGCCATTCCACAGGCCCCCCGGGCCCCAGCTGTGTTGGATTAATCACTGGACCCCACGAAGACCAAACCTATTTGGCTCTAATGTTCCTTTGCACACAACACCATCCTCCTTGTCTTCCTGGAAAATGTCTTTTCATCTTCAAACAGAGCTCAAACCATAGCTCCTCAGTAGTGTAGTAGAGGACACTCCACTCTCAGAGCTACATTTCTCTTGTTCTGTGATACTATTTAAAGTAACAGGGGAAAGAAATGAACCTAAGTGTGTTTTAATTTCCCAAATCTGTGCTAAGTGCTCCAAAAATGCACACATTCTAACTATACTCTGCTGTCTATCACACTGTGGAAGAGACACTGGGCACTGATGTCTGAGTTTCTCATTCCCCCAAATCACTGAGATGTTGGACTAAACAATGTCATAAGCCGTCGCCTATGCTGTCCACTGATCCGCCCCTGTATTAGGGGCTGAAGGAGAGACCCAAATGTCTCTCCAGGGTCCATTCTGGAATCCATCGGTCAGCATGCTCCAAGAAGACGGGGACCTAGATGGGCGGGTTGAGGGCCTAGAAGCTGGTTGGGAGGGGTTATTTAATGGTGGTGGCCCCTCCTGGAGAAAACAGAAGGTCCCACCAACTTCTTCTCCAAAAAGTCCCCTGTCCGGCTCCACCCTGACATCCCCACCGCGCTCGTGAGGAGAGCCGCTTGCTGGCTTCCTTCTCTGGTTCTGCGCAGAGCCAACACGGGTGCACCCAGGCTGAATCTGAAAAGGAATGAAAGGTTGTTTTCATGAAAGATAGTGTTGATTCTGTTTTTAAAAAAGACAAAACCCAGCTTCTGGAATGAGTCACTATGGGGACGACCTGAAAGGTGACGTTTTTCATTGCTTCTCTTCCTTCTGGAATCTCCAAGTTGAGTCTGGTGATGGAGATGGGAAAGATTTAATGAAGTAAGCTTATGGAATATTCCTTCTTATTTCTCCCCCTTTCATTCACCCAACCCCGAGATGCACGTGGTGCAAATGACAAGTGTATGGGATCTAAGCCAGAAGATGTGAATCAAGGTCCCAGGTCCACACAACGTGGAGCCGATGGTCCTCCCGAGTGCCCCTGCAGGGGGCCCAGCCCTCCCTGCGGTCTCTCGCAGGTGCCCTGCTGCTGACGCTGCCCCAGCCGGAGGACAGGCAGTGAGCAGGACTGGCTGAGGAGGCTGGCCCATGACATTTGCCAGGATGCTCCTCTGAGAAGCCAGTGCAGCTGCAGAGAACATTCCAGCCACGTGGGGTAGAGGTATGGGGAGTGGAGAGAAGCCTCCTCTTCCAAGCTGTATTTTGGGGGGAGGGGGGGGTTAATATTTCCTTAAATAGGTAACAAACCGAAAGTTTTGAAAGATCCATTATGAAAGTGTTTCCCTTTAAAACAAATTCTGCTTAATATTATTTTCGCCTTTCCAAGAATATGCCTCAGATCCACCATGACACCTTTGTCAAGGAAGATGAGGGGAAGCCTGGGAAGGCAGAGGCCCAGAGAACTCAAGGTTGTTGAATCACAGACTCCCCAGTCATTTCTGACAGACCTCTGCTTCCCAGGGAATATCTTAAAAACTAGGAAATGGAGGGGGGGGGCGCCTAGGTGGCTCAGCGGGTTAAGCCTCTGCCTTCAGCTCAGGTCATGGTCTCAGGGTCCTGGGATAGAGCCCCGCATCGGGCTCTCTGCTCAGCAGGGAGCCTGCTTCCCCTCTCTCTCTGCCTGCCTCTCTGCCTACTTGTGATCTCTCTCTGTCAAATAAACAAAAATCTTAAAAAAAAAAAACAAAAAAACCTAAGAAGGGCCTGTCCTCTACCTAATGCGTTTGGTGAGGTTCCTACAACAGGGGCTGCGGCAGCCTCTGTCTCCATAACAAGCAGCGAGGACTCTCGGGCTGCCTCAGGTTCACAGCAGACTCACACCGGGCTCTCGGAGATGTTGCCTGCATTGGTTCGGATCCTCCTACCTCCCAGGTGGCTCACCTCCCCTCTGTTCAGTGGCTGATGGCGCACCGTGTGTCCTCATCTCCCCGCACTCCTCCGGAGGCTAAGAAAGGGAGGATGCTGTCTTGTCGACCTTGAGACCGAATATGGCCCGGGCAGGCGAATGGGAAACATTGGGTCATCCAGCCAGCCGTCCGCCACACGGACAATCACGGCCTCAAGGCTCCGTCTGAGTATGCTGGCTACTACTTAGACTTTCCCTCAGATTATGCCACGGCCACCTGCAAGGGGGGCCGACCAGGCATGACTTCCTTCCGTTTACAGGTGAGGAAATAGAGATCCAGAGCCAGAAAAGATGTGTCCAATGTCACAAAAAGCCCATGAGTGAGCCAGCCCTCGAGCTCAGGTTCTTGGCTCCGGGCTGTGCGTACAACATGCCCAATAAAATGTATGAACCCGATAATCCTCCAAGATGGGACCTCGTTTCTGGTATACAACCTTGAGGGGGGAGCACCGTCTCCCGGGCAAGCGCCTAATGGCCTTTTGAAGACCAGACAACAGAAGCTGGGACACGGTCCTGCTCCATTCAACAGAAGGGATAGTTCAGGCATTTCCTACCGCTTGATAGGCTAATTGCTTAATTGAATTAGTGCAAATTCCTGATGTCTCTTAGCGTTGCACTGTCTACGCAATAGGCTGACTTGGCAGGTCAGAAAGACAACGGCAGGGGAGGCAGCGGCAGAGAACTCGTGGAACCTCGGCCCGGGCCGCTGGAGGCCTCCGCTCGGCTTGTACCTGTGTGTGCTCTCGGCCGGCAGGACGGGCCCTCTAGAGGCCGGGCACCGTGAGGCCCGTGCCAATGCCCATGGTCCAGGCTCCTCACACGTGTCGCCTGGCAAAGTCAGAGCAAGGAGCTCAGAGGCAGGGGGTGGTGAGGGCAGCTGCTCCCGTTCAGCCCGCGGGAGCACAGTACCCAGGATGGAAGACGTGGAGAAGGTTCCCGTCACCCCTGCCAGCCTCCAGCCCAGCACAACTTCTCAGCAGTTAGGACAAGAACAGATGCTGGACAGGGGCCTGAAAATCTATTCTGTAAAGTTCTCCACAGAGAACCGCGTTTTGCCCTGTTCTACCAGGAACGTGAAGGGGGCCTCTCTGTTCACGGCATTTCGTGAAGATTGGCTGGTTTGCACCCCAATCTGACATTGACTTTGGACATGAGGTCTGGTGAGAAGAGAAATATTTGGAGGTGGATTTGCCGGAGACGCTGCTGGGTGTTACCCACGTCCTGTGTCCTAGGCACCCCATGGGGCCACATTTCCCACCCTCCTTTGTAGTTAGGTGAGGCCCATGAAACTAACTAGGGGAATAACATGTTTGCCACTGAAATACAGGGTTGCTTGTTCCAGCAATAAGCCGTCCTGAGCTAACAGCCGTGACACTGACATTTAGCCGGCCCTGTTGCAAGGCCGCATGGGTGGGGAGGCTTGAGAACATGGTGTGGCGTGATTCATGTGTTGATGTGGCCACTTAGGCGCTGTGTGACCTCAGGAAAGTTACTTAATTTCCCTGAACCTGTTTCCCCACTTGTAAGCAAGTAGATTACTCTCTTTTTACAACAGGTCAGAAGAATTAGGTTAGGTAGTACATACCACGTGCTGAGCTCAGGGCCCGCCACACACACGAGCATACGAATCCTAAGTGCTACTATTTTATTGAATTGAAAACAGTTTAAAAGCTTATTTAAACATTTTAATCTATTTAACATTGTATGATTTATTTCATAAATAGCATGAATGGAAATTGAGACGAAAGAAGGCAAAGCAGTCACTCGGACCCTCAGGAAATCCTGGGTTACAACATTACCAGGCTGGGAATTCAGAATAAGTTGATTTTAGAAATCGTTTGTTCTGAGTGATTCAGAGAGGCAGAACAGGGAGCCTGGCTTCAAGCCGGATTGGAGACGGCATGGACCTGGCTGGCTCCTCGCCTGTGTGGCAGCACTGTCGGAGGCCACAGGGCGGGCTCCTGCAGATGGAGAGGTGTCCCCTCCGGACTGAATCCTCCCTGTGTTGGCTTCCAAACTGCGCTGGCTGGGCACCAGGAGGCCCCTTGCTGGCCACGTGCCCGGCTGTCACCCTTGATCATTCTAGCCATTCAGATAGATGTGTTGTGATAGCTCATTGTGTTTTAATTTGCATTTCCCTGATGGCTAATGACAATGCACCTCTTTTCCTGCTCATTTCCCACCTCTGCATCCTCTTTGAAACATCTCTTCATCTCTTCACATCTTTTATCCATTTCTAACAGGACTGTGTATGGGGCTTCCCTTTTTTTTTTTTTTTTTAAACTATCGACGTTTTAGAGTTCCTGAAGCCGAAATATTAGTCTTTGGTTGTATGTGTAGTTTGCCAATATTTTATCCAAGTTTGTATTTTTTTCCAACTTCCCAATAGTTTTTTGGGGTTTTTTGTGGTTTTTTTGGTAGAACCAGAGTTTTAATTGTGGTGAGGTCCACTTCACCCATCTTTCCTTTTATGGATCACTCTTTCGTTGTCAAGTCTAACTTTTTGCCTTGCCCTAGATCACAAACATCTACTCCATTTTATTTTTCCTAGAAGTCTTATGGATTTACATGCTACTTTGAAGTCCACAATCCATTTTGAGTTAATATAATAGATAAGGTGTGAGTTTGAGTTTGAAGTTCAATCTGGGCAGACAACTTCAATACCATTTGTCGAAAAGGCTCTCCTGCAGCCATTCGATTACCTTTCCTCCTTTGCCAAACAGCAGCTGGCCAGACTTATGTGTCCATATCTGGGTCGTCTATTGATTTGGGGGTCCCTTCCTAGCCAATACCACACCATATGGATCACTGTCACTGTATAAGAAAACTCTGTATCGAGTAGAGTCATCCCTCCCAGTTCATTCTTCTTTCAAGATTATTTTAGCTATTCTAGGTCTTGTGCATTTCCATATAAAATTTAGAATAAATTTGTCTATGTCTGCAAGAAACTTTTCTGGAAATTTCACAGACGTTGCATTTAAGCTCTAGATCAATAGGTGGAGGGAAGAATGACATCCCTCTTATGCTTGAGTTTTTTTAACCCGTGAACGCAGTATGTTTCTCCATTTCTTTAGGTTCTGCTGAGAGAAAGAAAGAAAAGGGGAGGAAAGAGGAGGGAAGGAAGAAAGGAAGGAAATAGTTGTGTTGGGTTCTTTTTCCAATCATGTAGATGAAAAGCTAATCAAACAGCGCATTGTATACTGTAGGTGCATACTAAGTATTGCTGGATGAAGTCTGGTAACTAACATTTATTGCACCCTTCACACATGTCAGAACCTACTCATTTATCCTCCCAGCAGTCCTGTGAGGCAGGCACGATTCTTTCCTCTGTTTCATAGATGAGGGAGGTGAGGCTCTGAGGAGTTACCCTGCCTGAGATTGTACAGCTCCTAAACGGGAGAGCTGAGATGTGGACCCCGGCAAGTCCCACAGGCTGATACGAAACCAGTGCACTCTACCGCCCTTCAGAAAACTAAATTGACCAGAAGAAAGTTTAAGTCACTGAAAAACTTACTATGGGGGGTAACGACGATTAACAATTTAGTATACATTGAGGTATATTATGGACTGCTTGCTGTTACAACTGTCAGCCGCCATCTGTATACTGTCGTACATTAAGTGCCGTGACATGCTGCGTACTCTGAATGCTGTACACCACGAGATGCTGTGTACTGTGTGATGCATGTGCGATATCATGTACTGTTCAATGTTGTACACTGTGTGCTATTATACACTCTGCACTGTTCCATGCTCCACACCGTTACACACTGTCTGCTGGTCACATTGTGGTTTACATCCTACTAGATGTCTCTGTAAGCAAAGTATGTGTGTCCCTATCATTTGTGTACGTTTGTACATATATATGTATATATTAGACCAGAGTGCCTGGGTGGCCCCGTTGGTTAAGCAGCTGCCTTTGGCTCAGGTCATGATCCTGGGGTCCCGGGATGGAGCCCCGCGTCAGGCGCCCTGCTCAGCGGGGAGTCTGCTGCTCCCTGTGCTCCCACCCCCGTGTGTTCTCTTGTACTCTCTCAAATAAATTTTTTCAAAAAATAGAATATACCACACATTATTTTGTACTCTATTATATGTTATTTTGTACCTTTTTCCATCTTTTTCAGACTTTCTCTTGTTGACGATAGATCTACAGTTTCCTTTTTAGCAGCTCTGTAGCTAACCCACTATTACTGATGTTCTTGGCTATTTCCCTACTGCCATCTAGGCTGTTTGTACCATGAACGAGGATAATGTTGAGTGGATTTCTTTATATTTACATCATTGTGGGTCTATTCCTGGAATTGGAGCCACTGTGTGAAAGGGTGTGCACATTTTAAATTTTGCTGTGTATTGCTAAGCCGTCTTCCTCCTGGGTTGAGCTGATTCCCACTTTCCCAGCGGAGGAAAGGGTCCCTTTCTCAAGACGCCTCAACACTGGGCCTTGCTGACCTTTCTCGTCTTACTAACCCCATGCCATCCCCCGAGAGAACTGGCAAGACAGACACACGAACACATCTGGCCTGGTGTGAAAGGTGAAACAGAAACTTCACTTAGCTTCGTCCGGGCCTTGTCCTCTGCCAAGCTCCCCCACCCGGCTGGGCTGGATCTGGGTACCCTTCTCTCCTCTGGGGTCCCGTGTCTGGGCCGCTGGTGTCTGAGTTGGTCGCCATCAAGAGATCTCCTTCCAGAGCAAGCCTGGGTCCTGAGATCCCAGCCCTGACTCAGAGCAGCCGGTCTCCAGGGTTTGGATCTGGCCGGAGCCTGCTGAGTGAGAGCACCGGGCTGGGATCCTGCAGGTTCCACTTCTTTTGCCCTGGGTAGACTCTCCCTTCCCTATCTGAGTGGGAAGCGGGGGAAGTCGGATGAACGAGAACACGGGTATCCTCTAGTTGCTGCGAGAGCTAACATACCCACCAGCTTCCCCTCCAGCCAGTGGCCTGGAGTCAGTGTCACAGGAGACGGTCCCCATCTTCCGCGCGGAGAAAGAATCCAGTCCCGGGAAGGCAGGTGCCTAGAGCTGTAGTAAAAGCTCAGGTGCCAAATGAAGGCTGAGACCAGAATCCGGACAACTGGAATCCTCCTGACTTTCATCAGCCACTCAGCCTGCCGTGGGTTTCCCAGCGTTAATTTTTCTATCTGCTCCTACAGGGCTCAGCGAGGAAGGCATGGATGCCCCGCCCTCTACAGCTGAGCCCGCACCTCTCAAGGAAGTTCACTGAGAGGGCTGCTTAGGCGGCCAGACTGTGCCTTGCCCTCTCCTTCAACCAGACAAGTTCACGGCACTGGGCAAAGGCAGCTTTGGCATAAAGGCAGGTCTCCTAGGTCCAGCGTCCCAGCGCCCGCCCTGCCCTGCCCCTGTGGGCACAATCTGCTCTTAGGCCTTTGTTTCCGTGACCCCTGCAGAAGGAGGCAACCTAAAACCAAGGACGACCAAGAGCATAGGAACCCTGAGGGCAGCTAGAAAGCGGGCCCTGCAGAGTCCTGCCTGGGAGCACTTTTTGCACCTGAGCAGGGCCGGAGAGGCCACAGAGGATGGAGAGAGCGGAGACCATGCACAGGGAGCCCCAGAGCCCCCTCACTGTGTGGGTAATGGCTGTAGCAGCAGAAAGTGTTTCCAGAAAGGCCCAGTGAGAGCAGCAGCACCCAGCACACGGACTAGCCCCCTGGCTCAACACATAGCTCCTGCTGGTGGAGTTGCTGGGTGACTTTGAATGTTAAGGTGCCACGAGGTGTAGGACAAGGGAAGCAGGGAGGTGTCTGCCGGGCAGAGCTCGGGGCCAGAAGCCAGGAGACCCGACCAGCATCTCTCAGGGCTGTGAACTCTCATGGCCTGGTTGATGCTCCTTTTGAAAATGACGAAGGGCTGGTGAAACAGGGGGGTGGGTGGGAAGAGGAATTAATGTCTAGGGAAATCAGCTTTCATAGATTTGGGGTTGCGAAGAATAAGGCAATTGCTCTGGAAAATGTAGAGGCTCTGGAAGTTGACCGCGTTCTGTGTAGTGGAGAAAACACAGGACCACGCCGTCCGCTGCCCTGCTTAACGGTTCTGGGGTGCTCATTGGGCATCCCGCACACCCCTACCCTCTTATTCATCCATAAACCCCTTCTGAGTGGTCCGCCCTGTCCCCTGGCCCTGCTGAGTGCGGGGCAACAGTCGGTCTCCTCTCTAACTCCCAGCCTCTTCTCTGTGAATGCCAGGAAGCCAGGCTAAGTGGCCAGTTCTTTTTTTTTTTTTAAGATTTTATTTATTTGACAGATCACAAGTCAGCAGAGAGGCAGGCAGAGAGAGAGGAGGAAGCAAGTTCCCCGCTGAGCAGAGAGCCCAATGCGGGGCTCGATCCCAGGACCGGGGGATCATGACCCAAGCCGAAGGCAGAGGCTTTAACCCACTGAGCCACCCAGGCACCCCTAAGTGGCCAATTCTGTCCTACACAGCCCCAAGCCAGGCCTCGAGCCCACTAAAGTGTCCAGAGAAGAGCTGCTTTTCACCCAAACCCCCAGCTTTGTGTGTCCACAGGGAAGGACGAACAGCCTCTCCGGTCTGGAGGCTCTCGGTGATGGCCAATGTCCCAGTGGGCCTGCTCCCTTGTCTGCAGGTGGTCACCGTGACTCCTGGCATAGCCGACATTTTCTCCCTGGACAGCCTCCAACAGGCCCTCAGTGGAGAGTAAACAGAACAATTTGAGGATTTATGGATTGTTCTTTTGGAGGGGACTTCAGATCTGGGGGCTTTTGCTACATTCTGGAGACTTTAAAAGACCTTAGTCGTCCCCGCTCCCCAACCCCCAGCACCAGTGGGCGATTAGGCCTTGGGAAGCAACAACAGTTCATTCCACTCGCAGCTCAACTCCTTCTCCAAGTGAAGTATAATTCATTTCCACTCACAAAGAATTAATGTCTAATTATTCATTAACCCCTGCTGGCTAGTTTATCCCTGGGGGCCGAATCCTCTCCACTCTGGGCCAGGAATTGGGGTATGACGTCACTTACCGACCCTCGGTTTGCCTTGAGCTTCTGGCAATGATGCGGCTAACCAGGGAAATCTCTCCCAGTAGGAAGGGGACTCGTCCCAGCCCTACATCTCCTGGGGGGTGATTGGTGAGGATAGGTCGTGTATTTAGCAAGTGAGGGTGGCACCTCCCACCAAAAGGCTAGGAAGAGTCAGGTTTGGAGGGGGTTGCAGGGGTAACCCGGGCAGGTCCAGCCTCTGGGGCCCACGCCAGTGTTGGGAGGCCATAAAGGACCATTTGGCCAGTTCCTTCACTGCTCAGTGGGGAAACTGAGTCTGAGATAATAGGCAGGGCACTGGCCAAAGCTTAAGAGTAAGGGGACTTAGATTTTTGAGAATGTAGATGTACGCTCTTAAGTAGGGGACCCTAAGACAACAGACTTTTTCCTCAGAAAATGTATATATACTCCAAAATGTGCATAAATGACAGGGATTCAGGCTCCTTGAAGTCCATCTTTGTGATCTTAGCTATGAAGTTACGATCTTTACAAAACAAAACAAAAACTTTTGAGTGACAAAAACCCACCATAAAGTAAAAAGGCGAATGGAAAACTACAAAAAATACTTGGAACTTCTATAAAAGAGGTTAATATCCTAATAAGTAGGGAGATTCTAAAACTAAAGGAGAAAGTGACAAACAATCCCTTTTTATAATGGGCAGAATGACTGTTAAATATATATATTTTTTTTCAAAGATTTTATTTATTCATTTGACAGAGATCACAAGTAGGCAGAGAGGCAGGCAGAGAGAGAGAGGAGGAAGCAGGCTCCCCGCTGAGCAGAGAGCCCGATGCGGGGCCCGACCCCAGGACCCCGGGATCATGACCTGAGCCGAAGGCAGAGGCTTTAACCCACTGAGCCACCCAGGTGCCCCAAATATATATATATTTTTAAAAACTACTCAACCTTACCCATCAAAGACACACATTGAAACTACCCAACACACCATTTCTTGCCTATTAATACATTAGCAGAAATCTGTAAGTTTGACATCACACCCTTTGGGAGAGGCTGTGGCATTTTCAGACTTACAGGAATGAAAAGTGTTGCAACCCCACGGAGGGCAAGATCCAGAAAAATTCCATATGCATTTATCCTTTGTTCCAAGATTCCCTCTTAGGGACCTATTCCAAAGACACAGAAAGACACATGCACAAAGCTCTCCTTCACAGGACGATTTATAATAGAGACTCGAACCCACTCCGGAATCTTCAGGAAGGGGCTGGCTGAATGGACCTTTCCCCATGCAGGATTAGGCAGCTGGGACAAGGAATGAGGACTATCTCCACTTGTGCTATTGAGTCATATGTCGGCCAGAAGATTAAGTGAAAACGCAAGGTGCACTGCTGGGTTTATATTATGCTATTGTTTATCTGAGAAAGGAAGGATATAAACATACCTCGACTGTGATCTCTGAGTTCTCTGAGTACCAGTTCCCACTGAAAGGAACCAGGGCCACTTGGAGAAGTGGCTGATTTCAGGTCTGAGGAAGGAAATGGACAAGAGCAAAAAGCTTCTTGTCCTACCAAAGCCGAGCCACTGCGACTGTATCAGAAGGACTCGAGAGCTAGCTTGAATAAGCTCCCACCAGCTGAAAATGAGATCATTTGAGCATAAATGGGGGGGAACCCCCCAATAGATTGAAGCACAGCAAAGATGCTAAATCCATGAGCTGTCGTGGCTGGTGGCCCGATATAGGACTGCTGTGGAAGTTTGGGGACAGGGGAGCAGAGGCTGAGGGTAAGGACCCACACAGCACCAAGGCCCAGGAAGGACTCGCACAAACGCTTCATCTTCCCAGAGCCTCAGGGTGTCGCACAGGAAGAATCCTCACCTATCCTGAGAAGTATTTCCAGGCAACTTCTTGTCACATATCCCAGGTGTCCTCCAGGCCACTTGCAAGTCTACTCCCAGGGGAGGGGACAGCCTTGAGCATATTGTGGCACCAAGGGCTGAGGACCGAGGGGAGCCGATGGAAGACGCCCTCGTGCCCTTTCTACCACGTCCTTCCTTGTCCTGTCGGTACGGGGTCCCACCTGAGTCACCGGACAGCCTGCTGTGTGCTCCATCCGGCTTCCTGTGACCCTCCAGGGAGATTTGCCTCCTGATCTTGCCCTTACCCTGCTCAAAACCTCTCAATGTCTCCTCGGCACGCAGCCCCCCGAGCACCCCTGTTCCCACACCCTATTCCAGCAACGCATCCTGCGGGAAGAAGTCAGGCTTCAGGTACAAATGCCAAAGAACTGTGACCAGGTCCTCCTCTCAGACCCCACAGATGCCATGCCCAGGGCCGCCTCTGCACTTTTGTTCCCCTTGTCCTTCTCCTCTTCAGACACACCGCCCCCGCTGCACCTGCTCAAAACCTGCTGCAGGCGGAGGGCTGAGTGCCTGCCCTTGCCAACCATAGCCCGCAATGTATCGAGGGGTGGCGGTGGAGGGGGGCGGCAGAGGTTGTCTGCCAGGCCCAGGGAGGGAGAAGCCATGCTCAGACCCATTCTGGGGCTCTGCAGCTGCTGCCCTAGCAGCTGTCCCTGCTGCCCGGCTCAGGAATGTCCCGAGAACCCGCCCCCCGCCCAACCACAAGTTGAGCACAGAGAAGTAGCTGCTCTTGCGAGCTCTCCACGCTCTCTCCCCACATTGCCCCGCCCTCTCGTACCCTACCGACCCCCGAAGCCTTGCTCCAGGGAGCCAGGGAGCAGGAGCATTGGTCCAGAAGCCCATGAAGTTCCGGAAGGCCAAGACAAAGATTCTCTCTGTAAAAAACAGCATTCTGCATGCAGAAATTGACAGACGATGTTATCACATTTCAGAGCAGTTCGGTGCTTTCCAAAGTGTGAGCTCCTGTCACTGGAGGAGGGGAGTGTTTGTGCCAACTGTTTGACTAGTTTCCACGGAAGCCACCAAATGCACAAAGCTGCCTGGGAGCAGCCAGCTTCTCCACCAGGTACCACGTGTGGCTCCCTCGAGCTTCCTGCTGACCCAAGCCGGGCTTGGCGCCCTGGCCTGGCTCCGTCTCCTGGCGGGGGACCTGTACTAGAGCATGCTGCAGGAGCAGGCTGGGTCCGCTCCTTTTGCCGGGACGTGAGCAGAGCTGGAGGGACACTCTGCTGTATTCCCTTGGAATCGCATTCGTCTGGCCAGCCCAATGAGCTAGAAAGGAAAAGGTAATGAGGGAGAGAGAGGAGCTCTGCATATCCGTCTCCTGAATGCCCCCCACCAGCATGCTGCTCCAAATCCAGAATGTGCCCACTCACCCCGGAGCAGCAGCCCTTCCGTGCCTGCGGTGTGCTGGCATGTCACTGTGACCATTAGCTGGACACTAAAAGGATTAGTCTGTCATTCCCAACACCTTGGGTCACTGGGCGACAACTAGCTCCTCCACGGCAGAAGGAGACCAGGGATCAGGAATTACCAGCTGTTCTTGCTCTAGTGGATGTCAAAATGCCCCGTGCATATTTTCAGCACTCCTCTCTAGAAATAGAAAATGGATGTTGAGAGCATTAGCGTCTCAGAGCCTATCCATTAACACAGGGTAATGTTTAAGAGCACAAACTCAGTAGTCAGAATGTGTGGCTCAAATTCCACCTTTTATCTTTACATGCTGTGTGACGTTGGGCAAGTGACTCAGCTTCTCTGTGCTTAGTTTCCTTATCTGTAAAATGGGGATGCTTAAGGTTTTCTCAGAATAATTAACATGTTAATACTTAAAGGACTTAGAATGCCGAACATACAGTTAAGGTACGTGTGTTAACTAGCATGAGGTGGGGGGAGGGTTTAGTATAAGAGAAGTCAAGAACACAGGCTCTGATTCCTGGAATTTGGATCCTGGCTCTATCCTCTTTTAGCTGCATGACTTTGGGCCAGTTACTAAATGCTTTGTGCCTCAGTCTTATCTGTAAAAGGGGGATGATACTAACTAAGAAAGGTTAAATGAGCTCATGTTTGCAAAGCGCTGAGAGCAACACCTGACATTCTATGAGCTATAGTTATGGTTCCATGTTGACCGTTGTCATTATTATCATTATCCTTATCATTTATCAGCTGGGATTACTGACAGTGGCTACAGGTTGTAAGAAGTAGAGGTCCCGATTTCCCAGGAGCCAGGATTTCAGGGCCCAGAAGATGGTGGCCTGCTTTGGCCCTGGGCTTAGGGACAGGCCATACCCAGCTTGACTGGAGGGGCCTGGTTTCCCAACAGAGCAGAAGAGGGGCCTGCCCACAGCTGTGTCCTCCTTGTCGGAAAGGTGTCATTGAGAAGGGTGGTCCAGACCATCACCATGGACACCAGACTCCAGACCTTAGCAGATGTAGCTTTAAACCCCACCTCTCATTCAGCAGCCCTGTGACACTGGTCCAGCCGCTGGACTTCCTGACTCTGTTTCCCCATCTCCCAGTGGAGGCGGGAACTCCTTTCCTATGGAGCCCCAGAAACTCCTAGACCCGACCTGTTCACTAGAAGCAGGGACTTCTCTCCCTGTCGCTTTCCAACCTCTCCACTCTGTGATTTGGGGCCTGCAGAGGCTGCTGGGAGTTTTGGGTTTGGGGAGCGAACAGTCATTTCATTTCCCTTTGTCCCTCAGGATGAAAAGCTGCGAGCCAGAGTCAATCAGACAAACTAAGGAGCCACTTAACTTCCTCGGCTGGGTTGTCAGAATCCCAAGGAAAAGCATCTCCCCTCTGACGTTGGGGGCTCTATTTGTCACACTGTGCTTCGTTTTCCCTTACCCCAAGGAATTTTAGTTTACATCTATTTTAGCATAGACCTTTTCTCTGTGCATTTGCTAACATATGCATTAGTTTCCTGCGATGGGTCCTACCATCTAGATAATTCTCAGAAATCCCACTTGCACCTTACAGCCCGTCTTCAGTCCACGCGGAGCTTCTGCTTTCAGCGGCTGCAGATTATCTGTTTGTGTGGCTGGACAGTTCATACTGCATCTCCTCTGTTGTTAGGCATCTAGGTGTTTCCGATGTCTTGCTTTTTTTTTTTTTTTAAAGATTTTATTTATTTATTTGACAGAGATCACAAATAGGCAGAGAGGCAGGCAGAGAGAGAGAGAGAGAGAAGGAAGCAGGCTCCCTGCCTAGCAGAGAGCCCAATGCGGATCTCGATCCCAAGACCCTGAGATCATGACCTGAGCCGAAGGCAGAGGCTTAACCCACTGAACCACCCAGGCGCCCCCTGATGTTTTGCTTTTATGAACATTCACCGTTGTGTCTCTTGGCACACGTGTGCGAGCATTTCAGTGAGTGCTTCCCGGGAATGGAATTCCTAGACCAAAGAATAGAAAGAGCCACACTTACCCCGCGCTCAATCTCCTTTCCCTGTGCCTTTTTTTTTTTTTTAAACTCATAGCATTTACTACAAATTCCAGGATAAACTTATTTGCAGATTATCTGGCTTTCGCACGAAAATATAAGCCTCACAGGAGCAGAAACTTTATCTGTCTGATTTACTGCTATATCCCCAACCGCCAGAATAGTGTCTGGCTCAGAGCGGGGACTCACTAAATATTTGTTGAAGGAAGGAACGGATGAAAAGACATGTACATTTTCCATGTACATTTTCCATGTTGATCGGTGTTGCCAAGTTATTTTCCAAAATAATTCGTACTCTACCAAGAGAGGAAGAGACTGTTCCCTACACCCCTGACAACAGTGAACATCACCAACTTTTAAAGTAACTTTTCCCATCTAATAGGGGGCGAATGCTATCTCCTCATTTACCCCCTTATTTTATCAATTCCTCCTGAGTCACGTCTGGCCTCTCCCGGTGGTGGAGCCAGACCGTTCCAAGAAGCTGTTTGTTTGCGGTAAAGTGCAGAGAGCCGCAGACCTGGACGCACGCGGAGAGCTGGAGCACACGGGAGCAGGGGACAGGGCAGTGGGAAGGGCTGGGGACGATGTCACAGCCGCCACCACAGCAGCTGTGCCTAAATGACCCCAGCCGCTCCACGACCGGAAGCAGAAGAAAAGCTGTCCCAGGTCCTCCAGAGAGGACACCGAGGCCACTGAAGGGCAGGGCTGGGACCCCACCAAAAGGGATTGTGTGTGGGCAGGAGGCTGCCTGGCCCCGGCCAGGCCCCACTCTCACAGAGGGATCAGAGGAATCAGAGCGGCCCTAACGAGCTTTGAGTCAATGACCTTCACCTTCAAAGGGTCCTTACCAGACACTCTGTGTGATTCTTCTCTCCCTGAGAGGCTGGTGTGACCAGAGGTTCGAAGCCTTTATTCTCACTCCGGGCCATCCCCTTTGACCCCTCTATTTGTCACAGTGACTCCCAGAGGAGGGACAGCTTCTCCAGGCTTCTGGGCTTCAAAACAGAACACTTTGAGCCCTGAGCAGCCCCGGATCTCTTCAGTGGGAGGTCTGTGGCGACTCCCAGGGCCTCTCTCCTGACACGCCTGCCCAGGGGAGCCACAGGGCTGGAGACTGGGTGTGACCCACACCACCCACCACGGGAAGGACGGAGCGGTCCTAGTTTAAAAGAGACCTAAGAGATACAAGGACCTAAAGCGACTCGCGGATCCGCTTGCGTTCTGGTTTAAGCAAACCAACCCCAACACATTGTTGGGACCGTTGCGGAAATCTGAATCCGGGCTGTCAGGCAACATCACCGAACTGTTCATTTCTGTGGGTGAGACAATAGATATTTTGGTTATGTAGAAAACCCTTATTTTTAGAGATGCAAAGTATTCAGGGTAAAATATATGTCAGTAATTTGTTTAAAATACGTCAGCAAAATGTAGATGAAGCAAATATAGCAGACTGTTAATCCCTGGTAAATCTAGGGGATAGGTATAAGAGGTCTTTTATAGAATCCTCTCAATATTGCCATATGTTTAACTGTTTTCAGAATAAAAATTTTAAAATAGAAGAGAAAGGGGAAGGGGAGGGGAAAGAACAAGGCTGGAGCTGAGCACGTAGAGCCCGGAGTCAGCATCTGTCACTGAGCGCAGTGAGAACCCAGCCAGAGCCTCAGACAGTCCCCGCTGACCGAAAGAAGCCTTTGGATAAGGTTGCCTGTTTCTCTACAAGTTGTAAGTAAACGCTTGGAATTTGGAACAACGGGCCTGGTTTCCAGGACTGTAGAGCTGAGATAGGGTCTCACTGACTTCGAGCAGAGTCCGCACTCTCCCAGGGAGAGAGGGAGACACCCCAAAGTCAGTCTCAGGGCCTACCGTCTGAGCAGGAATGGAACCATAGTCCACAGCTCGGACTGCCTCATTTCCACGAGCCCCAGCCAGGCGCGTGACCCAGAGTGGGGGGCCTTAAGATGCCGCACATCGATCTGGGGCAGAGAAAAGGAGGACCGGGCCCGGCGAGCCCCCCAGGAATGGGGAGCCCACAACGTCTGCAGTGCAGCCAAGCATGAACCAGCCTGTCTGTGTTTGCAAAACTTGAGAGTGCCCAACCCTTCTCAGAGGTCGTCAGAACTGGCCTGGGCAAGGGCAAGGGAAGTCATCTGCATCCCCACCCAGGAGCAGGCTTGCCAAGCGGAGTCTTTACAGGAAAAGCTGGGGTACCCCCCACCAGGCCCAGCTTAGAGCTTCCTGCAGAGAAGATGAGGTACTCTCCCCCCACCTTTTTGTCATAGACTATTTTTTTTTGGAGCAACCTTAGGTTCACAGCAAAAATGAGAGGAAGGTCCAGAGATTTCATGGACCCCTGGTCCCCACAGAGACATGGCCTTTCCCCCACCCCCATCAGCATCCTCCGCCAGCATGGTCCATTGGTTACAGTCAATGACACATCAGTATCATCCAAAATCCAGGCTTTGCATTTGCAGGGTCCCCCTTGGTGATGTGCATGCTATGGCTTTGCTCAGATGTATCATGACACGTACCCACCATCACAGTATCAGACACAGCAATTTTGCTGCCCTAAAAATCCTCTATGTTCTGCCTATTCCTTGCACCCCCATCCCAGACCCTGGCAACCACCTTTCACTGTCTTCATCATTTTGCCTTTCCAGAATGTCAGACAGTTGAAATCATATAGCGCACAGCCTTCTCAGATGGGTTTTTTTCCTTCACTTGGTAAGATGCTCTCAGGGTTCCTCCATGTGTTTTCATGGCTTGATACTCTTTTCTTTTTAGTGTTGAATAGCATCCCGTCCTTCTGGATGGACCACAGTTTACGGATGATTCTCCTACTGAGAGACCTCTCAGTGCACACTCCCGTCACCATTCCCTCTCCAGCACACCTGTAAGCCGGCCTGGGCCTCACTGTCTACAGGGCGGGCAGCTGGAGTTCCGTAGGGGTCCCTGTACAAAGAGCCTGAAGATAAGTGAGAGATTTCAGAGGGGAGGATAACACGTTCCATCCACTCAATAAGCATTCACTGAGCGCCTTCTTACTGCTGTGACTGCCCGGTGTCGGGCTGAGGGCCCTAGAGACGACTAGATCATGGGTTCTGCCCGGGGAGTCCCACAGCCCAAGGAAAGGACAGAGACAGGCTCAGACCATTCCAACCCAATATGGGAGGATCAATGCCCGGGGTTCCGTTCTGCAGGGCGTGGCAGAGTAGGGTACCTCTGCAGCCATGACCGACATGGGCTGGCAGGCCCCTGGGGAGATCTAACAGACCACATAGGACAGTTACACTCACGGTGTGGTCCCCAGACCAGCAGCAGCGGCCACCCCCAGGAACTTATTAAAAATGCAAATTCCCAAGTCCTGCCCCAAACCTACTGAATCAGAAACCTGGGATGGAGCCCAGCAAACTATATCTTAACAAGCCGCCCCAAGGAATTCCGATGCATGTTAAAGTGTGAGAACCGCTGGCATAGAACGGGGAGTCCCGGGGTACCGCAAGGAAACTGCAAAGATGAGTTTCACCTTCTCAGGCTGGGCAACTGGGGAGTTTTGAGGGGACAGATTTCAGTTTGAGGGAAAAAGGAATTCTCCATCTGACAGGTGCTCATCAATGAACCCAAAAGCCATGGTCACTGTGAATTCCTACTTCTGGAAGTTTGGAACACAGGCTAGGCATATTAACCAATATTTGGGGTTCTGGTACCAATTCCAAGGTGGGTGGGTTTCCCTTACCATGAATGAGCAATGCTCCAGACACTAGTTGGATGTTCTACAAGTCAACTCAGTTCTGATCCTATCTAGCCAAAAATAGCATCAGATCCACCTGTAGGGCTCAGACCTCCGAGACCACCCTGCCCCACCTGTGGACAGCAGCTGTTACCTGTGCTCCTGACTGACCAGCTACAGACTGGAGGTTTCAGGGACCCCCTCCCCTCTGGGTTCCATTAATTTGATAGAGTGGCTCAGAGAACTCGGAGGAACATTTTACTTACTGGATCACCGGCTTATTACAAAAGGATACAACTGGGGAACAGCCAGATGGAAAAGACGCATCGGGAAAGGGATGGAGAAGGAACACAGAGGCTCCAGGCTGTCCAAGAGCGTCGCTCTCCCTGAATCTACAAATTCACCCACCCAGAAGCTCTCTGAACCCCATTCTTTCAGGATTTTTGGAGGCTTCATTACAAAGGCATGACTGATTAAATCATTGGCCATTGGCGACTGACCTCAATCCAAAACCCCTCCCTCTGCCTGGAAAGCCGGGCGGTAGGACTGAAAGTCCCAGTCCTGTCGTAGGGTTGGCTCCACGGGCAACCAGCCCCCATCCCTAGGGGTGGCTCAAAAGTCGCCTCATCAACATAGCAAAAGACATCTTTAAGGCTCCATCACTTGGGAAATTCTAAGGAATGTAGGAGCTCTGTGTCAGAAACAGGACAAAGACCAAATATACGTACTTCTTATTAGAAATCGCAACATCACAGCCAGGACAGGCCACACCACAGAAGGTTAACGCCCAACTCCCAAACCTCAGTGAGCAAAGGCTGCTGTAGCTGCGACCTCGCCGGGGGCCCTGTCCTCGGTGCACCGTCTGGAGGACCCAAGCGGCTCTGATCCGCGGCTCTGTCATCTCCGCCCAAACCTGCCCGCATAAGGACGGAGAGGGGAGAGAGAGAGAGAGAGAAAGGCAGAGGTTTTCACTGCCTCCACTCAGAACCCGACACACATGGCATTTGCTCATATTTCACAGGCCGGAAATGCCACTCTGCCCTCCCTAACTGCAAAGGGACTGCAGAGTGGGGCTGCCCACGGCTGCAGGGAGGAAAGGAGAAGCCCTGGGAACATCCACAAGGACAAGCTTCCTTTCAAGGAGATCATTGCGGTAACGGAATGTGGGCAGACAAGGCCCACCGGGCTGGTTACAGTCAGTGACACAGATTGAAGGCTAGATTAGGAAAGAAGGCAGATTCCTTTAAAAATCTTTTCCGAACTTGAGGTTCTGTTTATCTCTAATTCTTCAGTTCTGAGGATGCTTTCAATTGCCAAGGCGTTCTGTTTCCAAGAGGTTCTAGGATTCCAGGAAAGTTTACTCAGAATACAGCAGCTGACACCGACACCGACGCCGCGCCCCAGGCGGCTGGAGGCTGGGCCTCGGGAACGCGGGGAGCCCCGGGGCAGAGACAGAGAGATGCCCTGGGCCAGCCAGGAAAAGGCACAGGGCCTGACACACCTGACCAGGCCTGGCCAGAGTCAGGGACTAGGGCTTCGAGCACGCAGAGCAGTCCGGAGCCGGAATCAGCCTTCTCCCAGGTCCGGCTGAGGAGGAACGGATCACCACCTCTGACGGCGAATCCAGCCATCTCTGGAAACAGAAAAGAAGAATGGAGCCCCTCCTACAGCCCCGGCCCCGTTCCAGCCCTTGATTGTGGGGTTGCGGAGCAGGGCGGAGGCTGCCAGGGGCCCAGCACATAGGTGCCAACGTTGAGCTAACTGGCAGAAGGAGACCCCTTGGCCCCACTCCCACCTCTGCCCCCCATCCCTTCAGGGCTGCACCTTCAGCTGCACCAAGGGCCCAGCAAACTCAGGGCATGGAGCAGAGACAGGGTCCTCCTCGCAGCAATCTGGAGGGAGACGGGCGGGGGCGGGAGCGGGGAGCAAGCGAGGAAGAAGGGAGAGGTTAAGACAATCTGCACAGGCTCCTCTCCTCCTGCCATCTCCGGGAGAAGGAGGGGGTCACCCCTCACCCAGCTCTGCTCAGCCCCTGGCGGCGCTGTGTGCCCCCTTACCAGCCCATTTCAGTTAAGATGTCACCGTTATGGGCGCTCCCCCAGAGAAGACCCTAATGGGGTCAGGGCCCCACCATGGACTCAGAATGCCTCTTTTTTCTCCTGGGGACAAGACAGCACTGATGGCCATTGTTCTTAGGCTCGATATGTTAAGTCACTGTGTGCTTTGCTGAAAGATAAATTGCATATCTGCCCCGAGGGAAAATGAATCACATCGATAATTCCCTTGCTTAAAGCCCATTTATTTAGGATCCTGCCTGAGGTTGTTTTTTAATAGCTAGATTAGGGAGTAATTCAAAAAAGACAAAAGGGCACAGTAATTGGGTTTCCCCTTGGCCTACAAATTTTGTCCTGAGAAGTAATAAAAAGGGCCAGGGCTCTCCTCGGTGTGTTCAAACTGTTGCCTGGAAGTCTTACAACGATGAGAGAGAGAGACAAAGAAAGAGACCGAGAGCACTGTCCTGCAGCCCAGTGTCAGGCCCTTGGGCATCCGCTCAACCCCTAAGCCAAGCCAGTGGGGGACTTGGGGTGCAGTGGGGGAGAAGAGGCAGGCTGCCAGCCTCACGGAGACAGAACAAGGCCCCGTTGCCCTGGGCTGCCCGGGGCTCCACCTCCAACCGTGCCGCCCCTTTCGAATTTCAGAAGTATTCTGCCGGCTGCCTGAGCCCCCGGGTCACAGGGGACCCACAACTCACACTCAGAATCCTAGCCACCTTGTGTGCCTGGAGCAAGCAGACCGGCTGGACGGTGCAGCGGTCAAGGCTAGATCAGTGGCTCTCGACCCCAACCCCACAGGCCCAGAGAGCTGGGGCAGCTCCACACCCCAGTGGTGGGCTGCAGGCCTGGAGAAAGGCCCATCCTAGCAAAACATCCCTCCTCAGTAGCCACAGGCCCTGCGTCCAGCCCTGGGAACCGCAGGGCCAGGGAGCTCCTACCCTGATGCGTGACTGTGGGCAGGACCCTTGGCCTCTCTCAGCCTTAGTCTCCCCAGCTGCACAAAGCACAGGGTGGGAGGCCGTCGGGAGAGGCCTGCTGGGGTCCCCTGACCTGAAACCAAAAGTTGTGCCGTGAGATCAAGGGCATGCCGTCCCAACCCAGCCAGCCAGCACCCCGCTGCCCCGCACCAAGCATCTTAAGTGCAGCCAGATCTGCGAACACTTGCTGGGCAGCTTGGAGAGCGGACTCTCAGACCTGAGTAAGCTCCTCCCCCACACACGGAAGCATGTGCTGGGCCTGCTGGGCCCTCTGGGTGTGCCCTCTGACAGGAGCCAAACAGGGAACGGGAAATGGGCATTTGTGAGGAAGGCCTGGTGGGACTGCAGGGCTGACCAGAGGGACAGGACAGAGGCCCCCCATCCACGGCTGTAGCCCCTTGTCCAACAACTGAGTGTCCTCAATTTCCCAAAAGCTACCCAAAAACGGGACATCCAAATCGCCACCTCAGAAGCATAAAACAGGGGCTGCCCAGGTGACCACAGCCCAGTCTTGGGCCAGATCCTTCTCAGATGTCACCATCTAAGCTTCTAGAATCTCCCTGCCTGACCCTCCTCTTCCTCTTCTCAGACCTCTTCCCCACCCCCGCTCAGCTGCCGCAAAGGCAGCTGGAAAAGCCAGCTCACGCTCAGCAGAGCCGCAGAAAGTGCCTTCGGGGTGCAGATAGACAAAGGAGAGGTGGAAATCTGTTCCGCAGAGCACAGGGGTTTCCAGCAGCAGGACGGGATCTCGGTATCCGCTTGGGTCAGAAATCCGGCAGCGGCCTCCCCCCAGGCTGTGGGCTACCCCAGGCTCAGTACCGCCCAGGCTCCTTATGGGTGGCCCTGTCCAAACCGCTTCTTTCCGTGACCCTTCGTTGGAGACCAGCTCAATCCCTGGCGCCGGGCCCCTCGGCCTGGATGATGGACTCATCGGCCAGAAATTCAGCTGTGCAAGAACCATGGGCTAGGGTGACTGGACTCCCCGACAAAGGCCCTGAGGCAGGTCTGACACATACCCAAGAGACTCCATTCATTTCTCCCCTCAGCCCAGCTTCCCCAGGAGTAGGACTGAGAGCACGTATCCCCTCCTAAGGGGAAGGAAGGAGCTCCAGATCCACTGAGCTGCTCCGTGGCTAGACGCAGGCCAGGCGTTCCCACAGACGGAGAGCTGAGTGCCAGGCCAGACATGGGCCCAGCTGCCCATCGCTGTTCATCCTTTAATTACACAATGGGAGCTAAAGTGCACGTCTGGACCCGAAATCACCGCTTCCTCCAAAGCAGGTTGTCTGAGGAAGTTGCCTGTCTCGGCTAGTCAGGCAGGAGGAGGGGAAGGCCCGCGACTCAGACGAGAGTCTGGGTGCATTCTGATCCCACCAGCAGCCCCGTCTGCCGCAGACCCACCTTCCCCGGTGCCTCCGCCTCCCCGCAGCTGGAACTCAAACCTCAGGCTCCCTTTCCAGAACTCAGGTGGGAAGGCCTGCCCTGTTACCTCCACCTCCCATAACAGACCGGGTGGCTGCAACAGCGGGTCCTTATTCTCACAGTTCTGAGGCTGAAAGTCTGAGATCAGGGTGCCCGCAGGGTCAGAATCTGGTGAGAGCCCCCTCCTGGCTTCCAGAGGGCTGCTCAGAGCCGCAGCTGCACCAGTCCCAGTCTGTTTCCAACGTATGACAAGGTCAAGTGCAGCATGATCAGACACTTGGACACACATCAGGACATGGGGTACACAGAGGCAGTTAGCTTTACACACACATGCGCGCACACACACACAAGTGTACACATGGATCACAATTCATTTTGCTAAAAAACTGAACTGAACAGAACTCAGGTTGGTAGGTCCGTTAGCGTTTTGAAAAACATTTTTCCCCCTTTTGGGATTGAGGCCAGATTACGCTGTTCCCAGAGAACCAGGACAGGGTCATATAGAGGCTTTTTTTTTTCTTCTTCTTGATTTATGGGTTTTTCTTTTTTTTTTTTTTAAGATTTTATTTATTTATTTGACAGATCACAAGTAGGTAGAGAGGCAGGCAGAGAGAGAGGAGGGAGCAGGCTCCCTGCTGAGCAGAGAGCCCGATGCTGGGCTCGATCCCAGGACGCTGGGATCATGACCTGAGCCGAAGGCAGTGGCTTTAACCCACTGAGCCACCCAGGCACCCCGATTTATGGGTTTTTCTTAAAAAGAAATGGAATTTGGATTAATTTATTCTCAACAGTAAAAAATACTACTTTTTCCCCCCAGAGTAGCTGCCTTGGTTCTGTTCAGTATTTGGAACACCAAATGCACCAAATCTTCTTAAAGAGATAAAGGGAGGGGCGCCTGGGTGGCTCAGTGGATTAAGCCGCTGCCTTTGGGTCAGGTCATGATCTCAGGGTCCTCGGATTGAGTCCCGCATCGGGCTCTCTGCTCAGCAGGGAGCCTGCTTCCCCTTCTCTATCTGCCTCTCTGCCTACTTGTGAGCTCTGTCAAATAAATGAAATGTTTAAAAAAGAGAGAGAGAGAGAGATAAAGGGAACAGCTTCTCTTTTCCAGCTTGGTCCTATAAATCACGTCCCAGAGGACAAGCCATGCGGCCCCCAAAGAGTCCTCCAGGACACTTCCTGGGACCCCAAGCCTGACCCTTCCATGTTACATCATAGTCTTGCTAGCGACCTTTTAGACTTGCGGAACACTGAGTGCCAGAACACATAATGACAGTTCAAGGCCACAATGAAGGGCCACCACAGGTCATAGGACTTTCTTGTCCTACAAAGGGACAATACAAGACCTCTCAGAGGTTAGAGGTCCCTTCAAGCTGGAACATCCAGGGAAGACTTTAGAGAGGAGGTGAAATGGTGGCTGGCCTGTGGGATGTGCACCAGGTAGGCTCATCAAGAGAAGCATGGAAGGCTTTCCAAGAAAGGGGGTGAGCACGAACAAAGGCGAGGAGAGCAGACTGATCGGAAAGCTTCCCTGAAGTTGGGGTCCGGTGACCAGACCACTGTCATGAGCACACTATGAAGGCACACGCATGAGTTCTGTCTTTCCACAGTGTCAGCTTGATTTAATCATAAAGCGAAATTAATTCACCATGATGAAGCAGATTTGGGATTCCAAGCTCAGGGACAAGTCATCATCCGATTAAACTTGGCTTCTTACACAGCACGCAGAGCAGGACAGAAGACAAGCCACAACGAATGAGATAACAGAAGGGGGCAGGAAGTGAACGGACCAAACACGAAGGCAGTCTGTGGGCGGGCCGTTGAGATAAGACCTCGGTCTGGTCCCGCTCAGCTCTCAGCACGGACTGCTTCTGATGTGCAAAGCTGGCAAGGCTCTCGGTTCTATTTGGAGATCAATCTGGCAAAGCCTTGCCTTTTTAAGTGGTCAGACATAGAGGGGTCAGGTCTGAAGAGTCTGACAGTTTGCTGCCCAAATCCTTCCCTTTTTAAAGGGATTTCATCAGTCTTGGGTCCCTGTAGGTCTCCTCTTGTTCTGCTCGTTATCAGTTCTGGGTGTCAGCTGACCTTGGTCTCGGGGATGTCCCCTAGCTGCGGTACCTTAACTGCTTGCATCATTGCTTGACATGAGAGACTCCATTTTGCTCTCTACAACCACAAAGGAAAGTTTTCTAGGACATAATGGGAGAAGAGGGATTGGACTTCATCCAGGAGGCCAGAGGGTGGAAAGGAAAGGTGTTACAGATTTTTGAGTAGGAAAGAGAACAACCAGCCAATATTTTAGCGCAATACCTCTTAAGACATTGGCAGGGGGCCCAAGTTATGTGCAAATTATGCTCAAAAAGCTTTTCCGTAAAGATCCAGGGCAGCCCAAGCCCTGGAGTCTCAGCTGAGTGAGGGTCTGCCTGGAGCTGCTGAGAAAGGTGAGCAGATCCCTCGTTCATCCTTCTCTTTGGAATCGCTCTAGATGACAACGTTTCTTATTTGCCTGTTCATAATCTTCAGTGAATTAAATATGGAAATATATTGTTTACTTTTTTTTTTTCATGTAACATTTTAAACCAGAATCTAGACCCTTGAAACTCTCATCGTCGTATTTTTTATTATGACTGGTTGGATGGCAACCTTTTCTACTAGATGATAAGCTCAAGACGCAGACAGGGTTTTCTTTATTTTTGTCCCCTTAACCCCACCAGCACAGAGGCTTGTGTGGGCACCTGGGTGGCTCAGTCAGCTGAGTGTCTCCCTTCAGCTCCGGTCATGATCTCAGGGTCCCGTGACTGAGCCCCGCATCGGGCTCCAGCTCAGCACAGAACCTGCTTGAGATTCTCTCTCTCCCTCTCTTCCTCCTCCCTTCTCTCCCTCTCTCTCCTAAATAATTTTTTTTTTTTTTTAAGAAGAGCTAAACAGATGATGAATTTGTAGAACCGGGTAGTAGTATCTTTGTTACCACACTGTTTGCTCTACTCAAGGCATTGTAAATGACTTACTGTGTTTTAGAGGTTAAGTTACAAAAGTGGGTATCTTCCATTTACTTAACAACAACAAAAAAAAGACTGTCAGGCCCTGTAATCTGGATTTTTTTTTTTTTTTAAGAAAGTGTTAACTCCGGGATTTCTTGCTAAACATTTATTCAGCAGAGCTTTGTGGCAGAGAATTCTTTGAAATAGGTCAGGTCCTAGAGCCCACTGAATACGTCCTCCACCTTTAGCCCATGCTGACTAATGCCAAGGACACAGGAATGCCTGTCCCTCCTGCTGGGGACACCACCCTCCTCCCGATAGTGCACCTGCTGATAGAAACCAGTACATAAATCTGCAAGCCCCAGCTAATCTTGCAAAACAACCTCATTGCACTCCCCAGAAAGCAGATCGTGACAGTCACAGCATGCAGGACGTTTCCTAAGGAGCACCTTTGGGATGGCCCTCTACAGGAGAAGGAAGGAAGCAGGGCTGGGCAGAAGGAGGAGGTGGGGACCACGCCAATCACAAGGTCTCAGCTGACCCCACAGGGAGCTCTGAAGTTGGGATGGCCATTCCAGGTTGTCCCCAGGGGGACAAGTGCCACATTTTTATACTTGCCCCCAGTGGCTGGATGTGGACCATCCCCTAGAAGGGGTATAATCTTGAGCAAGACAGCTGTCTTCAGGGGATGACAGCTCCCAGAGAAGTCAGCTGCCACAGCAGCCCCAGCAACTGGGGGCTGTCCCCAGTGGGTGTCTCGGCAGAGGACAGCATCTGCCATAGTCTTGACTGGTCTGTGAAGGTACATGGGTGCTTGTAGCCAGGCACTCAGAGAGCAGAGAGGGGGAAGAAGAAGAGTGGTTCAGAGACAGATATGGAGCCATGTCTCGGTTCTGCCACTTACAATCATCAGTTGATAAAAAGTTTGCTGCTATTTGAGTCTCAGTTTCTTCATCTGTAAAATGGGAATAATAATATCCACCCTAGAGGGTTTTTATGAAGAACCCAGAAATATGAACAATGTCCTGGCCCAGCAGACACTGCAAATGGTGCTGGTAATGGATGGCCACAGTCACTGCCATTATTTTAGCAGCCGTAACAACAGGGATGCTACCCTGGTATCGGTGCCAGATGCTCTCAGGTGGGAGCTATGCCAAAGTCTGGGTCATGAGCCGTTGGGTTCATGGACCGCTGGGCTCCAGAAGGTCTGTGACAGTGGCTGGTCCTTAAATCTCAAGCCAGTGTCCTGCTGGGTCCAAGGACAATGCTATAGAGATAACACCAGAACAAAGAACAATACCGGGAAAGGGGTTTCAGCTGTCCTTGCCAGCAGAACACATGGGAGGCTCCATGTGCCAGGCACCAAAAGGCTGGGCCCTGGGGGCCGGGGGGGCAGTCACTCTGCAGGCTATGGGCATCCTCGTGCTGCTGGCCTGGCCAACGGGTGTGACCACATGACAGATTAGGGTCTGAGTTCACTCTTTCCTCGTTCAGTCAGCAAGTAGAAAGCCATCTAGCTGGGATGATTTCTGAGCATATGGCAAGTTTAGAGTACAATACCACAGTCAAGGCCATCGTGAGTGGACACCAGGGCTCCGAGCCTCTGTCTGACTGGGCGCCTCCTTTGGGAGCACGGTTCCATGCTGAGATATCTCATTTTCACTGCCCTCCCAGAGAGGAGGTCCCCCGTGGTAATACACGGGCTCTGGAATTAGAAAAGCCTGATTCCTCAGGTTGAATCCTATCTTCATCCTTCATAAACTGTGGACCCTGGCCAAGTGTCAACATCCTCCGGGCAAACCTCCCAAATCACACCTATGGTTAAAATAAGTTGGGCTTGGGGTACCTGGGTGGCTCAGTTGGTTAAGCGTCTGCCTTTGGCTCAGGTCATGATTCCAAAGTCTTGGGATCAAGCCCCACTTCGGGCTCTCTGCTCAGCAGGGAACATGCTTCTCCCTCTCCTGCTCCCCCTGCTTGTGCTCTCTCTTTCTCTCTGTGTCAAATGAATAAATAAATCTCTTAAAAATAGTGATTAAGGGGCGCCTGGGTGGCTCAGTGGGTTAAAGCCTCTGCCTTCAGCTCAGGTCATGATCCCAGGGTCCTGGGATCGAGCCCCACATCGGGCTCTCTGCTCCGCAGGGAGCCTGCTTCCTCCTCTCTCTCTGCCTGCTTCTCTGCCTGCTTGTGATCTCTGTCTGTCGAATAAATAAATAAAATCTTTTAAAAAAATAGTGATTAAATAAGTTGGGCTCATTACTCATTGCAGTGAAGAAGAACACACACTTGGGGTGTCTCGGCGAGAGGGAGCTAGAAGGGACCAATCACAGGATCTGAGTTTGGTGGGTGGTTTAGGGGAGGTCTAAGGAAGAGGGAGTTTCCTTTGGATTGGATGTTGTTAGAAAGTGGGGACAAGTCTACAAGTGGGTGTCTCGGTGAACCAGTCTATAAGGAGGGCTACGACGAAGACCCAGCTGTGAAGAAGCTACAGGCACTTGTTTGAGGGGGTGTCATATTTTGAGGGTGGCATAGTGACTTTGTCCCTGTGCTTAGACAAAATGAATTGGCCTTGCTTGGTTCCACCTTACCCTGGCTCAGGTGCCCTTGTGTGAGGCTGCTCTCCTGTGAGAGTGTGTACATCCCTCAGGGGAACACAGGCTAGCTATGAACAGAAGGCCAGCTTCCAAATGCCAGGGTTTGCTCTGTTTTCTGTCCTTGTATAAATTCCTCCAACTGTAAAAGGGGAGCACGAAGATCTACCCAGAGGACGCTTTTGAAGAATAAAGGAGATAAATACAGAGCACAGAGCAGGAGCTCATTCCAGGTCCGTTCCAGGTTACCCCACGAGCCTATGATGTGGCAGGGCTCAAACACCCCTTTTACAGCTTAGAAGCTGGGTCAGAAAAGGACAGCACATTCTGGTGAAAATCGGGGGTGAAACCGCCATCCACCACGGCTGCAACTCAGATCCCCACTTGGGGTCACCGCTCTGCCCATCAGGGCTGGCACTTTCTGCATATCCTTCAGCAGCAGCTAACTGCTGGAGGTCAAAACTGACTGGCAGGTTCAGGCGGGGCTCCACGCAGTGGTGGAGTACTGCCCGGGACCTGGGGAGGAGGGGGAGCGGCCGCCACGAGGACCTGGGGGCCCCTCCAGGAACAGTGGGTACAGGGGTCACTGTGGGGACCGCCATCCCTGTGTTTCACTTGGCAACGTTCACACTGAACTCAAGGAGGGAGGCCTCAGACACCGCATCCAGGGCGTCCCCCCAGGGGGCACAGAGTGCAGCCTGATGCTGAGCCAGGGACAGAGTCAGAACCAACCGCTTCTGTTTCCCACACATAATCTTGTCTGATAATAGTAGAGGTAATCACAAGTGAGATTTCCAGAATAAAGCCCACCCAGGCTGAGTTCCCCAAATTATACCCTCTCCCTGGTAATTGCAGGGTTGTTCGGGGCTTGCATCTGGCTCATAACAGCATTTCCGTGAGGACCAGACCAAGTGCCCCCTCTCATTTGGTGGAACAAAAGGAAAATTCCACACTCCGACGGCCCAGCTTCCCCATTTAGGGCAGTAGAAAAGCATCAGATGTGGAATCTCAGGTCAGTTTCTTCTCAGCTGTGTGGATCGGGATACATTCAGCCTCAACATGCTTAGCAGGAAAATGGGAATAACAAAACTGCTCCACCCTTCCTACCGCCCAAGACTATTGCAAAGATCGAATGCCACACTCACATGCAAGCACATACAGAGCTTCTACAAAGAATTACAATGTAAAACATAAAAATGGTTCTGGGGCGCCTGGATTGTTCAGGCAATTGGGCACCAGACTCTTGGTTTTGGCTCAGGTCACAACCTCAGGGTCATAGTATGGAGCCCCTGTGTCGGGCTGCACACTCAGCCAGGAGTCTGCTTGAGGATTCTCTGTCTCCCTCTGCCCTTCCCCCCTAAAATAAATAAATCTTAAAAATTATTTCTATATAAGGATTTTTGTTTACCAGCAAACAAAACAGATTTGCGACTGCAACGTGAGAGTCACTCTATGACTAGAGCTCCGTGGCGAACCAGCTAACACTCTTCCACGTTATGTGCTCCCGAGGGTCATTCCAGGACTCTGCAATTTTCGAAGTCATCGAAGAAAAGCTATGATGTCTGAGCTCTGCTTACTGAGCTAAAGAAGGTGGGTTACTACATATGACTTGATCAATGCATTGAGCAAAGATACACAGAGGGTCTGCTCTGCCTGAGCCTCAGCTCTAGTAGGGAGCTGGGGAGTCACTTTGGGAAATAAGGCCATCAGAGAGCCCTGGAACCAATTCCTCCGGCTGTGCCATGACTCCGTTTGCTCTGCTCCGGCCCTGACCGTCCGTGGCCTGGGGGAGGCCTGCAGACCCCCAGCGCTCCCGCGAGGCCCAACCACCGGGAGTCAATGACTCTGCGCCTCAGCAAACAGACCCACTGACGGCAGCCTTGGGCAGAGGATGGCTGGGATCCAGGCAGAGCAGCTGCTCCCAAGAAGGGTCCCCAGACTGGGGGAGCATCCTCACTCTGTCTCAGGCAGGGTCAGAGTTCAGGGGGGCTTTTCCTCTCCACACAGATCCAGGGCTGCCCAGAGTTGGGCTCAGATCTACGGCTTTCCCTGAGAGCAACTCCACAGTTCACCATCCACAGAGAGAATCTCCCTCCCGACTTGCCCTCTCCCAGCCCTCTCCCTGAGCAGACACAAAGTGCTCTGTCCCCACGAACTTCTGCCCCATCCAGTGTCTTACTGTAACGGAATCTGGGAGAAACCATGATCCCTGGCAGTCTGTTCCACCGTCTGAATTATTTAGTGTTGCTCCAGCCCAGGGTCATTGCTGGCCCGACAGATGTTCAAGTTGGGCTGTTCATCAGCAGGATCGCTCGTGTGGGCCTTGGGCTCTGAAGCACAACATCTGGGGCTCCTCTAGGTCTCCCAGTGTACAGGGCAGACGGCCTCCCCATTCTCTCGGGTCACCAGATGGGTAATGATCAGAGCTCGCTCGTGCTCTCTCTCTTTCTCTCTCACACACCCCAAGCACATCCCCCAAGCACAAACATTAATTCTCAGTCATTACCGTATGTTGAGGGAAAGGGTAAACAGCATTTTCCTCTGTGCACTTGGCCTGCCCGATGCCCCCAGCAGAGCATAGCGGGCGCCCTATTGTTCATCCCGCTCTAAGACACTGCCCCTGTCAGTGCATAAGAAACAGGACCCATTCCAGGGTCCCCCGGCACCCAGCACCCGTCATGCCCACCACTTAATCCCCCAAAGACCTCGAAGACGCATTCCTTTATGCTCCCCTGCACTCACTAGGTCAGGTCACATTCCAGAGATCATCTATACTCTTGTCCCAATAACCCCAGGGGTTCTGCTGGTGCAGTTACGTAGGCAGTGAAAGATTCGTTCTGGCCAGGCTTACGCTGCCGAATATAAATGTTGCCAAAGGGCTGAAAGGGCAGAGCCATGCGCTGGGTGAGCTCATTAAGCAATGGTCCTGCAGGGTCACCTCTGAAGCATCGGGGTCACACCCCACCCCCAGAGCTCCCCCCACTGCTCCGCAACCCAGCCCAACCTCGGCCTGGGAGTCTTATCCAGGCACAAGCCAGAGGACCCATGGTTAACGGTCGAGGCTGATAGGACACGCCCCTGGGACCCTACCCCACCCCAGATCTGGGTCTACTCCCACTGTTCACCTGCCCCAGGCTCCCGCAACCCGCTGCCCCGGGGGGATGTGAGCCTAGAACACAGCGCTGAGTGAGCCCAGGCCTGGGGCCCCGAGCTGGGACCCAGAGCTGAGGTGGCTTGTACTCCAGCTGGTTCCAAAATACTGAGAAAATTTTCTGCCTCCAGCTAGAATTTGGGACTCAGAGAGGAACAGGGCCCAGCTTGGGGCGGGGTGGGGGGCGGTGCTAACTGAACCCCTGGGGGAAGAAGGCATATGTCTGCAAGGTGCACTTTTCAAGGCAGGAGGTAGCAAATCCCACACACTCTGTGGTTTCCATGTTCCATGTGGCTGGGAAGCGTCTGAGGCCTGGGAGAAAACGGCCCCACTCAGCTCTGCTGTGGTCAGTCTCCACCTCGAGTTTGCGGCTTTTGGTTTTCCAGGAGTTCTGCAGCTCGCCCTTTCAGGAGCCCCCTGCGCAGAGAAGGGTGAAGGCTTTGAGGCCGTGTCTGGGAAGAAGGGCCGAGACCTGACCTGCGGAGGACGGGCCCAGAGCACAGCAGACATCAGACTCCAACCTCCATGGGGCAGCAGGCGTTACGGGAAGAGGACTTTCCCCTACGAGAGCCCTGTCCAAAGCTGGAAATGGTGCTTTTGCAAGGGAGCACGTGTCCTGTCTCTGGAGGAACGCAAACAGGGGCAGAATATTCTGGAAAAACCCATCCACGGCAAGTTGGGACTGTGTGGACTTGAGGTCTCTCCCACTCAAGAAGCCCTGGGCTCCGAGTCTGGGGACACGCGAGCTGCTCGTAGAGGGACGGAGGGAGGGTCCTGGCCTTCCTGCGGCATCAAAGTCTCCTGCCCCTCCCGGGCATTCCTGAGCAGCTCTTCCCGCTGGGAGAACAATCATCCAGAGCTTAAACCAAGACTTCTTGTGGCGGAACCACAGGCTTTGAACACATCCTTGCTCCTGCCCGCCGCCCTGCCAGCTCCCAGGGACTCCCTGGGCTAGAAGATGGGGGGAGGCGGGGAGGCGGGGCCCAGCCCCTGCACCAGCCCCAGCCGGGTCGTCTCAAGCCTCTGTCAGAGGGAGCAACCGGCATCTGGGACAGACTGCTTCAACTCCCAGTCACTTCAAACCCTCCAGGACAGCCGTGACTTCCCGGGAGTCTACGAAGGAACTCCAGGAGACCGTGCCACCTTGATGCCTCCTCAAGATGTCATCTTAGAGGCCGTGACATTTCGGATGTCGTCATTCCTCAGGGAAGCCCCTTCCCATGTTTCAGTTCCCAAATAAACTCAAAGTTGAAGGAATTCTCTAGCTCTCTGGTTTAACTAATTGTGGTTAAACTGCTCGGGGCCTCCGTTTTCGCGTCTGACCCTACATGGGGTGTGTGTGTGTGTGCACACGCATGTGTGATCTTACATACACTCATGCCTAGACATTTGCATAGAGGCCATCAGCCAATGGGACAGCGAGCTCAGGTCCAGCGATCCGCCTCTTGCTTCAGTTTAAAATAAAGCTGAGGGGAGCCTGGGTGGCTCAGTCGGTTAGCGTCTGCCTTCAGCTCCGGTCATGATCCCAGGGTCCTCGGATCGAACCCCGCATCGGGCTTTCTGCTCAGCGGGCAGCCTGCTTCCCCCTCCCTCTCTCTGCCTCTCTGCTACTTGTGATCTCTGTCTCTCTCTGTCAAATAAATAAAATCTTTAAAAAAAATAAAATAAAGTTAAGAAAGACACCTCCGCCTGCTGGGTCTCCTCTGACTTCCAAAGTCTCAGCACAAGATCTCTCAGAGCAGGATTCCTAACTGGAGGTGTTGATGCTAAGGCAAAGTGATGTCTTATAAAGGAATCTACAGAGGGAGCTTCTAGCCAGAGGCGCAGGTGCACACACACCTACACACAGACTCCTGGTACAAGTCGTCTTGGAGGACGCGCACCGTGTTTGATTCTACTTGGTATTCCTAGCACTGAGCACGGGGCCTGGCACAAGGCGGTTGCTCAGTGAAGAGCCGGGGAGGAACGGATCATGATCGGAAAGAACACAGCTATAAACCCTACTGGAGCTACTGCCAATGTTCTGGAAACATATGCCCCTCCAGTGACGCCTCAGATCTGTAACTGTGAATGTTTAGTTAATAACTAAAGTATCTGAAGAACTTTTTGTTGGAGAGAGAGCCGGGCCGGGAGCAGCCTGCATGCTTACTTCTGCTCCAAACAAGCTGGATGACCCTGGGTGGCCCCCAGCCCCCAAGGACCTCAGTTTTCCATCTTTAAAATGATGGGGTCAGGTTGAATGACCTCTGACCTCCCTCCCACATCCAGTAGTATATGGAAATTAAAAACAACACCATTTTACAAAAAATAATAGTAATTCTAACAACATCAGCTTCGATGTAAAAATCAACCTTCACAATCTTCTTTTTTATATTCCTTAACTTGAATTCCCTTTTTTTTTTCTGTTTGTTTGTTTGTTTGTTTTCCAAGAAGCAGTAGCAAAGGTAAAGAACTACCCTGGGCCACCTTTGGAAGCCTGATATGCACCTGTCCTGTTAGAAAGGCCTACCTGAGCCAGGAGGAACAGTGCCAGGGACTCATTCACAACTGCTCCCTGGACACCCTGAGTAAACCTGGAAACTCAGAGAAACCACCTTTCAAGGAAATCGTGAGCCCTGCTGGGTCCATCCTGGGCTCCATCCCAGAGTACCAAGAAACAGAGCAACAGAAACTGGGCAGTATAGATACGGGTTTGGGAGTCCCTCCTCCAAAGCCCAGCCCCCCTCCCTATCTTGTGTTCCAGGGGAGAGGAAGGTGGCTCCTCTCTGGGTCAAATGTGACTTTACCAGTGACTGGTTCATGCTGCCAGACACGCAGCGGGTGCAGATCCCTGGGATGGAAAGATGCTCTCCTTTGAGACTCTGCCACCCACTACCCTATGGGCCTAAAAATTTGGTCGCCTCCCTAAGAGAAATGAACTTGGCTTTGGGCCCCAGCCCACCAAGATCAAAGTCCTTCAGCAAGAGGGAGAGAAAAATCAGCCCCATCCTGAGAAGGTACTCCAGTTCTCTGTAAAATCATTCTTAGCTGGAAGGTTCCTTGAATTCAGCCCTAAAGAACTGGAAAGTGATTGGCATCAGCAAAGGGTACTCTAGGGGGTACCACTTAATGTCTTCCAGCCAAGCCAGCAAAATGCCCTAAATTCCTTGAAAGGGTTGGGGCAGGGGGAGGTCATGGGAGAACCAGGCTGGTGAGGCCACTGTTTACCAAGTATGCCACCACACAAGTGTCCAGCTGGTAGGGAGAGAGCCCTCCCCAGCCCAATGACAGCATGCTGGCAGTGACAAGAGGTGTGAGGTCACGGGCTATGGCTGCCCCGCCCCCCTTGAAGTCACTTCAGGTCAGATAGAGCTAAACAAGAGAAAACAGCTGTGGACTCGGATCAGGCAGGACACAGGAGACAAACCTGAACGGCTGCCCAGGGGTCCCCCAGGAACAGCCCAGAGGCCACAAGGCAAGTCAGTTTGCCAGGTGGGTTTCCAGAGCCGAAGATTCTTCCTTGCTTCTGCGGGTCCCTGTTGCGGGTCGACCGCGGCCACTCCTGGGGGCAGAATCGGCTACATAGCTTAGGGATCCATCATTGAAAAAGCATGGGCTAAAAAAAAAAAAAAGAAAAAAAAAAAAAAAGAAAAAGCATGGGCTTCCCGTGCAAAAATTGAAAATCTTGAGATGGCCACAGCATTACATGCCCATGAAGCCGGCTCTGGCTCTGAGTCTGTGCAAGCCTTTCCCATGGCAATTCACCTTCACAGTCTGAGGACAAGTCAATCATCAACAGCATTTCCAGCGGCTCTAAGAAAACGAACTCCAGCAACTAAAATGCTCCCATTCTGCAGATGTGTATGGAGCATTGACCTGGTGCCAGGCACCCAGTGGTGGTCAAAGGCTGGGCCTTCGTGGCGCTTACATTCGAGCAGAGGAAGAAGCGTGTTGCTCCTGACCTCCCCAAACCTGCCAGAGATGGCTTGCAGGCCAGCAGACTCCGTGGGAGCTCCTTCGTGAAACGACTGTCCCTGAAAGTCATACGGTTCAAGACGAGATTGTTCCTTGAAGGTTTCTCACATACGCTGCTGGTTGTCTGCAGAGAAAAGCGAGCAGGTCTCCCGTGGAAGGTCCTCATGGAGTCCGTTGTTCAAGTTCATTCAGTGCTTGGGCCGGGCCCAGGTCTGGATGGCTTGGGTACAAATAATTATAAGATGCGTCCTTAGGCAAGAAACAAGAAATGTTGGAGAGGTTGTGGAGAAAGGGGAACCCTCTTACCCTGTTGGTGGGAACACAAGTTGGTGCAGTCACTTTGGAAAACAGCGTGGCGATTCCTTAAGAAATGAAAAATAGAGCTACCCTATGACCCCGCAATTGCACTTCTGGGCATTTACCCCAAAGATACAGATGTAGTGAAAAGAAGGGCCACCTGTACCCCAATGTTCATAGCAGCAATGGCCACAATAGCCAAACTGTGGAAGGAGCTGAGATGCCCTTCAACGGACGAATGGATAAAGAAGGTGTGGTTCATATATACAATGGAAAATTACGCAGCTATCAGAAAGGATGAACACCCAACATTTGCACTGACACAGATGGAACTGGAGGAGATGATGCTGCATGAAATAAGTCGAGCAGAGAAAATAAATTAACATATGGTTTCACTTATTTGCAGAACATAGGAAGAACATGGAGGACATTAGGAGAAGGAAGGGAAAAATGAAGGGGCTGGGGGAATCAGAGGGGAAGACGAGCCATGAGAGACTATGGGTTCCAGGAAATAGACCGAAGGTTTAGAGGGGAGGAGGGTGGGGATGGGTGAGCCCGGGGATGGGTTTTGAAGGCACGTACTGCAATGAGCACTGGGTGTTACACACAAACAATGAATCATGGAACATTGCATCAAAAACTAATGATGTACTGTATAGTGACTAACACAACATTAAAAAAAAAAAAAAAAAGATGGGTCCTTAGACTCCAAAAGATCACATTTTAGGTGGGAGCCATGTCATTAATTAAAGACTCCACTAAAGAGGGATGAGGATGGTAAGAAAGGCAGAAACAATGTGTCTTGAGCAGAAGAAGGAGATTGAGGAAGTCAGGAAAGACAGGTGACATTTGAGCTCTGCTTGGAAGACTGTGTGGGAGCAAAACTCAAGCTGTCCCTTCATGGCGGCCTCTCTGAGAAGCACCCCCAGCTCACTCAAAACCCCCTCAGCCCCTGGGGACAACTTCAGTGGGTCTCGCTTCCTGAGAGCTCCACCATCTGGTGCTTGAAACCCCCCACAGGTTTTGGCCCAGAGTCTACCAGCTGTGGTAGGAACATGTTCCAGGACAGGGAGCTCATGACCTTTGACTCATGACCTTTCAGACTGTTCTGACTGTGGTATTCTTTTTCCCTTTTGAGCCCAAATCTGCCTTTTGATTTTCTATCGGTTCTGCCCCCAAGAATCACACAGACTTGACCAATAGCTGTCACTCCCAGAAGCGCACTGGACACCTTCAGCGTCCCAGCCAGTGTGCTGGCACCATCCAGGCTGCCAGGATCTCACAGGCCGGCGCGTGGTTTCTGCACTATTGTGGGTAAGTGTTGAGATACGGATAAGGCGAGGTGCTGGAGGACACACAGAGGGGCCCTCTTACCCAGTCTTGAAAGGTCAAGAGGAGGCTCCCCATAGGAAGCAATATTTACTCCAAGGTCTGCAGTACCACACCCAGCTAGGCCCCAAAGGCCCAGAGAAGCAGCCACTACTCATGAGAGATGGAAAGATTATTGCCTTTTGAATTGCGTGTTTATTATCCAGAAGCGAATACTAGAGGCTTCTAATTGTGGCAGCCCTGCCCCCTGTTCAGTGAAATACCCAGATGTGGAAAGGAGTGTCACCGCAGAGAAGTCCCAGGGATGGGGAGGGTAGCAGGGTGCTCTCCTGTCCCCCCAGCACCTGCTCGTGTAAGACCAACACACAGTAGGTGTACAATCCGTGTGTGTGGAAGGGAATGGGCAGCCTTTGGATTATTTCCCAAGCATGGTCCTGATGCTTTCCAACCAGCTTTGCTGTGAAAGTTTGGAGAAGCCAGGGTACGGTGAGGGATGATGGAGAGAAAGGGTAGGCACGGGACCTTCACTTTAGGAAGCAAATGAAAGAGAGTATGCCTTCACATGGTCGTCCTCCCACCACATCTGGGCCCTGAGCAGCACAGACTTTGGAGGATGAGCTCTGTCAAGATGGGCTTTAACTCCTAAAGGCACAATGACTATGTATAAGAAGCAGGAGGTTTCCCCAAAAGAGGAAACCCTGGTCATTCCTTGAGGAAGAGCTTTTTAAATCCTACCCAGAGCCTGTCTGTCTTTGGGAGGGATCCCAAAAGTGTTTCCTCAGGCCCTGAACCCCATTCCTGGTGGTCCTGACCAGTCCAGCCCCTAGCTCTCTGATTCCTGGACCACCAGGATCTGATAGGCTGGGCCACTCCCTCCAGGAGGCAAAGTCAGATCTCCTTGAACTCAAATGACACTTCAACTCTTGGCCTGGTCACCAAGGAGGGGCCTGACGAATCTTCCTGTAGTTTGAAGATGTGTCCCAGGACCCTCCGGGATCTTTCCCAGATGCCCGTTTCCAGCCGCAACTCTGAAATTGACTTTCTGCTTCCAAACAAGGTAAGCCAAGGGACCATGCCTGGCCTCGCCTCCTACCACTGACCACCACAACACAGTCTCCACCGGCCTAGAGGCCACCAGGCCACAGACCCCAAGCGTGGCCCAGACTCTTCAGAACTTGGAATCTGGCACTGCTGAGCCGATTCAGACCTCTATTTCCAAGTCACTTGGAGAAAACCTGCCATTGTCAGATGCCCAAGTCTCCACTGAGCAGCCAGCCCTCCCCAGGATATTGCCCCAGGTCCCATCAAGGTCAGGCATGACCAGAAACTCAAGTTTGGGGTCGGCTCTCTGAAAAATCTGAAATGTGGGGAATTTACCTCTGAGTGAGAATTTCCGTACCACTCCCCTGCCCTGGCCTTCTGCACAGACAATACGAGTTTTGTTCTTATTTAACAAGAAAGTCAAACCAAACCAAAACAAAAACAAAAGCTGGAGCCAACCCCAAACAAAGGCCTCTCCTCCAGTCAAACCCTGTAGTCCAGGTAAGCTCAGCTCCCACCTCATGCCCAGAAAACCGGTTTGCCCAGACCTAAAGCGATTACCAGCTCCCTTGGTGCATTGGGTACGCAGAAACAGAGCTCTGGGCTCTTGCTCTCGGAGGCCCTGTGGTCAGATGATCAAGTCTCCTCATTTCTTTGTTGTCCTTTTCCATGCTGGAGTCTGTTGGTTTTGCTGAGCTCATAAAAGGCAGGAACTTGCCTTCTCAGGTTACAAATGCAGCAGCTAATTCCTGGGTCATGCGCGCGCGCGCACACACACACACACACACACACACACACACACACAGTATAATAGCTGGATCTTTCCAGCATACGTTTCTTGATCGCATAGGCGTTATCAGCATTTTTCCTGGCATTTGCTTCACCTGTAAAAGTTACCAACTCCCCTTCCATCTGTGGCCATCCATGTCAGCGAGGTGGGGCTGGGCAGGCTCTCCCTGGCTCTGGGCCCTAGCCATCCGGCTCTTCAATCTGTGTTGCCTTGGTCAACAGACTGATACAGGGTCCGTCCAGCCTCTGCTGAGGACTCGTGAACACCGTGCTCCTAGGAAGAAAGCCACCTGCTTCCCCGACCTCCCTCAGCACTCAGGGGCTCAGCTCCCGCTACCACATCCTCTGGACCCCCAGTGGTGGGTGCTTCCTTCCTGAGTGTGCATTCACCCTATGCAATCCGGACAATCTCCAGTTTATCAAGAACCTCTGAATTCAAGCTATTCTTCCATCACTTAGCCAAGCACCTACTCTGTACCAGACCCTACTCGAGACGCTGGGGTTGCAAGAATGATGTGATACCTCGAGGAGGTTACAGTTGAAAAAAAGACACTCTTGACAAACGAGAGTTACTATTATACACTCACTTATGCAGGACATTTATTCCACCTCTACTTGGTGCTGAAAGTGCTAAGATGAACCCACTAGAGGGAACGTAACCAAGATTTACTGAGGACTTAGGATAAGCTGGGCTCTCTGCCAAGTACTTGGGTTGATCTTATTTAATCTTCAAAATTATTTCCACCCTACAAATAGAAAACCTGAGGTCGTCGAGAATAAAAGCAATTGGCCCCAAAATGCACAGATGGGGAGCACCTAGGTGGCTCAGTCAGTTAAGGGTCTGCTTTCATCTCAGGTCACGATCTCAGGGTCCTGGGATCGAGTCCCGCGTCGGGCTGCCCGTTCTGCAGGGAGCCTGCTTCTCCCTCTGCCCCTCCTCCCACTCGTTCTCTCAATCTCTCATGAGTCAATCTTAGGATGCTGAGCCTTCCGAATTTTCTTGGCTAACTGGTGAGGCTGCTTTCTAGTTGGTCGCCATGTCCCGGAAGCAGGCTGGACCACCTTAGCCTCCTGGAAAACTCCTGGCTTTCTAAGCCTGATTAGCACCCCTTTCCCCTTTGAGTTGTTTATGCTTCCTTGCAGTTCATCTTTGTTCTTTCCAACTTGGCAGGGAACCAACTCTACAGTCTGTGATTTCTACCATTACCCATGAAGTAAAAACTTTGAACAATTCTCCCTTGGCAGAGCTGAACGCACCTTCCGAGAAACCAGGCTGGCTAATTTATGTTGCTGTTATCTTGTGCATGGAGTCTGGATCTCCATGTGGCCTACGATTCTAGACTCCTTTAGAGGAAATCCGTAGCCACAATATCGTTCAGTCTAGAGAAGGGGGATGGATAGATGGATCCTCCCCTTTAGGGTCAGCCTGGTTATGTGACCAGATATCACACTTTCCCTTATTTGGAGACTGCTGAAGAATGTGTATTTTCCAAGTGACTTTTTGTTAGCACTCATATAAATAATACTTTTTATTCTGTCAGAGTCCCATTTATAATCTTTCTGCCATTAAAAAGCAAATGCATTCCTGCATTCCTTTTAGGTGCCTCCAGAAGGTTTCAATTGTTTACCCAAAGGTCAAACAAGTTCTGGAATGAAATGAAATCAATCATTAACAAAGTGATGAGAAACTTGCTCCTGGTAACATTTGTTTCTTCCCTTTTCAGGATTCAAGAGAGAAGAAAAATAGCTCTCAATGACAGCCAAGGGACAGAGGTCCTAGAGTCGTAAAAGCCCAAGGTCTGGTCCCATAGCCCTTCGAATTGTACTTTCAGGTCACAATTTCTAAAATAGAAAACATGGGCCATTCATGCCAGGCTCCCAAACCAGGATCCAAAACGCCCCAGCTTTTCCGGCACTCAATGCTCAGCCTACAGTCCCTACGGTTGCACACATCCAGCCATGCAGGTGGTCCTGGGAAGGACGGCCTACAGCCTTGGAAAACGTGCTCCTGCTCCTGCCTGCTCATCCCAGGATCCCTGGGAGTACTTCCCCAGGCAGCTTGTTGGGCCAAGCATCTGGAGGGGCCTGAGAAGGCCTCCTCTCCATTGGTATTGTCAGGGCCCAAAGCCCTGCCTTATGGAAGCACTTTCTGAACCTCCCCGGACTCGGCCCCTCTGATAAAAATAGCTCGTTACTCGTCACTGCTGCGTCACACATAACTCATGTCAAAATGGCAGTTTCTCTGCTTCCTTCTTCCCAGGCACCTAAGGACCACCGGAACCTCTATGTGGCCCAGCCGTTCTGTAATAACCCTCCCCCTTGTTCCCCACAGCAGCTGTTCAAAATCTCTGTCGTGTCCTTAGGTCTCTTAGACGTTGGTGCTCCCTACAGAGCATGACCTGATAGCACACGCTGAGGTGGTTCAGTCGGTTAAGCATCCAGCTCTTGATTTCGGCTCAGATCATGATCTCAGTCAGGGTCATGGTCGAGCCCCACATTGGACTCTGCGCTCAGTGGGGAGTCTGCTTGAGATTCTCTGCCCTGTCCCCAAAATAGATAAATAAATCTTTTTTTTTTTTAAAGGAAGTTGGTTGTCCCTAAATTTCTGTCTTTAATTTATTCTTTCTTTCTTTCTTTCATTCATTCATTCATTCATACTGCAGTTCTTTCCAAGCGCCATACTGGGCATTAGGGACACGGCAATGACACAACAGACATGGCCTCTAGGCTCATCATGAAGCTTATGATCTGGCTTCCAGTCTCCTCTCCCTCCACATACTCTTCCCGGGGCATCTTCTCCCTTCTCCAAGACTCCTACCGCTGCCTGGGCCCTGACGGCTCTCTCTTTGTTCAGCTGGCCCATAAGTCCATCCAACCACGTGCCAGGTGGTCCCACATGGGCATCCTGACTTGTGGCTGGCAATGAGGAAACAAGTGTCCATGCAGAGAAGGACAGTCCACCATCATGACCACAGATCATATCCCCGAATGCTTTTTATCCTGGGGATGCCTGTTCCAATTCCAGATGAAACCACCATGCTAGGGCTCTCAGGAGTGCTGCATCTCTTTCCCACCTGTCCAGACATGGATGACATTATTCGCAGCAGAGCTAAATCCTGGCCAGAACATTTAGCGAGACTTTATTGAAGGTTCCAAAAGAACAGAAGGGAATTTGAGGAGCTTGGGTGGCTGAGTTGGTTGAGCATCCGACTCTCGGTTTCAGCTCAGGTCAGGATTTCAGGGTCATGAGGTAGAGCCCCATGTCAGGCTCCATGCTCAGCACAGAGTCTGCTTGAGATTCTCTCTCTCCCTGGCCTTCTGCCCCTCCCCCACTCATGCACCCTCTCTCTTTCAAATAAATAAATATCTTAAAAAAAAAAAAAAACAGAAGAGAATTTTAACTCACCAGGGGTAACTTAACAATCGGGTGTTGGATATGGCTTCTCCTGAAGCCCACTGTCCTGGATGGCCCTCATGGGGTCCCCGCCTAACTTGGCCACCGACCTAGAGCAGAAGTCTCCTCCCCAACCCACAGCACATCACCACCCAGCAAAATCTTAAAATCACCTAAAGCAGTTCTTCAGAAGACAAAGGAGCTCCCTTTCCCTGTTGCCTAAATGCAACTTTCTAAGACCTATCTCCCAGTACTTGCTTTTTCCAAGGAAGGTTGATCTGATGAATGTCTCATCCCTTCAGGGGAGACTTTCCTCATCCATATAGATTGCAGCCTTTCCCCAAGACCTGAACAGCACACACTAGTCTAACTGTACAGAAAGTACGTGGATTGTGGTCTGAGAAGGAAGGTGAGAACCAGAAAGATGGTGTTCATCCAAAGGTACCCCAGAGTTGGTGCATATAAAACCATACTCCACACGGACTTCCAGAGCCCTGACTCCAGATCAGCCCAGACTTGCTTATTCTTGCCTTAAATAATGGCATCAGCATCCTCGTCACCCAAGCCAGAATCCTGGGGGTCAGCATGGTGCCCCCCACTCATATTCCCATATCTTCTACCTCCTGGATGCCTTTCCGATCTGCCCTCTCCTCCCCATGTTGGTGCCTTGGTTCAGGTCTGGACCAGGACCAGGAAGAAGTCTTCCTCACTGACCTTCCTGCTCCTGGCTTCAGTCCATCCTCCACACTGCAGTCGGGGATTTTTTTCTAAAATCAGTATCCCACCATATACGTACTTGTCATCCCAGAGCCAGACAGCCTGGGTTCAAATCCGTATGAGTTCTGTGACCATGAACTAGTTGTCTAACATTCTACAGCTCAGTTATCCCACCAGGAAGTGATGATAACAGCACCAACCCGAGTGTGGTCATAGAGATTATGGTATACTGCTTCTAAAATGGCTCACCCCAAAAGAGAAAAAAACAAAATGGCTCCCAATAGTCCCGCCTTCTGGGGTGCATGCCCTTGGGTAATGCCCTCCCACTGACTGAGCACTGGACCCAGCTACTTGCTTCTAATAAAGAGAATACAGCCAAAGTAATGGGATGTTACTTCCAAGATTAGATTATAGAGGATTTGCATTGCTGTCCTGCCCACACTCTTCCTTCCTCTGGCTCTCTCCTCTCTCACCGGCTCTGATAGAGCAAGCTTCCATGTTGTGACTGCCCTATGGAGAGGCCTACATGGCAAGGAGCTGCGAATGCGGCTTCAGCCAGTGAGAACGGAATCCTGCCAGCAGCCAAGTGAGGGAGCTGGAGAACAGATCCTTCCCCTAGGGGAGCCTGGAGATAAATCAAGTCCCAGCCAAAATGTTGCTTACAATTTTAGGAGAGACCCTGAGCCAGACCCTTAGCCACAGCTAAGCTGTGCATTCCTGACTCACAGAAACTGAGAGATAATAAATGTTCTGAGCCACCAAGTTTTGAGATAATCTGTTATGCAACGACAGATAACTAATACAGAGATTAAATTAAATGATACAGATGAAGAGCTTAGAATAGGACCTGACGCAAAGCCAACAAATACTAGCTCTCATTATCATCATTATTGTTACTTGTTCAGACATCCTGCTAGATGGAAAGCTCTAGGAGGGGATGGAAGATGCCCGTCTATTTGTCTACTGGGTCCCAAGCTCTTGGTATAATGCTAAGCACAGACTGAGTCTTTTAGTCAACAGGAAATACTGATGAGTAAAAGAATGGGCAGGAAGGAATGAACTGGGTCCTCCAGACTCTTACCACTCAGGCCAGAAAAGGGGCTGCTGAGAGCAGCTCGAGTGCCCAGGTTCTCCCTCCAGCCAGAAGATGGACCAAGTAAAGTGGTAAGGGACTGTCCCCCAACAGGCTAGAGTACAAACTCGCTTTGTGGTATTTCAGCCTCCTGGAGCCCAGGCTGTATGTTTCCCAGGAGCACAGTTAGCACAAAGCTCCCCCTTGTATCCACCCGCATCCCTGGAAGGCACAGAGAAAACAATGAAACCATCATCACCCAACTTCTCTCCTGGCCTGTGTGTGGAAGGGAGGGCAGGGGAGCGGCTGTGTTTGTCTTGGCTGGGTAACATCATTTTTCTTCACTGAAGAAATATATGCCAGAGGGCCTAAAAGTAGAAGGTAGTTCTCACCCAAGAGAACTTTTTTCTGCAGAGGCCAGGCCGCACAGTAATACAAAGAAGCTGTATCTCCTACCTACACATCACTGGGCCCTGCTTTTAAACTCAGTTAAAATGTCCCCTCCTCCATGAAGCCTTCCCCCAACTTCCCAGGCTTCTGTTGTGCCCTGGGCCTCACGTTGTATTCAACATGCTGTATTCAGATCACTAGTGAATGCATTCCCGGAATTACCAGGCCCACCAGGCCAGGGACCTTGCCCTATTTGCTTTTGTATCTCTCATCTCAGCAGCGCTGGACAAAGTAGGTGCCAATGTTGAATGAATTACAGAGAGCTGTTGCATTCTGAATTCAGGAGTGGCAGAAATAAATCTCTAGAAGGGCTTGAAACCCCCCTTTGCACAAGAATATAGAAAAGATAAGGGGGTTCTGTGTAGTTCATCTTAGAAGGGAGGCTCTTAGCAAGTGCTGTACCCTCTGGGGTAAGGAAGTCAAGACTGCAGGGAGAGACCCCCCTCAGTCTGAGGAATTTCAGCTACTTTCCTACTAGATGGCTTCCCTCCCTGTGCATGAGCAAGGACTCTCCCTTATTCTGATCCAGTGGTTCTCAAAGTGTGGCCCCCAGTCTAGCAGGATCACTTAGGACCTTGCTAGAAATTCAGGTTTTTGGACCCCACCTCAGACCTACTGGATCAGAAACTCTGCAGGCTAGGCCCAGCCATCTGTGTTTTAACCAGCCCTCCATGTCATTCTGACGCATGCTTAAGTTTGAAAACCACTATTCCTAAGTACACTGAAAAAGAAGAACACACATGTGAAAAAGAACTTAGAAATACAATCCAGATCAATTTAAAATTAAGATTAAACAAGAACCCGAGCCAATACCCCTTGCTACCAAATGCCCAGGATCAGTGAAACACCCCACTATTCTCTACAAAACAGCTCAACAGGCAATTAGATGAACTCAGCACATTTATTTTAAATGTGCAAAATGAATTTTCATATCCTAAGAGTAACACCAGATGTTTTACCTCTTTTTCCTAATTGATTTTCCAGCCTACAGCAATCCGTCTTTATATTTTCCAGTTGGATCCGAACACAGCAAGAAGAGTGTGTTCCGGCAGGATTTAGTAAATGCCATGCATTTTAAAACAAGCATAACTCAAGCCGCCATGCGTCATCTGGGTGGTTGTCTCCCCAAAATACAAGGGAAAAAAAAAAAAAAACACAGAAGCTATAGGTACCAGGCAGATTTGAGCAGGCAGGAAATCCAGAAAAGGCCCTTTCAAAGGGCCGGGTCTCCAGGCTCTTGGCTGGTTACAAAGCTGAGTCCTGGGCAGCGAGCCCAGGCCTGAGCTCTTCTCCACAGAGTCCTGCACTCCCTGGTACAGAAGGATTTGCTCCTTGTAAAACCTGCGAGTCAACATTTTGTTTTTCAATGGGAAGTTTTGTCTTTAAAACGGAGAAGAGAAAGGCTGAAGGCAGATTCCCCTCTGTGGGCTGAGGGCCTGGCTGCTCTGGAGGCCCCGATCTGGGCAGGTTGAAATGGGTGAAAGGTCACCAGCAACCAGGTTTGCCTCACACAACAAAAGCCCTTGGGAGTCTGGGAAAAGACCGGGAATTAAAGCCCCAAGCTTTCTAGCAAAGGACTTCAAAAGGAAGCTTCTCTGTCTCTGTGGGGCGTAGGGGAGATAGGGAGAAGCAGCAGCTGAGTGCTAGGAAGCCAGAAAGTGATGATTGCAAAAAAACAAAAAAACAAAAAAACACACATCTTAGGTCGTCCAGAGAGGGGGGGGCACTATTAGCCGCTTTCCCTAGCAGCTGCTGAGAGCTGGCAGGTCTGAGCCCTGCCGCCTGGAGCAGGATTTCAATGTGGTCTCCAAGTAAAATTCTGCCTGGCCCCCTGCCCCCACTGGTTCTGAGACCCCCTGCAGCTGGCTAAGTGTCTGAAATTGGAGCTCATCCTGCTTAAATCTCAAAATGTGGCTGCCCCAACTTTAAGGAACAGCCACCCCAAACATCCAGGCTTCTGTCCATGATGTGCCCAGTTTCTGAACTTGGAATACAGCATTCTAGCTTCCGTGTAGACACACAGATGAAAATTGGATGATCGAAGGATCAGGTCATGATTTCAACTCTCCCAGGCTTCTACCCCAGAGCTCCTGCCCAAAAGTAACAACCCACAGTCTTATGGAGTGCTGTGGAACCCTCTGAGGTTGTAAAAGGAAGCCAGTAACCGGCCTCCTAGACAGAGAGCTTAGCCCCACACCTGTGATTAATAAAAAAAGGTTACCTCAATTTAAAATGCACAAATGACAACTTTCTAAGTCTCAAGGAGTAGGAAGCAAAGGCCCCACAGACTTTAGACACAATGTCTTAAAGACATACAGACAGTACACATTACGTCAAAAGTTTGGGCACTGAGTGCCTGGGTACACCAGTCATCTTCTTCTGGGATGGGGATAGGAGTAACTGGTCTCCCATGCCCATCCAAACCCCACACATCCCCCCAAAGGATTTCAGCCTCATTTACCACAAATGCCATCAGGAAAATGGGAGTAGTGGCAAGAAAGTATCTTGTCTAGCAGGAGTCTCCCCCTGCCCCAAATTCAAGAAGATAAATTTTTACATGCTATTAAACCACAGGAGCCATTTTATAAACGTCATCATCATAGTCTTTTAATATTTTACATAAAAAACTGTATACACAGCTTATAGAACTTTTATGTAAACATCATAAGCTCACCACTTTGTCATTTGTCAGTTTATTTAAAAAATAAAAAAACAAGACAACAATTTAGTAGAAGTACCACTGGGTGGGGAAGGGAGGGTGAGAAAGGAGAGACTAGGGGCAGGTTCATTCTCTGTACAAAGATGCAGAGAAAATTTCACATAGCTTTTCGAGACTGCCTTGTGAAGAGGAAAAAAAAGGGGGGGGGGCAGTTAAATAGGTCCCAATACTTGTTACTGCCCTTTATCAAAATAGTGTGCATCCGTGCACAAATAAAATCCCAAAACAGTGTTGCCACTTTTTCAAGAAAACAAAAATTAGTGGTTTCTTTTTCCTCTTTTTTAAAAGTCATCATCTTTAAAAGAAAAAAAAAATCAGAAGTAGATGAGGTTACAGCGTACAAGGGTGGTCAGAATGCTACTGTCTTATGCAAATGACAAGTGCATTAAGTGTCAAACAATAAAACAATTGTGCAAAGAATTATTTCCAAAAAAAAAAAAAACCCAACAAGTTTTAGTTTTTAAATAAATCAAATAACATCAGTTTCTCGGACTGAACAATTTCCACTTGTATGACAGGCACAAAGTTCGCTTATGGCAAAAAAACGACCCAAAGCACTCTCTCCCTCCTCCTGCCCAGGGCTGGCGAGGGGCTCGCCTGGGGCTGGCCCGCGGGAGACGAGAGTCTGGAAGCTGTGTCCTCTCAGCCCCGCGGCGGTTGCAAATGTCTTCCCCAGGGGTTGGAAAGATGGCCAAGTCCTGTTCATGCTTGGATGGGCGCCCGACCCAGGGTGGGCCGGAGCTCTTCTGGAGCCCTGTCACTCCACCCACCACCACCATTAAATAACACCATCCTACCTTCGAAAATAAAATTATATCTATATTTATATAACACCCCATCCTCCCCAGCCCTCCCCTCCCGCAGTTCCCGCGGTCTATGTTACAGACAAGGGATAGCAGGCGCTCGCTGGGTTCCGGGCGAACATCTGATGGGGCGCGGCTGCACCCCGGCGCCAAGCTGTTCTCCGGAGACCAGAGGCGGGGGTGGGTGAAAGTGGGGCGGGGGACTCGAACAAACACACAGCCACACGCTCTGAAGAGGCTTGGCTCTTCAGAAAAGGGTGCTCAGGGGACCCTTGGCACTCGGCAGGCGCCCGGGCCTGTGCAACACAGCCGGACGCACAGACACTGGAAAGGGGGCGCCCGGTGCCTCCCACGCCGATTCCCGGCGCCAGGGCCGGAGCCGGGTCACAGCTGCCGGGCCGAAAGGCAGACGTCAGGCAGTCCGGTGGGGTCCTTGGGGGCGCGGGTCTCCCTTTCTTCGGGCTCGAGGTGGGGGGAAGGGTGTCGGGCCCGAGAGGGGGAGCCGCGCCGGCGGGGGCAGGCAGGGCGGCCGCGGCCCTCATAGCACCTTGCAGCAGTTGATGCAGCCGTTCTGGGAGCCGTAGCGCTTCTGCAGCGCGGCGCGCGTGGCCGTCTCGAAGACCTCGCGCACGCCCTCCTTGGTCTTGGCCGAGCACTCGAGGTAGTCGTAGGCTTGGATGCGCACGGCCATGGCGCGGCCGTCATCCGTGCGCACGGGTTCCTGCTTCATGCGGGCCAGCTCCGTGCGGACGTGCTCGTCGCTGCGCAGGTCTTTCTTGTTGGCCACCAGGATGATGGGCACGTTGGGGCAGAAGTGCTTCACCTCGGGCACCCACTTCTCGGGGATGTTCTCCAGCGAATCGGGGCTGTCCACTGAGAAGCACATGAGGATCACGTCGGTGTCCGGGTAGGAGAGCGGCCGCAAGCGGTCGTAGTCCTCCTGGCCCGCCGTGTCCCACAGCGCCAGCTCCACCTGCTTGCCGTCCACCTCGATGTCGGCCACATAGTTCTCGAAGACGGTGGGCACGTACACCTCGGGGAACTCGTCCTTACTGAACACGATCAGCAGGCACGTCTTGCCGCACGCGCCGTCGCCCACCACCACCAGCTTCTTGCGGATGGCCGCCATGAGCGGGCCGGGCCCGGGCAGCAGGAGGGGGCCCGCGAACGCCTCGCTGCCGTCCCGCTCGCCGCTCACTGCTCACCTCGGGCTGCGCGCTGGGGGCGAGGGTCGCTAGCTGCACCCGGGCCCCGCGGCGGCGCGTTCTCTCGGGGCGCTCCGGCTGCCGCGGCGGGGGCGCGGGGGCATAGGGCGCGCCGTGCGTCTCTGCGCTGCTCCCGGGCGGTGGCCGCTCTTCTCGCCCCGGGCCCGGGGTCCGCGCCTTTGTGCGCAAGCGGCGGCTGGAACCGCGGAGCCGGCCCGGTCCCCTCCCCGGCTTCTATGGGTCTCGCCTGGGTACAGGAGAGCGCTCGACTACAGCCGGACTGCGGTGGCAGATGCGGGCTGCGGCCCTAGCGCCCGCTATTTAAAGAGTTCGGCCACTTTCTTAATATAGCCGCCCAATGGGAAGCGAGCCGACTGAGCTCATCGCTGCGGAGCTTGGCTCTGATTGGCCACCCGCTGCAGCCCAGGGGCGGGGCCGGCCGAGCTTGATTGACGGCCCAGGCCGCGGGGCTGGGAGAGGCGGCGACTGGGGAGTCTGCGCCTCCGCTGGCGCTGCGGGGCTCCGGCCGCACCAGCGTTCCCTCCCTTTGCCGCGTCTTCTGCGCGCCGGGCCAAGGCCCCGAGCTGGCGGCCCGGAGCCTGCGGGGCCTGGACGAGCGGTTCCGAGAGAAGGCAGCACTTTGTGGGGGCGTTGGCGACTCCCTCCCACTCCAATTGTCCCGCTTCGGTGCAAACTCCCGGCGGTGGCCGGACCTGTGGGGGAGGGAGTGGCTCCTTTAAGCGGTTTTGTTTTTAAATAAACACATGCACACACGCAGACACACACGTTTGTTTCCTGGGAAGGTTCTGTTCTTTTCTTTCAGAAACGGCCCTTTCCTGGTCTGGTCCGCCCCTCCCAACTCCCCCACCCGGGGGCTCTTCCTGGGACAGCTCTAGATTTGGACCCCTGAGGCCCAGAGCTGACTGTGAGCTGAGTGGGCCTGGGCCTAGCCTCCAGCTCTTCCAAGTCCTCTCGCCTCCCCTCTTCCTCCCCACCCTCCACCCCCTCCACCCACACCCCCTACATCTCTAGGGGAAGATTAGGGGCAGGAGGGATGGTGGAAAAGGAAGGTTGGGGCTGTTTGCTGGACTTCAGGTCCACTGGGAGGAAGTCACAAGGCAGAAAACCGCAGCTTCAGCCCGGGATTGAATAATGAATTCAGATCCTGGTAGTCAGGCTGTGAACTGCCTGAAGTAAATTGTACAATAAAACCCAACAACCTCTCACCCCACTGGGCAAGAAGAGGATGAGGCCTAAGGCAGGGGACAGAGAGGGGGGCACGGGGAGTTTGCAGGCGAGGACACAACAAATTAGTGTCTGGTGGGGTGCTAGCTCTTCTCCTAGACACCAGGACTTGATTGATCTATCCCAGAGTCTGATCTAGAAGGATTTCAGGCAAAGGATTTCACAGGACAGAAGAGGGAGGAGGGGGACAGAGGGAGGGCTTGGCTGGAAGAAGGAAGAGCTTGAGAAAAACAGAGAGGTGGAAAAGAATAAGACAAACTCTAAAATCGGGGACTCACTTAGTGTGACTGCACTTGATAGAGAGAGTTGAAACTCAGGTTGAGGCCAATCATGGAGGGCTGAAGTACGAACAGCACAGACTGGGCCATATCCATTATAGAGGCAGAAGGATGCTTACTGGTTTTTTAGCAAAGGAGAGACTCCCACATCATGATGAGGTTATGGCCTCATATTTCTGCCTCCCTCTCTACGACTGGAAGCTGGTGGAGCGCCAGGATTCTGTCTTACCTCAGCATCTTGAAGCCCTAGCACGATGCCTGACCCTATGAAAGAATCAGTAAAATGACTGTGGAGAATTCACCTAAATGCTCAGGAACTCGGAACTTCCTGGGGTCTCCTACCTCAGACTCCAGCCTCTGCGCTAACAGCCATCCAACCAAGCCCAAACAGCCGGCTGTAACTAAGCTGTGGTGTTTTCACGTGGGATTCCTATGTTGAGGTCTGGGTCTCTACATGAACATCACAGACATAACAAGTCAAATAAGACAGTAGTGCCATAATCCCTAGAGCCTGTCCAAAAGGGAACTTATTGAAATGCCCCAACACCCTTCCCTCATACTGGATAAGCTCCACTGGTTTTGTTTTTCTGAACTAAGGAACTAAATTGTCAACAAGTAAATAATTTTTCCTCAGTGGGATCCCACAGGAGAAGAGAAGGGTGGTTTTGATCATTGGTTTAGGTTCCCATCCAGAAACTTTTCTTTTTTCTTTTTTTCTCTTTCCTTTTTTCCTCTTCTTCTTCTTCTTCTTCTTTTTTCTTCTTCTTCACTTAGTCTATTAGAAAAATCTTATCTAAATTTTTTGTTTTAGTCAAAACCTTTTATAGCTGCATTGTTAAAACACAGCTTTCCTTTATCTTAATATAGCTTGGGAAACTTGGCTGTGTCCTTAAGCTTCAAATAGTAAGAAATTATCAAACAAAACTTTGTACCATGTATTTTTTGAGAAACTGAAACACAAAGAATCAGGAAGAGGGATTCAATTCACTCATTTCCTGACCCTCAGACATAATATATGAGTGTTCCAAGCCTGAACTTCAATATCGCAATAATTTCTAAAAATACTCGGTTGGTAAATATGCCAAAGTAAACAAATAGAAAAATCCGTGTTCTGCCGCAAGTTCTCTTCATGCTGTTCATTTTTATGTCTGGGATACGTTGACAAATTCTGTGGAAACGGACTACTTTGAAGACCGCACCACTCACAGTATAAACTTTTCCAAACTAGGTGATGTGCCCGACAGGCTCCTCCCTGCGTCCCTCTCCCTGCGCAGGACACGCCCACTGAAGGGCAAGGGCGGGGATTGGTCCGTGAGAAGAAATCGTGTTACAAATTAGCTTTATTAACATATGGACTCACTGTGTGACAGACACCTACACCAGTGAGAGAGGGAAATGATCCCTCTGACAAAAGGAAGATGTTAATCTATCTCCAATCTTCAGTTTCGTTTACTTGGGGTGTTTTGTTTGGTTTTGTCCAGTGTTTCCTACAGATCCTGTAAATCACCCCCCAGCGGCTCTCAGACAAGACCAGAGACTGGAATGTTCATTAGATTTTAGTGCCACCTTGTGGCAGTCTTAACAGGGTTTGTTTGTTTTCTCCCCTTTGAAAAAAGAAAAAGAAAAAAAATATATATATATATATATTTACATTTATATATACACACACATATGTATGTATATATAATGAAGATATTATAAAAAGTCTTATCTAGTTAAAAAGCATGCATTTTATGACTATTTTTATTTTAAGATTTTTTTCACGGGATGTCAAACTCTAGTTTTACAAATAGATTCTTTAGGAATTCTTCACATATATATTTGTATATATAGTCACATAGATATTTATTCATACATACAACTATTTTTATATACACTTAAGAAATTAATTCTTTCCTAAATAGTAACTTCTTTTTTTCTTTTCAAGCAGGCTCCACACAGTGGAGCCCAAACCAGTGCTTGAACTCATGACCCTGAGATTAAGATCTGAGCTGAGACCCAGGAGCCAAAGCTGAACTTATGAGCCACCCAGGCGCCCCTAAATAGTAATTTCTAAAAGAGATTTGAAGAAAGAGATTAAAAGCTATTGAATCTCACTAATTTACATAATAATAGACTTCTCTTACCCTAAATATACAGGAATGTAAAACAATTTTAACTACAAAAATCTTCTTTTTTCTTCAATTCAGAAAGGAATTAATGGATATTCTGGTATAATTAGAAGTAATAATGATTTATTTACCAATAAGCCTTTACTGGGAATCAGCAACGCCATAGACATTCCTGACAGCATTTGATTTTAAAATTTTTTTTCACTTTAAGGAGCAGCTTGAAGTGTCGAGGACTATTGTCAACCTTCTATCTCAGTGCAATGAGTTTTGAGAGGGAAAGGCTCTTGGAAAACCACTCATGCAATTGCATTGGGAAAACCAAGGTGGTCCACTTTGGTCCATTTGGGCCCATTCAGCCGTGAGTTACACAGCTGAGCCATCAGGCTACTTTCTAAGGTCTCCAGCTATGAGCAACAGCAGGTGAAACATCCCTCTCTCGCCCTGGGATTGTGGTCCAGTGAGACCCAGGCCCAAGACAGGGAAGGCTGGGCTCACGAGACAATGACCACAGCTAAACTGTTAAACTTCAGAATGTGGGCCCTGAGCTCAGATCAAGCGGATACCTGTCTGTCCAGTCCAGGGCCAGGTCAAGGGAAGTAGGCAGTGGGCAGTAGGGCAGCTCCTAATCACACTAAAATGGTTCTTTGTTCCGTCCCAGTAGCCGTGAGCTGCACGTGGCTGTTGAGAACTTGGAATGCTGCTCATGCCACTGAAGAGCTAACTTTTTAATGTTATCTGATTTTAATTAATTGAAATTGAAATAGAAAAGCTGATATTCAGGGTAGAGGAAACAGGGAGATGTTGATCTAAGAGTATGAACCTCCAGTTACAAGATAAATAAGTTCTAGGGATCTTCTGGGCAGCATGGGGACTGTAGTTAATAATACTGTATTAATACTTGCAAGTTGGTCGGAGAGTAGATCATAAATGTTCTCACCACAAAAAAGAGGCGGCAATTATGTGACATCATCAAGGGCTTAGCTAACACGGTGGCTGTGGTCATTCTGCAATACATAAGTATATCATATCAACACTTTAAACCTGTCCACCTAGAACTTACCCAACGTTTTACGTCAATTGTATCTCAATAATCATGGGGGGAAAAAGAATTGCATGAGTACGGATATAGACCACAAAGAAATTTAAAAAAAATAAAAACTGATATTTAATTCGGTTGGTAGGAAATTTTTACATACGTTTGAAACAACTTAGGTATGTGAATCTACTTTTTCCTACTGGAAATTTTAAGGAGTCTAAATACAGATAGAGTAATTTCAATGAATATTTAGCACCCGAGTTAAGTTGTAAACATGTAAAAAACACGTAAAATAGTCCATTAATAATTTGTATATTAATTATATATTGAAATGATAATATTTTAGATATAGTGAATATATTTTTAAATATAGTAGATTTAATGTGTTGGATATACTTGGGTATATAATTCAAATTAATTTACCTCTTTATGGTTTTTAATGTGACAACTAGAAAAAAATATTTTTACTATTATAAAAGTTTATTTAACAAAAAGTTCCATATGAAAATGCACACGACCTGATTTTTATATTGCAGTAAAACAGGTACTATAGAGAGGGGACATGTGGAAGCAGTTGATCTCTTCTGATGAACATACCCATTGTTTATACTCGTTCCAAGGCTTCTAACATGATCATACTCTTTCCTTGTATTACCACCGTTCCAATATTGTTCTGTTGCCCACTATTTGCCATCTCTACACATTCATCTATCACAAGATTCATAAACAGATCAAACCCCCATAATATTCCTTGGCCATGTCTGCCACCATTTAATTTCAATGATAATTTCTTGTCCATAAATCCTCTCAACTCAAGAGGGTAAGCTTGGGGGCCTGGGTGGCTCAGTGGGTTAAAGCCTCTGCCTTCAGCTCAGGTCATGATCCCAAGGTCCTGGGATCGAGCCCCACATCGGGCTCTCTGCTCAGCAGGGAGCCTGCTTCCTCCTCTCTCTCTGCCTGCCTCTCTGCCTACTTGTGATCTCTGTCTGTCAAAGAAATAAATAAAATCTTTAAAAAAAAAAAAAAAGAGGGTAAGCTTTGTTCATGGTGTCTACTCAGCGAGCTCAAAGGTACCTCCAAATGTAATTTGTGGCATTCCTCTCAGCTGGAAAATTTTAAATCACACACATGGAGGTGCCTGTCTGGCTCAGCATTTGCCTTCAGCTCAGATCATGATTCCAGGGTCCTGGAATTGAATCCTGCATTGGGCTCCCTGCTCAGCGGGGAGCCTGCTTCTCCCTCTCCCTCTACCTGCCACTCCCCCTGCTTATACTCTCTCTGTGTCAAATAAATAAAGTAAAATAAAATAAAATAACATATCTGTAAGTCCATGAGTGAGTACTCCCTCACTCATCACCTCAGGAAGTCACTTTTGTATGAACCCCCTGAAGACTGTTAATCTTCCTATGGTATAATTTCCTTTTATTTGTGCCAAACTCACTGCTGGGTTTTGTGTCAGAGAGCCCAGATACTCAGCTGAAGACTGGTTGGGACAATCTGGAGCCTTCCAACCCCCCTTCCCTCACTGCTCTCCAGCCCAGGCACCCCCATGCCCTTCATCTACCCCCCAGTAAAGCAGCAGCCCCCTCCCTGATATGTCCAACTCACATCCCAACACCGGGAGGTATGTTTTTGAACAGTAGAGGCTGTTTGGCCTTTCTGCGTGGTGACATATTTTCCTTTCCCAAAAAGAGAATCAAAATCTAGTCCCTTTCCAATTTTGGTAGTAAAGTAGGGGCTGTTGGTTGTTCTCTGGAACTCTCATGTTAAACCTCAGTCCTCTCAATTTAATTCAGCAAACATTTGATTGGGGAGGGGAGCAGTGGAGGGGAAGTAAGGGCACAAAAGATAGGAAGGGCATAGAACCCTCGTGTGAACACACACACACACACACACACACACACACACACAGGTGGGTTGCTCTAATATGTAAATGAAGGGTGGAGATGACTTCACACAGGAGGTGACATTTGAGCAGAGCCTTGACTAGCAAGTAGAATTTTTCCAGAAGGAAGAGATGCCCACTGGCACCATCGAAAGCACTGACTGTGTAGCTAGTATGTGCATAAAGCTTCCAGTCAGAGCCATTTGATGAAAAAGGAGAAGCAGCAACGGGCAGAAGTAGAAAAACGTTCCTCCTTCTATGTGGGAGATTTGCCTGATGGCAGCAGCCGTGTGAGGTCGGCCTTGCCCTGAGGCCCGGAAGGCAGAAAGGAAGGAGAGAGAACACACCATTATCAGCCGCTGTCATGACAAAACCACCCCAGCAAATGCTTGCCAGTTCTCTGGCAAGCACTCTGATCGCACATATCTTTGTTACTTTAGCGGAAGCTCCGGGAAAGTGGCATGGAGATGAAGTAAGCCGAAGGGAGGGGAGCCTCACACCGGGAGTCTGGAGACCTGCTCGCAAGGCCTCCCGGCTCCTAGGCGCCCAGCCTTGGGCAGACCCTCCCTTTCTGGTCTCAGTTTCCCCATAAAACACAGAACTCCAAGGCTGGAAACTTGGGTGTCACCAGGGATCCCGCAGGTCACATAACTGCATGTAACATGGGGCAGTGGTGGAAACTGGGGGGACCGGGAGAACATGCTGTATCTAAGTTCTCAAAGTCCAGAATTGAAAAGCAAACTATGGCATTGCCCAAAAAAAAGGCTCTGCCCAAGCAGAGCAGGCTAGATCTGGCCAGCAGAACCAGTTCGTGAACCCTGACTAGCTAAATTTCATTTTTAACGAATCAAAGGGGCTCACCTACAGAAAAATAATATCATTAATCCTCTCATAAAGTAAAAAAACTTATAAAGAAAAAAATTTTTTATTTTTATTATCCAAGACCTTATTTCTTTGACTTGCTTAAAGTGAGGTTCAAAAGATGAAATATTCTGGGAGCGCCCGGGTGGCTCAGTGGGTTAAAGCCTCTGCCTACGGCTCAGGTCATGATCCCAGGGTCCTGGGATCGAGCCCCGCATCAGGCTCTCTGCTCAGTGGGGAGCCTGCTTCCTCCTCTCTCTCTGCCTGCCTCTCTGCCTACTTGTGATCTCTGTCAAATAAATAAATAAAATCATTAAAAAAAAAAAGATGAAATATTCCGGAGTGTGGATTCTAAGGAAATGTGGTCTTACATAGAACATTCTCACAGCTGGAAGGGGGTTAGCATTCAGTTGGCGGGGGGAGGAATGTTACCCCCTTATGTCAATCCAGGGGGCAACAACACCAAGTTTTTTTTTTCTCTTCCCTGTTTTCAGTCTGGAAAGCAAATGACCTAATCGAAGTATTTATACAGAGATGAGTCACTTCTTGTGTTATCTTATGATGTCAGAATTTTGCAATAGGGCGGAGCTGAATTCACAATGGATCTCCACACTCCACTGTGGCTCCTAGTGAAGATGTGCCTGGGGCTATTTCTAGCACGAGACTGTATCAGGAGCCACTGCTCCGACCCACAGTCTGGGGAGCAGACGACACCGTCGTGAGGGTGATGGCTGTGTTTCACCCGCCCTCCTTGGGCCTCTGTTTCCACCCCAGCCACACAGGTGGATGGAACGTGGCTCCACAACAGACACCCCCTTCTCTGGAGGGTCCTCGATGAGAAAGGAGAGATGGGAGACTCTCTCTGTTAGACAGCTCTGTTGCGCTGCTTCGTCCTTGGAATGTGGAGTTGTGTGACTGCCCTTCCACGTGGTCACAGAGGATGCTGAAGAAAGCAGTTGATGAGTTGTAGTTTGGGAATCTCAGTGATATGCCCACGAAGCGACTGAACTTTATTCATTGCACTAACGTGCGCTGGTTGCCTCCCGCCTGCCAGGACCTCGGTCCAGGCTTTGAGGAGCTCAGGAGCTTAGCACATGTGGCGTCTCACAGCTGTTCAACTTCCGGTGCCTAAATGAGGTAGAGGCAGGGCTTGACGCTGACAGATAGCAGAATGGTGACAGCCACCGCTCTCATTCAATCATCTGTTCTGTGAACATACTCCGTGCTACCGGTGGGACACAGGAGGAATCAGATAGAGCCCCTGCCCTCAAAGGGCTCTAGCCCACAAATACGATGGCAACAGCGTGCAATAATTATAGCAACGGAGCGGAATACTTCAGTTCAGTGTGGTGAGGGCTACAGCCGGGAGACACAGGGGAGGGCCCTGAGGAGGTCAGAGAAGGCTTGACCTAAGTGGTGTGTTGGCACTTTGGTGGCCTTCAATGAACCACAACCCCTAGTATTCCTCTCTTGTGTGGTCCCCTGCCCTGATGAGTCTGAGATTGGGCTGTGACTGGGTTAGGCCAATGGCACATCAGCGAGAATGCAAGAGCTGCTGGATGAGCACTCACACGTTCCTCTTGGAATCCGGCCGCCATGCTTTAAGGAAACTCCGCCTACCACGTGGACAAGCCCACGTGGAAGAGACCTGCCCTCCCGACCTCGTCTCAGCCCAGCTCCAGCTGGTCAGTCAGCACCAACTGCCAGCTCTGTGGGTGGGGCCATTTGAACCTTCCTTCCTAACACCTCAACCAACGCCATGAGGAGTGGAAGACCGGCATGAGTCGACCCACAGAATCCTGAGAAATCATAAATCGTTACTGTTGTAAGCCACTCTCTGGCGGGATGGTTCATTCCCATCCCCCCATGGATGACCAAAACAAGCTGAGTCTCGATGATTGCAGAGAAGTTAGCCAGGCCAAGGGAGGAAAAGAAGGGCATTCTAGAGTATTCAGGTACTAGGCAGATCGACATGGCCGGCATATGGGGCATACGGTAGAGAGAAGCAAGGGCTGGAGCTGAGGAGACTGGCCAGGCTCGGATCGGAGCATCTGCAGATGAGTGAGGAATTCCCAAACCACCCCGAGGTTGTGATGCACCAAGAGGGCTCGCAGCGCTCAGTGCAGTTGTACTCACAGCTGTGGTTTATTAGAACAACAGGGTGCCAAGCGAGATTAGCAAAAGGAAAGGCACACGGGGCGAAGTCTGGGGAAACCCAGGTGCCAGAGAAATCGTCTTTCTTGAGGACGCTCTGTCCTCTCCCAGGGAGTCACACAGGACGCACTCACTTCCCCCAGCAGTGAGCTGTAACAACACGTGTAAAACCTTGCCAATCAAGGAAGCTTGTTAGAGCATCAGCACCTGGGATTTTTACCAGCAGTCATGATGCAGGATTTTTTATGCCAACCTGGCAAAGCTATGGCGCCCAGTTGTTTGGTCAAGCACCAATCTAGACGTTGCCATGAAAGTATTTTTCAGATGTGATTAACATGTAAACCAGTAGATTGTAAGTAATGTGATTACTCTCCACAGTGTGCGTGGGTCTCATCCAAGCAGTGTCAGACCTTACGCACAAGCCCGAGGCGGCCTGGAGAAGAGAGAATTGCAGAGACGACAGCATAGATCCCCGGCCTGTGTTTCCAGCCTGCTCCCCAGCAGAATTTGGGCTCCGCTCTGAATTCCCAGGCTGCCAGTCTGCCCTGCAGATTTCAGAGTTGCCAGCTTCCACAACTGCATGAGCCAATTTCTTAAAATGAATCATGCACTCTCTCTTTGTATGTATGGCCCATCGGTTCTGTTTCTCTGAAGAACGGTACTAAGTATTTTCTGTCCAGCGTGTGCCCAGATCCCAGACTCCCAGAAGAAATGGGGTACTTAGCATGGGTATAGTGTTTGCACAAACGGTTTAGGTAGAGTGAGCTGCTCTTCTAGGTTAACAGTGGGGACCCTCCTAAAATCTCAGTTCCCAGATGCCTGTCAAGGGCAACCGGCTGAGCAGGCCTTTTTTTTTTTTTTTTTTTTTTTTAGATTTTATTTATTTCAGAGAGAAAGTACAGAGGGAGAGGAAGAAGCAGACTCCCACCAAGCAGAGAGTAGAAAGCCGACAAGGGACTCGATCCCAAGACCCTGAGATGATGACCTGAGCTGAAGGCAGACGCTCAACCGACTGAGCCACCCAGGCGCCCTGAGCAGGTCTTTCTAAGAATAAGCGGTAGGTCTGCTGTGTTGACTCCTTTCTGTACAGAAGATAAGTAGTTTACATTGTAGGCAAAAGGGAATTACTGACTTTTTTAAGGTGTAAATAAATTATTCCACCAAAGATTCTAGGTGTGCATGAGGGAGAGAGGGAAGGATGACATACTGTTTTGTTTCATAAGGCCATGCCGGCAGCATGCGGGGGAGGGCCCAAAGAAGGGGCGAGTAGGGAACTAGGCCTCCAACTCACAGGTCTCTTTGATCAACCAGGCAGAGCAAGGATGGCGAGAGCAGCAGGAGCTGCGGAAGGCGTGTCCCCACTTCCAGGTGTTCCCTCCCGTCCCAGTCAGTGAGAGCCTCAGAGAGGGTGAGGATGTGTGTGTCTGTCTGTCTGTCTGTGTCTGAGTCTGAGTCTGTGTTTGCTCCCACACCGGTTCTCTGGAGAAGAGACAGGAGAAGGCTAGATCTATGGCCATCCGGGAGGAAGAGTCAGCTCTCCGGAACCCTGAGCCCCCACTCCCACCCCAGGGCCCCTGCCCTGGTGTCTCTCCTCCCACCACAATCCCCACAGGGCTTGAGATGCTGTGAATGCCAGCAGGGGTCAAAGGCCCAAGGAGAACCTCAAAGCAGGGAGCAATGCTAGGAGTAGAGCCCTAGGCTGTGCGGTCCGTGGACCAGCAACAGTAGCATTTCTTGCAATTCTTGCATTTCTTGTTAGAGGCCTAGAATCTTGGGCCCCAGTGCAGCCCAGGCCTCTAGAGAATCAGAACCCAGAGCTCCACAAAGTATGAACAGTGGAGTCTGAGAAGCACTGCCCTGTGTACCCCACCGACTGCGCTGGAGGAAGCCCGGCCTCGGAGGTTCAAGGGAGTGTGTGCTGAGCAGCTGGCCGGCAGCTTTCCCTGGGCCCACGGCTAACGGTCTGTGTGGTCCTGGGCATCATCGTCCTCCGTGAACCGGGCATTCACAGTGCCTCCCTCACTAAGATACTGTGAGTTAAATGAGTTACTGCATGTAGAGTATTTAGAACACACTATGTCCCTGGAAACTGTTAGCTGTCCTTCCGGAGGGCTCATCCAGCTGCTGCTTGTCCCCCCCACCATCAACACACGTGCACACACTCCCCCACCGCCAGGCGGGGGAGCGGCCATTCTTCCCTCGCACCTCCCTGATGGGACAAGACCCCTCCGGAGCTCCTGGAGGCCGTGTCTGAGGTGCCGCAGAAGGCGTCTGCTCCCACGTCCTAGGACAGCCCTTCAGTTCATGGAAAAGGACTCCCTCTCCAAGTCTGCTCATCTCCAGGCCCTTCTGGTCCCTAAGATCCCTTTCTGCAGGCCCTGGCTGCCTGCCTGGGAGCCCGCATCAGTGCACAGGGTGTTTTGCCTTTGCCCTTCTTAAGGGACCCTCCTGAGGTCGGGTCACGACTCCAGGGAGGGTCTCACCCAGCTCCTTCAGACCTGCTGCAGGGCAGGCCAGTCAGGTGGCTACAGGATGGGGGCCCCTGCAGGGGCGTTGCCACCAAGGTATCCCTGGGGAAGTGGCTTCCAAGCGCCCAGCAGAGTCCGCACGGAGCCAGGAGAACGTGGAACATTCTGGCATCCTGGCCAGCAGCTGCGGGGAGACCTGGGGAAAGGCAAGACCCTTCATTGGGCTCCCAGAATCATGAGAGGGTGGCCCAACTGTTCCTCCCATGTGTGGGAATCAACTTCAACAATGTCCCCTGTTACTGTTAGGAGAGGGCAGAGGGCGGCGCATCTCAAATGGGGAATGTGCATCGATCTCTTTTTTTTTTTTTTTTTTTAAGATTTTACTTATTTATTTTGAGAGAGAGAGAGAGAGCATGAATGAGGGGGAGGGGCAGAGGGAGAGGAAGAAGCAGACTTGACCACCCAGCAGGGAGCCCGATGCAGGGCTCAATCAAGGACCCTGGGATCATGACCTTAGCTGAAGGCAGCCGCGTAACCATCTGAGCCAGCCAGGCACCCCACGCTGCAATCTCTGGGCCACAGTTGAATTTAGAACTTCCTTTTCAACTTTTGGCTGATGTCCTTGAAATTTAAACAAAGTAAATAAGCCCCTAGGAATAATAATGCCAGTGACGATTATTAACCATAGGTAATATAACTAACATTTTCGGGACTTAGTGTTAGCTACCGTGAAATTCTTGACATGCATTATTTCATCTAATCATCTCAACAAGCCTGAGCAAGGTGTGACAGGGACAAACGGTATTAATATTGGCAGCCTATTCACCCCCCTTTGCCCGGTTCTAGAGGATTCTCGTTTCCCTGCTGGACAACAGGCTCTTTCCTATGATCATTAGTGGGGAGGAGAATCAAAATGAGCTGAAAGCCTGATTTGACTTACATTTTTGAAGGCTCTGGAGCTTCTCCAAGAAAAAAAAATACAACTTGTCCAAAAGGCCAGAAAAGTGGTCAAGAGAGAAGTGGGGGTAAGAGAGGAGAACCTAGGGGGAGGCAGCCTTAAAGACAGGACTCTGGGGAATTTGCTGGGTTAAAAGGATGTTTAGGGAATGTGTATTATGTGTTTAATGCTATAGCTCCCCTTGGGTACTTCTTTGGGAGATTAATATACATGTTTATATTTCTTCTCAAAAAATGTTTTGAGCTGGAGTTATGTGTCTTCTAGAAGCAACACAGAACGGAGCTAGAACTGAGCCAGCCAGTTTTATTTGTATTACACTATTATTATCCCCACCACTTAGAGATAAAGAAACAGAGATGAGAGAATTAAATAACTTGCCTGGGTTGCACTGCCAGTAAAGGTCAAAACCAAATTCCACTGAGCAGTCCGTGTTCCTGGACAGCTAGGTCCTACCACAGTGGTTCAGAGGAACATGAAGACTCTGCTGTTTCTAGGCTCGTCCAGGTCAAGGGTTTTCTAGTGGCCCACATCACACTCAGAAGTGACTCCAGAACTCCTGGGTTGTGAAATACTATTTTGTTCGCTCCCTTCCTTGAAGTGCGTTTGCTGATGTCCTCTCACCTTCCTTTCCTTCCATGACCCACCCCTCCCTCACACTTCCAGAAGCCACCCTCTGGATGAGCTGCTCCAGCCAGGCAGACACTGCCTGATGTCTTCATCAAGCTTTGACCTTGCACTTTACAGCCGGAGGCTGCCATGGCGAATGAGAGGCTGGCAGGCCTCGCAGGGCTCAGCGGGTACAGGAAGTCCTGCCAAAATCACCCACTCCCTCCCTGATCATTTCTTTTTTTTTTTTTTTAAGATTTTATTTATTTATTTGACAGACAGAGATCACAAGTAGGCAGAGGCAGGCGGGGGGGGGTGGAGGAAGCAGGCTCCCCACTGAGCAGAGAGCCCGATGTGAGGCTCGATCCCAGGACCCCGGGATCATGACCCGAGCCAAAGGCAGAGGCTTTAACCCACTGAGCCACCCAGGCGCCCATCCCTAATCATTTCTTGAGCCCACGCTGGGAAAACAGCACTCCCTGGAGGAAGTTCTCTTTCCTTTCTCTCTGAAACCCTCCCTGACTTAGAGCTCTACTGTCATAAAAAGCACACCGCGGGCCTCTTTAGGTTGGATGACTTTAGCCCACATGCTGGCCGAGGGCTGCCAGGAAGCCAGTGTCGAAGAGACTGGACCGTAGAAAAGATGGACCCAACCAGTGAGAAGAGGAAAGGGGAGACTTTTCTATTTTTTTTTTTATCATATAATGGTTCGAGCATAAGAAACATATAAAGAATAATATCTGCTACCAGCTCTGCCAATCTGTGAACTTCTCATATGCATTTCAAATCACTCTCATACAGATGAAACCGTTGTGTATCCCTCCCCAGTCCTGCTCCCTGTCCTCCCTCTTTCCAATATGTTGTTCGAGGAGCGCCTGGGTGGCTCAGTGGGTTAAAACCTCTGCCTTCGGCTCAGGTCATGATCCCAGGGTCCTGGGATCGAGCCCCGCATCGGGCTCTTTGCTCCTCGGGGAGCTGCTTCCTCCTCTCTCTGCCTGCCTCTCTGCCTACTTGTGATCTTTGTCTGTCAAATAAATAAATAAAATCTTTAAAAAAAAAATGTTGTTCGATATCCCCATGCATATATGGATTCACTCAGTACACACGAATGTGTCCTAAAGATACATGGTGGTGGTTTGCATGTTTTGAATTTTTACGCCGATAGTGTCATGCTTTACAGAACTTCTGCAGCTCGCTGCTTTCATTCAGTGATACGTTTTCTGAGATTTGGCTGCGTTAATACTTGTAGATCTTGCTCATTCACTTTACCTATATGGTATTCTGCTTTGTAAATATTTATGCATTCTCATGTTGTTGGCATTTGGGTTATTTCCAAGTTTTTTCTGATATAAATGTTTTAAAAACGAGACAACAGGGACACCTGGGTGGCGCAGGCGGTTAAGCATCCACCTTCGGCTCAGATCATGATCCCAGGGTCTTGGGATCAAGTCCCACATCAGGCTCCCTGCTCAGCGGGGAGCCTGCTTTTCTTTCCGCCTGCTGCTCCCCCAGCCTGTGTTGTCTCTCCCCCTCTCTCTCTTTGACAAATAAATACATAAAATCTTTAAAAAGAGAGAGAGAGAGACAACAGCTCTAAATGGAATTACTTGTGCTAAGCCTCACGTCAGCAAACCAAGACTTCTCACCTAACCGAAGCGTAGTTTCGACCTCTCCCAGGAATGTAACCTTTACATTGATCTGGAATTACCTGGTTAGCACTAGTGAGGTCATCTGCTCAGTAGACCCCTTCCACCTCCACAGGGAGGTGACTTTGCCTGAAACAATCCACTCTTTGCTAGAAACCTCCTTTTCCAGGGCACCTGGGTGGCTCAGTCGATTAAGTGTCTGCCTGCGGCTCAGGTCAGGACCTCAGGGTCCTGGGATCAAGCCCTGCGTTGGGCTCCCTGCTCAGTGGGGAGCCTGCTTCTCCCTCTGCCTCTGCTGCTCCTCCTGCTTGTGTTTGCTCGCATTCTCTCTCTCTCTGTCAAAAATAAATAAATAAAATCTTTAAAAATAAAAAAAAAGAAACTTCCTTTTCATGCTGCCTTCTGCCTACAAAACCCTTTCACTTCTGTACAGCCCTTCAGAAACTTCTTCGAGCTGCTCGAGGAGAGGCTGCCTGATTCATGAACTGTTGACTAAAAACCAATTAGATCTTTAAATTTACTCAGCTGAATTTTTTTTTTTTAACACAAACAATGCTAACTAACTGGATAGGCCAATGAGTACACCCAGAAGATTTTCTAGGAAACAGGTCTTTGTCACAGGAAGGAGCTTTTCATAGGACATGAATCTTAAGTTATACTTCAAGTCTAGAAATTGCAGCCAAGGGCGTATGAAATGTGCACAATGACTCCTCCTCCAGCTTCCACCCTGGGGAGCCTCACGTCCTAGGTGAGTGAATGTGGCCGTCTTTCCAAGAATAGGGCTCCTGACAACACCCTTACATCCAGACTCAGTGAAAGGCACACATATAGACACTACGATGAATCATTTACCTTGTCTGTTTTCTCTTTGGATTTATACTTGGTATATGTGCTGCCGAAGCGAGCACTATACTTGGAAATAGCGACATTCTGGAATGTTCTGATGATTCAGACTGAGTGGGACAGTGAGAGAGTCAGGAGGGAGGGCATGACTGTTTAGGGAAAAGGAAATGGGATTAATATGCAGAAATGAGGAGGACTAAGGTTCCACTCAGCCATTTCTGTGTAACAAGCCACCTAGCAAAGATCCGATATTCTCCCAATGACGCGGGTTCCTCCGCTGGTCTCTCCTGGGCTCTTTCAGGCAGTCAGTTTTAGCTGGAGGAGCCGCTGAGCAGGAAGGCTCAAGAGGGTCCTACTCACGTGTCTGGAAATTGGTGCTGGCTGTCAGCTGGGTTCCCCTGACTCTCCTCCACTTGGCCTCCCCTCTCAACAGGCTAACCCAGCTTCCTTCCACAGTGATTTTGGGGCACATTCCAAGACAGTCAAAGAAGACACTGTAAGGACTCTTGCAGGCAAGGCCTACAACTCACATAACGTCACTTCTGCCCCATCCTATTGGCCAAAGCCAGTCATGAGGCCAGTCCAGATTTAAGAAGAGGAGAAGTCGGCACGCCTCTTCTTAGAAGGAACAGCAAAGTCCCGGGACACAGAAAAGGAGCATAGGACAAATTGCTTCAGCCATCTTCGAAAACCGTCTCCCACAACTGAGCAACGTGGGCAGAGATGAACGTTTAACATTCACCACTGAGATCTTCGCTAGAGTCTTCTGTGCAATTTCCACATTAGGTCAGTCTGATATAATTCCCATCAGCCTGACTTTCCTGGCTAGAAAGAGGTTCACAGAGGAATGGAGTTATAAAATTTTTGATGTTGCCGATTCTTCTCTTCACCTGAAAGTCCAATAAGGAATCTACCTTTCACTTCTGTGAATTAGTTCTTTAAATAACTATTTTTGAAGCACCTAGCATGTACAGTACACTAGCTAGCTGTTAGGGATACAGCAGTCAACAGGACACGCATGGTCCCTATTATCTCAGAGCTGTTTTTCTATGGAAGAGGAAAAAAAGGCATTAAACAAGGATTTATGCAGTCAGAGATTTGAGCCCCATAGGAGGAGTAAGGCGTGCAGAGACAAAACGTAAGTGGGGGCCGTCGTCATGACCACATCAGGGGTCATGCATACTCCTTGAGGAAGACATGTGAGCTAGTGTTTGAGGAATAAGGAGGCATTACACAGGCAAAGGATGGGGGAGAGTGGTAAAAGGATATTGCAAGCAGAAGAAACAGCATGTACTGAGGTCCCAGAGAGGGAAGAAGCCTGCGTGTCTGAGGAACTGAGAATTACACAGAGAAAGTAGGAAAGTTCAACAGACAGGACTGGAGAACAGGCAAAAGCCAGACCAGGCAGGACCTTGTAGACCATGTCGAGGACTTTGGTGAGTCCTGGACTGAACTGTTTCATTGGCAACTTCATATGTTGAAGCTTGAACCCCACAGTGTGACTGTACTTGGGGACAGGGCCTAAGGAGGTCATTAAGGTTAAATAAGGTGATACAGCTCATAGAGAATGGGCGTTCCTATAAGGAGGAAGAGACACAAGTAGAGCACCTGCCCAGAGGAGAGGCCATATGAGGAACACAGCAAGAAGGTGACCATCTGTGAGCCAAAGAGAAAATCCTCACCAGAAACCAAACTGCCAACCCCTTGATCCAGGACTATGAAAAAAAAAAAAAAAGTTTCAGTTTAAGCCACCCAATGTGTGGTATTTTGTTATGGCAGCCCTAGCCGACCAACAGAGCATGTGAAATACTGAGATGTGTGCTCTTAAAAGATCATACTGGTTGCTGGGCGGGGATGGGCCCAACGAACAAAAATGATTCCTTGAAAGGAAGTTAGGAGTCTATCCCAGCGCTCCTGCAGGAGGTGAGGGGGGCCGATGCGGGGCTATGGCAGTGGTGACAGACGTAAGGGCCATTTAGAAAGAGTGACAGCAATGGAGTCCTGGCCGGATGGGAGGGGTTGAGGGGGAACAGGGACATGAGAAACAGAGACAGCAGGTGTCCATTCTTTTAAGAAGTCTGTCTGTAAGGAAGGGAAGAGAGACAGGCAACAGATACAGGACCAAGAGGAGTTATGTTTTTTCTTTTTTCTTGTTTTCTTCTTTATTCTTCTGAGAAAATTTAAGTTTTGTTTTCTTACAAGATGAAAGAGACGATAGCATTTTTCAATGCGGGTGGGAGGGGCTTCATGTAAACAGAAGTGCTAGAGACGCACTAGAAAAGAAGAAAAATAAATGTGTCCGGTCCTACCGGAAGAGGAAGAGGGATCGGGGCCAAGCCACAGGAGACAGAATGAATGGATGAAGTTCATGTGCAAATGAGAAAACGAAGGAATGAAAAGCTCTCCTTTATGCTTTAAACGATATGGTTGGTTAGAGGTTGTGGCGTGCTGGCCGTCCATTTTCAGCTTACACCCAAGTTACCAAGGGAACTAAACATACAGTGAGCACAGCGCTGCCTCTTCCTCTGCCCTCCGAGGGCTGAGTGTCACTTCGGAGCCTCCCCACAGCAGAGGGCAGGAGCTGAGGGACGGCGCCAATGGACGGCCATGGAGATTCTGGGCTCACTGCTTGCTGGGCCCTCTGGTCCCGCTCCCACTCTGCCTGCACCTCTTCTGTCCAACCTCCCCCTCCCCCCGCCTTCCTCCCAGCCCCCTGGCTTGTTGCTGCACCTGTTCTACTCACCGTGTGGTGGCTCTGACGGGACTCAGTTCATGGTGGGTCCTTGTGGCTGCATGGTCACTTGGTGTCCTGTGCTCCGGCATTCCAACTCTTCTAGGGCCCAGAAGCATGCCTGAAATTGTTTCTCAAAAGGCATTTAGTTCTTAGGGCACCTGGGCGGTTCAGTGGGTTGAGCCTCTGCCTTCAGCAGGTCATGATCTCAGGGTCCTGGGATCGAGCCCCGCATCGGGCTCTGCATCAGGCTCTCTGCTCAGCGGGGAGCCTGCTTCCCCCCTCTCTCTCTGCCTGCCTCTCTGCCCACTTGTGATCTCTCTCTGTGAAATAAATAAATAAAATCTTCTAAAAAATAAAAAAAGGCATTTAGTTCTTAACCCCAGAGGCCATGGCTTTGCTCCAGAGTCCCAAAGATCAGCACTGTGATTCTCCCAACTGAGACAGGCTGCAGACTCCACATGGCCTCTTTTCCCAGCACTGACACCTTCACCACCGAGGGTCTTCCGGACCACACGGCCCACATGGCAGAGGTGCTTGAGGCTTCAGCCAGGACAGGGCCCTTCCGCGCTGCCCGGTGTGCACGGTGGTGGCCTGCGCAGCCCAGCCAGCCTTTCCCACTCGCCCCCTCCAGGAACAGGCGAGCCCGGATGGAAGGAGCCTGCAGGATGGAGTGAACAGGTACTTCTACGGCCACCCTCCATGTGCTCAGTGCTCGGAGCCTTGCTGAACACATACTCAATTCCACCCAAGGGAGCAAGACTGAACCTTCTTGTCTTACAGATGAGGAAACTGAGTCACAGGGCAGTCAAGAAGGTTGTGCAAAAATACTCCACAATGTGAGATAGAACCAGCAAGAATCCGAGGCACATCCAACCTGCCGAGGGTTTGAATGGAACCCAAGGGTGAAGGAGAGGCAACTTCGCTCTTTCCTGGAACTGAGACATCCGTCTTCTCCTGCCCAAAGATATCGGCACTCCTGGTTCTCACGGCTCCGGACTTGAACTAGGACTTCCTGGTGCTCAGACCTTCAGGTTTAGATTAGAGCTGCACGACTGGCTTTCCTAGGCCTGAAGACTACATTCAGCTGATCGTGGGCCTCCATAATCACATGAGCCAGCTCCTCAGAACAAATCTCTTCCTGTGTATCTATAGATCTAGATCTAGGTCTGTATATCTGTGTCTCTCTCTGTATCCTATTGGTTCTGCTCTGCTGGAGAACCCTGGCTAATATAATGGCCCCATAAATAAAAAAGCCAGTCCCAACCTGAATTACTGGAGGGAAATATAGCCTCAGAATGGAACCTATTAAGCCGAAGTCAGTCCTTAGCACACAGAAGTGGATGGCTTCTCCCTCTGCATTCCCACCCAGCCCCCCAAAAAAACACACACCCCAATCCAGGATATTTAGAAGCCCCAAGGTCCAGGATCCACATATAGGATAATCAAACCAAACAGAATGCCCAGCGAAATCCCCGAGTAACCCAGGAGTGGGTAAAAGAACTCAGTAGAGGACTTGGAGCACTCTCCTCTACCCCCAACGTTTGTTTTCAGAGCAGCACTTCTCAACCCCCAATGAGCATCTGAGCTTCCTGGAATGTTTGCTTAAAAATTCAGGCTGATGTGTCCCACGCCAGGAGTCCACTAGGTCCCGTTAGAGCCCAAGGAAATGCGCATTTCTCACAAGGTCCAAAGTGATGCTGTGTTAGTTTTCCAGAGAACGGATAGGAGATACAGATCTGTTAACGAATTTAGATATATAACAAATAGGAGATATGTATCTCCTGTGGGTTCTAATAAGTCCCTCCCTGTCTCTCATATATATGAATAATAATAAGAAATATATATGCTGAGAAGTTCCAAGGTCTGTAGTCAGCAAGCCAGGAGAGCCAGGACGTCATTCCAGGCTGAAGGCCAGCAGACTGGACACCCAGGACGAGCCAACGTTTCAGCTTTCATCCAAAGCAGGAAAAACCAACAACCCAGCTAGAAAGCTCTGGGGCCGCACGAGTTCTCTCCTGCTGGTGGGAGGGGTCCGCCTTTTTATTCTCTTCAGGTCTTCAGCTGACTGAACGAAGCCTGCCCCCATGAGGGAGCGCATTCTGCTCTGCTCCAGGGCGACTGACTCAAGGGCTGATCTCACCCAGAAACACCCTCACAGCCACACCCAGGATCACGTTAGACCGAGTGTCTGGGCACCCCACGGGCCCGTCAGGCTGACACAGGAAACTCACTGGCACAGAGCCGGTTCTGTGGGCCCCTGCTGGTCCCTCCTGCTGTGGCAGACTTCCACATCCCCACCTCCACCAGCGTCCTCAAACCTAGAGGGGAGCAGGGGTTCCCCCCCAGCTGGGGGCGCAGGAGCCACAGGGTTGGCCACGCTCCACCGGCTCGCAGGCCGTGCGATGAAGGGAGCCCTTGGCTGAGTGGCCGGAACCCCGTCCTGCCAGTCACAGGACCCACGCAGGCCACCTCACTGCCTAGGCTGGAGCGTCTAGAGTTCACAGATAAAATACAGCACATACAGACACGAAAAAGTACTCGTTTCTCTGAAAATTCAAAGTTTGTTCGGCATCCTCTTTTTTGTTTTATTTTTTGCTGACTGGCAACCCGAGTTCTTTCTTTGTGAAATGGGCTGCCCCCGAAGCATGGGGATGTGAGCAGGTGTCGGGCAGGCCACGGCTGCTCTCCTCAGGCCACAGAGAGGAGCCAAGGAGCGAACCTGGGCATCACTTATCTGCCCGGCTGCAGGGAGCACAGGCCCGAAGCCCTGAACCAGGAAGGGGGTGAGGAGGACCCCGAGGGGAGGACATCAGCCCGAGGGGTGGGGGGTGGGGAATGTCAGGGCCCATATTAACCACAGAAGGCTGTCCCTCTCAGACCATCCCTGACACCCGCAGTAAACAGGAAGTTCCCTCTCTTCTCGCCAATCTTCTTGGCAATCCCAAACTGGATTGCCAAGCTCCAGACCAGAGGTGCCTCTGGTTTTCCAGCCCCCCGGGCCAAAGGAGGCCCCCACACCCACTTCCTGCCCATGCTGGGGCCCAGACCAGAGAGGGAACCCCAAATCTGGTTTGGCAAGAGGAGGGGCTTCCCTGCAGGCCCTCAAGGTGCAGGCCGTGCAGGCTGCCCTGCCCCTATGCCCGATGTACCCAGTCACCTCTGTCCCACATGGCCCTGTGAGCTCCAGTGCAGTCCGTCATCCCCTGCCCTGCAGAAACAGGCTCCCAGCCCCGTAGGCCCCACATCAAGCAACTAGGAAAGGGAGGAGGCAAAGGCCAGGTCAAAGCTACTGAGAGACAGGTGGGGCCAAGCCCCCTCCATAGGGCTCACTGGGAGCACAGGGTGGAAAAGTAGACAGAAACACCCTCCACACACACACTGCTCTGCCAGCTCTACCATTCACTTACTGCTTGGCATTCACTTAGTTGCTCCCAACCTCAGTTTCCCTTCTGAAAAATGGGGATCTGATTCTTACCTTGGGGCTTCCTCAGGCTAGTAAGAATCAAATACCTATGAAAGGGTGTTAGACACTATAAGCTGCTATTAGGGACCTTCTATTCACAAGTGTTGAGAAACCAGACAAACTAGATGTCGTCAAAGAGGGATTTACCAGCTCAGAGCCTCAAGACCCAGGGCCGAGAATGGAGGCTCTCTCCTTTTCCCCATGCCGGCGTCTCTCTGTGAACCGGCTTCTGGGAGACTAGCTTCTCCCTAAGCCTGGAGCATCTCCCAGCTTCACCTCCCAAGAGGCACCTCCCTCACCTATTAGTACCAACCTGAGAAATCCCAGAGAGAGTTATCACTGGTCCCGCCTGGGTCCCCCATCCACTTGGTGGGTATCAATATGATGTTCCGCAGCCTCTTCTACATCTACATATTTTCAGAGCTGGGAGAACCAGTTCACCAAAAGAAGGGAGATATTATTCCCTGGAGAGAAGCAATGTGATAGAACTCGATTTACTATGGAAGTGATGTTTTATCAAGAGTATGATAAAGCTGGGGCGCCTGGGTGGCTCCGTGGGTTAAGCCTCTGCCTTCGGCTCAGGTCATGATCTCAGGGTCCTGGGATCGAGCCCCACATCAGGCTCTCTGCTCAGTGTGGGGCCTGCTTTCCCCCTCCCCCTCTGCCTACCTCTCTTTCGCTCTTTCTCTCTCTCTCAAATAAATAAATAAAATCTTTTTTTAAAAAAAAGAGTATGATAAAGTATATGAAGGATGATATTGTTGGGACATCTGCGTGGCCCAGTCAGTTAAGTGTCTGCCTTTGGCTCAGGTCCTGAGATCGAGCCCCATGTCAGGCTCCCCGCTCAGCAAAGAGTCTGCTTCTCCATCTCTCTCTGCCCCTCCCCACCATCTGTGCTTTCTCTCTCTCTCTCAAATAAATAAATAAAATCTTTTTAAAAAGAGAGAGAGAGTATGATTGTTATCACTGTCATCAGCATAAGTTGGCCCCATTTTCCTAATTCCCATCATCCTTGGGCTATATTATTGTAAATAGTGGCTAAGACCCCAGGCTCTGGAACTCAGACTGTCTGTAACTTAAATTCTGGTTCTAGTACTTTCTAGCGGTGTGACCTTAGACAAGTTGCTTAACGTCTCTGTGCCTCAGTTTAATGTTTGTGAAGATTAAATGAGTTGATTCATGGGGAACGTGAAGAAGAGCGCCTGGTACCTGCCAGGTGCTCAATAAACATTAATCATTATTGTTGGAGAAAAAAATGGCAGCAACAACTGTTTGAGGGGAACCTATATGAGGGGGAACTGGGAATAAAACCAACACCCCCCACTTACTTCCTAGCTTTCTCCCAGGAAGCACTTAACAACCTCAGGAACTACAGTTCCACAAAGACTTCCCGGGAAGTTTACAAGTAGTTACCAGACAAAGTCTCTCTCCTCCAGAAGTTTGCAGCCAAGGGAGGGTGGCCGACAACCAAAGAGAGGGCTTTCCTTCGAGCTGTCTTGTGCTGGTTACAGGTAGGCACACGGCTCTATGAGACACCAGGAGCACACTGGGTCCAGAGGAAGCTGGCTTGAGAAAACCACACCAGAGCTAAGACCCAGGGATGGGCAAGAGTTTGCCAAGCAGGGAAAGGGAGCAGGGCATGGTGCTAGGTAGTCCTCAAACCAGCGTGTCTCGGCTCCAGACGCACACGCTTCCCCGCTTCGTGCCGCTGGGGCTAGAGCCCTGCAAAGTCCCCGTCCCCCTTGTCAGCTGGGTCCCGGCAGGGCCTGCCAACAGGGGGCTCTAGAATGGACTGACAGGCGGGAAGGCAGAAGGGACATGCTCCGTGTCTGTTTGCTGTCCTGCCAGCTTCTCCCCAGCAAGAGCCAGACAGACAGCCCAGAAGCATCAGGTGAGACCTCCAGTGCTCTGCAGCCTCAGAGCAGGAAGCAACCAAGCAACCCAGTGGGCAGGAAGCATCCGAGAGTCCGGCGTGCGAATGGCCCTCATGCCTAGGACTTGGTCCAGAATGGAGCGGCTGGGGACAAGAGCCAGCCCTGGGGCAGTTCAGAAACAAGACCCCAGGCCCTGGGAGGTGTTGAGCAACCAGGAGGGCCTGGGCCAGGGGAGCTGTGGTGCAAGGCAGGGAACCAAAACTCCCACGCACTCCAACACCCCCTCTGCCTTCTAAGCACTGGTTTGTTCAGATGTCACCATAGCCAGACCTAGGGCCAGGACTCTGAACGTGGCAGGTTGGGAGACGGGGTGGCTCTAAGGAAAAGGGGTGGCAACCACACCCCCCAGACAACAGGGGAGCTGCTATCCTCTGAGTAACTTGGAGGTGGCATGGGCCAAGTCCCCACCCTTATCACTAAGAGGAAATTCTCTAGGAGCTCCTCGGAGATTCTTCAGCAGGAGCCGTGAGTGTTGGGACCCGCACGTGAGAAGTGAGGGTTCCCACTCAGCGGGAGGCCTGCTTCTCCCTCTCCCACTGCCCCTGCTTGTGTTCCCTCTGTCACTACTCTCTCTCTCTCTCTCTCTCTCTCTCTGTCAAATAAATAAATAAAAAAAATATCTTTTAAAAAGTAAATAAATAAAACAGGCCTGGTAGATTTCTAGGAGGTTGGTCCGCCAATAGCTTATTTGTGGCATCGACGACTTCTGTCTTCAACCTTCTTATTCTCTCCTGTGGCTTGGATTTCCACCTTCCTTCTCTAGCCGAGGCCTTTGAGCTCCAGATACGCAAACTCACCCAACTATCTCCACAGGAACATTTCACGGCATTATAAACTGAGCAAAATTAAAGCCTCCCTTGCCTCCGAATCTGTCCCGTCTTCCCTATTGCCAAGAATCATAACACATTCACCAAGTTACCCAGGCTCAAACCCTAAGGGTCAAGGCCAACATCCCCTTTCCCTGACCCACAGCCCAGATGACCAGGCCCGTCTTGCCCTGCTGCGTGACTCAGACCCATCCACGCCCCTCACACCTGCTGCTGCACCGCCCACCCCCCCAGAGCCGCCCTCATCCTCACACCCTTTCAGCACCAGGAGCCCCGTGCATCTCCCGAGCCCCACTCTCCTCCCCAAAGCTGTGGTTGATCTCAGGCCCGAATGCCTGGCTCGGGCCCCCTTACCCGAGCCGGAGGCCCCGCCGCCTTTCCCTCCCCAGGCCTCCCGTCAGGCCGGGCCATATTCCCGGAGCAGCGGGCCTCAGGGCCTCCCCCATGTTGGAGTCTGAGACCGGAGACCCAGACTTCAGCACCAACCTGTGGCCCAGGAGACGGGCTGGAATCCCTCCCCTCTGAGGTGGCACTCCTGGGGCCACTCCCTGGCGGTGACAACAGTCATGAGCAGCGCTGGGATCCCTGGACCCCAGGCGGAGATGGGCCCCTGGAGCATGGTGGCCCTGTGAACGCAGGAACTCAGGGTCCCCCAGGCTCCTGTGTCCCTCTCACATCCCCCAGGACCAGAGGGAGGGCCCAGGACGTACCGGGGAGGCCCAGTGGCCAGTGACCTTCCACTCAGCTCCTGTCTCCCCACCTGCTCCTCTGCCTTTTCATCTCTGACCGGATCACCAGGCGCCGCCAATGGACTGATCTGACCACTGGGAGCAGGAGACGCTCTAAAGAGACCATTTGCTCTTACGTTCAGAAACCCGTCTTTGCTGTTCTACTTTTGCCTTACATTTTAAAGAGAGCTTTGTTTCTGGCCTTTTTTCTGAAGGGCTTGAAAAGGCCTTTGGACTAAAGCAATAAAATTCTGACCTTTCTTTTATATATAGAACATCACATAATTTTTCACCTTAGAAATTGTATAGCGTTTCTGGGTCTAAAATGAAAAGCATAGATATATAAATCTAAACTTCATTCCAAAAAAGATGTTTCCTAAAGGGACATAGTCAGAGATGGCTTACAAAATATTTTTCTTTAGTTTTATTTATCTATTTTCAGGGTTCCCAAATGCTTTATACTCACTCCCAACAGTCCTGATTCCATGACACACTCTGCAAGTCAGTGTGAGAGATATTTTAAAGAAGGTTTTGAGGTTCTTCATTTTATGAAAAGTTTCAATCCCAAGTTTACATAAGTGAAACAAATCAATAGTGATCATTTAAGAGCATCTATGTCCCATAGGCACTCTGTAGTCAACAAAGTTCATGGTCTATGTCACAATAACTTTATGGTTTAAATGTATCTTCCTACACCTAAAATATAGATTTCATTTGTAGAAAAAAATAGTGGCAAACACTAATTCAGGAGGATAACTAGAACACAGAGGAAACTGATGATTCGGGAAGAAAGAGGGTACCTATTTTTGGATCATCACTTTTTTTATACAGCAAGGTGACCCCTCTAGCTTTGCTTGTAATATGACAAAGTAGAATCAACAGAATATCCATGAACAATAAGCCAATAATACTAAGCATCCATTAAAAAAGAAATGTGCTAATAAAAAAAAAGGCTGGTATAAAAAAGCTCTCCCACATTAACCATTAATGAGTTTTTAGAAAAATCTAGCGTAGAGCCCATCGCTATTTTAAAGGGGATGGTGTAAGTGTTTATCTGTGTGCATCAGAGTGATGTCTTAAAGTAATCATCTCCTGGCTTTTGTATCTGTGTTTACCTCCTTCTGTCTTTCTTACTGCTACCCAAGGGCTGGGCTGGACGGTTTTCTTTCTTCAGTGCACACCTGAGCAGGAACAAATATTCAAAATCTCTCACTAGCAAAATTTCTTTCAGGCCTATTTGCAGAACCAGTTTTTCTTCCCCTAGAGGCAAAATAAGACTGCGGGACCGCGGAAAATAAAGGAAGAAGATGTGTTGGGGGCGGGGACAGGAGAGGGGTGGCCTGGAGGAGAAGGACAGGGAAGGCAGGTGAGGAATATCAGGAATGATGTGAGAGGGAGGAGGAGAGACAGCGGAGAGACCAACGAAAGAATGAGCTCACATCCCCTGTGCTTTCCTTGGCAATTCTCAAACTGAGGCCTGGCTCAACTGGTCAGCAGTCCTGGGTACTTGTAAGACATATGAACAGAGGAGGGATGAACTGTCAGGATGGGCTAGATTCTGCTGCAGTAACAAACATCCCCCAATCTCAGTGGTTTAAACAAGAAAAGTTAATGTTGCTCACACTACATGCCAACGTAGGGTTGGCTGAGGACTGGCCCTCTTCCGTATCATTGTTATGTCAGGACCCGGCTAACAGAACAGCCATGAGGACACTGCCAGGCGCTAAAGCAGAGGGAAATGGAAAATGCAGGAAATTGTGCGCTGGCTCTTGAAGCCTCACCCTAACAGAAATGTACATCATTTCAACTCACAGTTTATTAACCAAAACAAGTCCTATGGTCACATCTAACTCCAAGGGGATGGGGAACTGCAGTCCTACCATGTGGTCAGAAGAAGAGCTAAAGGATAGTGAACAGTATGTATGTATGACCACCACAGTAAAGGACTCAGACCCCTGGTCTGGGGACAGAGATAAGGAAAGAGAACTGTTTCCCCTCAACAGGAAGAACTGAATAGGTTATGATTACTCTAATAAGCAAGGCAGCAGTGTACTCTACCATGGTTTACACACGTGTGCAGAAGCTTTCCAGAAGTAAGCAAGGAAACAGATCACACTGGAAATAGGGAGTGTGGAGTAAGAAATGTTGACTTTCCCTTTGTACCTTTTGTAGTGTTTAAAAATTCAACCATGACATTCATTTGCATGGATTAATTTATGAGACTCCGTTTCCCCCCATTCTAAGTATTCAGCAGAAGACCGTGTAAATGGTCAAAAGAAAGTCCAAAGAATTGAGTGCTTATGACTGGGAGTAGCCAGGCTCTGCCCTCAACAGAAACATCTAAATGCTGTTGGGTGGACCTAGGGTTAAAGAACACTGCCCTGCCCCCAGGAACCTAGCCAACACCTGCCCCACACCTTTCCTGGAACTTATTGCTTCTCTAGAAGGAATAAAGAGGACTTTGACCCTGGTCCCCAAGACTCAGAACATTTTTTCTCCAATCCGAAGGCCAGCATCATGACACTATGTCATCTCTGATTACAGAAGATAAGTAACAATAGAAATCATGCTCCTGACTCAGAGCAAGGAAGTCCAATATACTAATTTCCTAAGAAATCTCAGATTTCCACCTAGGATCACTCCCCACTGCTACTCTGGGGCCTACTAAGGGGTCTGGGGCAGAACAGGAGATCGGGGAAGATATCCTAGGAAACTTCAAGGAACAAGATGCTGCCTTCCAAGAGCCTGACCTGGAGGACCCTTTGCACCATCACAAAAGGACTGTGAGCCAAAAGGAAGCCAGTTATGGAAAGGATGAGAAGACTGAGTCACAGGGACACAGCCTAACTGGAGTGCATGATCCAAGGCCAAGGCTGTGGGACTTCAGCTCCTCTTTCTGCTTTCTACCTCTAGGCCTGTACCCACTGCCAGCTGGATGTGACTGCTCAAGATTTAAGCAATGTCTCTTCTCAGGACAGGGCCTGGGAACCCAGGGCAGAGCAGGCACTATGGGGAAGCAAACCAGGCTCGCAAATCCTAAAAAATAAAAATCTCATACATCCCCTCATTGTTCAACAAATATTTCATTACTTTGATTCACCAAACAGTATTGGTCAGCAAGGAGCCCAGGAGCATGATAGGAAATGAGGGATGTACAAACGTGTGTAAGAACAGCCCACCCTCACCAGACCCACAGCCCAGCAGGGAGCATGAAACGCAACCAAACACTGGGGTACATGGCCCAGTGAGGCTCAGGAGAGACAAAGGCACAGTTTGGTGGGAAACCGAAGAGGAAAGAACTAATTCAGAGCTTTTTCTGGGAACTTACAGCCTGATCCATGGTCTCCCTTGACAAGGAACTGGATAGACCCAGCCTCTTATAATTTTCTTTTCTCTAAAGTAGGCTGTGCTGCTGAGGTAAGGTATATGAAGTTTCTCCTAGAATTTCACAAGCAACATGTCCTCAGAAACAGCACTGACAAAGAGTTCACAGTTCAGAAGGATGGTATAACAAAAAATAAATATTAGGTCTTTGTCCCCAGTTCCTTGCCCACAGCTCCCAAAGCATTAGATTCTCTGAACGATGAGCATCTTTTGTATGTTAACGAGATGACTGGTGGATGGGAGCCCCAGATAGCTTCTGGATGGGGACTGGTTTCCCGAAAGTCCAAGACAGATGAGCAGGTTGGAACTCTCCAACCTCTGGGGAGGGCCCAGGGACTGGAAATTGAATTCAATCACGACGGCCAATCATTGATCCACCTACAGAAATGGAACGTCCATAAAAACCTCCAAATGACAGATTTCAGAGAGTTTCCAGGTTGGCGTACACATCAGGGTGCCAGGTAGGCGACATATCCAAAGAGAGCATAGCATGGAAGTTCCCTATGCATCTCTTCCACCGGGCTCCTCTTGAGTTGTATCCTTTGTAATGAGCTTATAATAGTAAATCAAGTGTTTTCCAGAGTCCTGAGTCATTCTAGCAAGTGATCGACTGTGAAGGGAGGGGCTTAACCACGTTGGGCAGAAGCACGGGTATCTAGGGAGCCAAGAGTTGAGACTGATGTCTGCCCCTGGTGCCTGAGCCCTTTAGCTTTGGGAGGTCTGCATCAGCTCAAGATAGAGTCAGAATTGAACGGAATCACTGGACACCCAGTTAGTGTTGCAAAAATGGAGAACTGGCTGATGTGAGAAGAAAACGTAACAGAAAGATCTTGTGGGAGCCTTTTCCATATCTGGGCGATAAAAGGAAGGCCGTACACAGGTGTCCCCGTGCAGCTGCAGGAGGAGAGGTGCTGAGCAGTGTCCCTGCCCCTCCTCTTTTTGACTGCCCCCCCGATGGACTCAGAAGCTGCCCCCCCAGTCTCTCTAGGCACTGTCGTCATCCTTCCTGTCCCACATTTCCCCCCGGGCAGCCAGAGATCTCTGCCCCCTTGCCTCTCTTTAGTCCTATAACCGCATTAGCCTTCTGAGGTCTGTTCTAACTTTCCATCCTTTCTTCTAGAAATTCGACTGTCCTCCCTTTCACCCAAAGCCAACAAAATCCCTCCCTCCCAGGGATCTGTCTCTTGCTTCTTTCTCTGTTCAAGCCAGTTGGAGGCTTTAAATAGGAACTAAAGTCTCATGTCTTCCTGAAGAAGGTTTGTCAGACCCAGATCTTTTCCATTTGCGAGAAATCAGAACTCACTCAAACCCACCTGAGCCAAAATTGGAAATTTATTATAAGGTATCACGTTGTCCCGGACAATAAAAAAGCAGGAAGGACAGTCAGATGGCAGTTGGGCCCCAGAAGGACAGAGACCAGAACTGAAAAGCAGCGAGGGACCCAGGCCGCTGCCTGCTCAGGTCATACCCCCAGCTCTTAGGGACCGAGGAATTTCTCAACACCATTTCACTGTGTATCTTCATTCCTCTCTCCATGGGGGCTTTCTCTACTCTGCCCACATAAGAGAAGACGGTCCCACATAGCTTCCAGAATTTACTGTTCCTCAGATGAGGCAACCGTCAGAATTCTAACTCCAAGATCCCCAGAGAAGGGAATATATTTCATGCTGCCCACCTGGAATGTCAAGTAGCTATCCCCAGGCAGGCAGCCACGTAGTACCAACGTGGCTGTGGGATCCGCCTGCACTGGAGGCACAGTTCTTAGAGAAAGGGGGATGCTGTCCTGGTTGGATACCCCCCAAAGCTTCACAGTCGCTGTATTTAGCCTTCCATTCACTCATTGGAATTATGTGCAACCTACAGAAAATCTGGCACGGCCACCCTGCGTGGGGATAGACGTGTCTGCTGCAAGGAGGGCAGTGCGCACCTGTCCAGTCCTTTAGTCCACATTTTTAACAGTTGGAGCAACTTCCAGGAGCAGCTGGAGATACAAGGTGGCCATCTGCAACCACTTGGGCTGGCATCGGAAGTAGACAAGCAGGAAATAGACCGGGAAGCCACTGAGCAGGAATAGGAAGATGTATAGGAACTCAGTCTGGGGGTGCTCGATGATGGGTGCCAGCACCAGGTAGAAAGAAGCAAGGAGCATGATGACAGGGATGATGGTGGGGACCTGCCAGAGACACAGAGACTGGATGATGGAGAGGCACGGGACAGGGTGTGTGGCCCCTGGGCTCTGACCCTCCCACCTGCCTGCCTGCCTGTTGCTTCCACCGGCCACCAGCTCCCCTCTTCCTGTCCCTGCCATCGTACCTTGCCTAGCCAGAAAAGCCACCTGCTGAGTTACGGGGGCCATCCAAGGAGCCGAGGCTTTGGGACCCAGCTTGATCTTCTCTGTGCTTTGTGAATCCTACTGTGGTGTGAGCCTCCTCTGGGCACGTGTCTCTCATCATTCTCCCTCAGAATCCTCCAGAGGAGAAATGAGTCCCCAGCAAACAGAATCAAGGCCCTAGGACCCAGCTGTCCCTGACCCCCCGCCCCAGGAAATACAGACATCTTCTACCAAATATGACAGTGGCCACCCCGGATGAGGCTGTGGACCAATGATCTGCCTCACGCACAGACTAGGGTTGAAAAAAAGCCCAATGTTTATTCCAAAGTCTACCTTGTAAGGTCGAGGAAGATTCTTGTTCTTTATCCGCAAGTACAAGAGACAGCCTATGGTGGTTCCATAGGTGATCCAGCCAAGAAAGCTGAAAGGCAAACAGAAGCCACTCGCTACCAGGCCCTGCCTTGGTTGGGCCTGCAAGAGGGGCTGGCCTTGTAGGTGCAAACCCGGGGCACAAGTGCATGGTCATCAGAGGCCTTCCAGCCACCCCCGGCCCCTTATCCATGCAGGCTAAGGAAAGAAGGCAAGGCTGGAGCACCAAGGACAAGAATGCATTGGGGGGTATTCCCTCCTCGTTCATCTTCAGTCACCAAGTGACAAGTACACAAGCCCAGCCCCCCTCCCCCCCCGGCTTCAGATCGGACCTTTCTCGACTGCCCCTGGCTGGACAGAAGAGGACAGTTTTCAAAGGGAGGGAAGTGCATGTGTGTGTCCAAAAGAAAGAGTTTGGTAGAATCTCAAGGAGCCTGTGCTCTCCTCAGGGACCACACACTCATAGCAGATCCTCCTACCCTGGAGTTGGTGACAGGGTAGGCCGTGGAGCACCCAGACCAGCCCCTGGCCTCTGTCTTTGCCAGTGTGGGTAGCTGAGTGGCTGATGAAGGTCTAATGAAAACCTCACCTGCCCTTGGAGACAGGGTCCAGACCAGGCTGTCCCTGGAGGCAGTCAAGACGGGGAGACATTGTGTCCTCATTGGGATGGGTCATCCTAACATTCTCACTCTGTGCTGGAACATTGTCAGTCACATCCCCCAAATCTCAGTCTAAAGAAACCCTGGGCTCACCATGGGTTTGATTTATTCTTGGCATATCATGAATTTAGCCTTTCTCATGGGAAGAAGATAAAAAGAAAAACCAGGTCTGTTACTCAATGTTCTGAAGAAAGTCACATCAAGCACTGTAGATCCTGTTCCAGGAAATTAATTATACTTATGACAACAAAGGAGAGAGCACACAATGCGTGAAAAATTCCTCAGAGAACTCCCTCTGCACCCAGATGCTGCGCTCGCCTGTGGGTGTGAGGACACACCCATCAACCCTGCTTCAGATGAGGTCATAAAGTTATGGCTGGACGGCTAGACAGCACAACTGCCTGTCATTTCTGCCCCAGAGAAGGTAACAGAGGGGGTCAGAACATCTCCCCACTTTGGTCCAATCACTGACTATACCCAGTGTGGTTGTGAGTCTGCCTTGAGTTCACTAGAGATATGCTGGGTCAGAGTCCTGAGCACAGATCAGACGACAAAGGGAAAATCATGCCACAGCCAAGAGCTGCAGGTAGTGGGGAGTAAAGCCTGATGATGGCCTCAACATGATCTCGGCGACGGAGGAAAGGAATAAGGAAGAATAAAAAAATAACAAAGACAGCACAAACCTTTTGCTCATCTGCCTCTTGGTGAAACACTTGTCTCATTGAATTTTGGGAAACAGGGTGCCTGGGTGGTTCAGTTGGTTGGGCAACTGCCTTCGGCTCAGGTCATGATCCCAGAATCCAGGGATCGAGTCCCACATAGGGCTCCCAGCTCCACAGGGAGTCTGTTTCTCCCTCTGATCTTCTCCCCTCTCATGCTCTCTCTCACTGTCTCTCTCTCAAATAAGTAAATAAAATCTTAAAAAAAAAAATCTAGAGGGGCGCCTGGGTGGCTCAGTGGGTTAAGGCCTCTGCCTTCGGCTCGAGTCGTTCCCAGGGTCCTGGGATCAAGCCCTGCATAGGGCTCTCTGCTCAGCAGGGAGCCTGCTTCCCTTCCTCTCTCGCTGCCTGCCTCTCTGCTTACTTGTGATCTCTGTCAAATAAATAAATAAATAATTTTAAAATCTGGAACTACAATGGGGAGGGAATGGCTGAAATGGCTGAGCTTGGGCTTCCAGAAGCATGCGTGCACATATATATGTATACATACATGCGTATATATGATAGTTACATGTAGGGGCTTCCAAAAGTGTGTTATGTATCTATACACACACATGTGTATGAGTGTGCACACACAGAGGACTTTTAAATATGTGTATGAGTGTATGTGAGCGTGCACACAAAGGCACCATGAGATACCCACACGGGAGGACAGTCTCACTTGCCTCAAGAAGTTCACGATGGTGCTGAAGTTTCCTGGGATGACCAGGACCAGAGCCACCGCAGCGGTGAACATCAGGGCTGGAGTTGGTGTGAGGCGATGCACGTGAACCATGGACAGAAGTTGGGGCTGGGAGCAAAGCCAGGTGTCAGGCAGCCCCCCAGGGGAGCCACAGCAGGTATATGCCCTGGGAAGCTTCCTGTCCTCTTCCCCGGCCAAATTCATTCTGGACACCAGTGGGCCCAACCTCGTAGTCCCCAGTCTCCACTGCTTCTAGGTGTAGATCTCTGTGGCTCACCTGGGGTGAAACCAGGCCCAGGATGCAGAGTGGGGGGACCTATCCCTCCAGGGCAGCCAAGACCCCGCTGGGAGAGAGTGTAGAGAGCTGAAGCAGGTGCCTGGCCAGGTCGTTCCACTTTCTATTGCTCATCCCCCACACAGGAAGAGGGACCAAGGGTGGGAAGACCAACAAATGGGGAGGAAAGGGTAGGGCAGTTACGGGTGGAGCATGGAGTAGGACTGTGGGTTATTGTGGTAGACTGTATTATTACTCAGCAAATAGTCAGTCTCCCCCTCCCACCCCTATGGGACAAATACTGTCTGGTTCCCCATCCATCGGCACTGGACTTGGCCAATGATCTGTGAGAAGGAGTAACACAGCAGAGGCTCAAAATACGTTTGTGTGCTTTGGCTTGGTCTCTTCAACCCCTGCCACCTGCTCCAGGCAAAAACATACTTTGGCCTGGGTCCCTGAGACAAGAGCAGACCTGGAGTCCCGAAAGAAGAAATCTGAAGCCCAGCCTGAAGCAGAGCCACGGGGGACCCAGGGACTGATGAACGATGTGGAATGTTTGCTGTTGTCAGCCCCGGACACCTGGGAGCTGCCTGTTACTCAGCATCACTGCTCAAAGGCTACCAGAGGGACAGTCCCTGGGGGAAGGGCCCCGGGCATCCACATTGGCTCTGTTCCTGTGGCTTCACCCACTGCCCCCACACCCCCGGAGTGTACAAACATCCCCACCACCTACAAGCTCCACAGTGACCCCGTATGGTGAACTCCCAAAACCTGGAAGTCGAAGGATTGGAGTTTAAATGGAGAGGTGTGGGATGCTTTAATCCCATTCTTAGAAAGAACAGGGCTCTGTCTTACCGGGGAAGGCCTGGCTTAGGCTCAGAGCTAAGTTCAGGCAGGAGAAAGCTTAGCCTCGGCAGTCCTTCCAGTGCCCTCCTGCAGCACCCCCACCTTGCCCAGCCCGGACCCCATCTCTCACCATGTGGCCCTCTCTTGCAGCCACATAGCACACACGGCTTCCACCGAAGAATATCCCATTGACGGAGCCAAATGTGGATAGTGTGACAGCCAAGGGTACCAGCCAGGCCCAGGCTCCTAGAACCTGGTTCCTAGAACAACAGAGGAATCAAGGGAAGGAAATCCAGCAGCAAACTGGGGGCCAACCACCAGGAACAGAGCTAGCAAAACATCTAGAGGCAAGCTGAAATGCACGGGGGGCACTATCCCTCCCCAGTCTGGAATGTCCACCCGGCGGCCAAGGATCGCATCATCTGACTTACTCACCCCCAGCTCACGGCCACAGCATTAGAGGAGAGGATCTCATTGGATGACAACACTAGCAGGTAACTGATGTTGACCAGGAGGTAGAGGCTGGTGACCAGAGGGATGGCGATCAGCAATGCCCACACCAGGTTTTGCTGCAAAGATCCGGGAGAAGAGGCCCCATGTTAGTGGGGGAGGTCCTTCTCAGGCCCTAGAACACGCTTATTCATGCAGTGCTGAGCCTATCCTGGCCACAGGGACTATGCCGGGCAATGGGTGTGCCCTTCGTCCATATGCTCACAGCCCCCCAGCGTGGACACACAAAGAACAGGGGTCCTGGGAGGCCCTGAGGGGCACTAACCAGTCAGAGCAGTGGAGGTACAGAGAGGCTGACAGGAGTGGGGTGGGGAGAGGCGCTATCACCGAAACTTCCAGAATGAGCAGGGACGTATGCTGGGCTCTCCTTGAAGAACGGGGGAGATTCTGGCTGGTGGGGGTGGGAGGCATTCCCAGCAGGGGCAACCGTGAGAGCAGAGGCACAGAGAAGGGACAAGAAAGTTAAAGACCTTCCTTCTTGGCTGTTCATTGATCTTTCCAGCTGGAATATTCCAAGACCACCATGCCAACTCTGCCCAGTCTCTGGGTCTCCAGAACTCAGGCCCAGACTGCAAGCCATTACTCCCAAGGGTTCCACTCTGCCCCTCCATGTCCTCAACTGGAAATGGGGGGTCACTGGGGATCTGTACAGTGGGACTCCCTACCGCTCTCCCTCTGCGAGGCGTGAGGGTCATCGAAGAGGAACAGAAAGAAGGGCCTGGACAGAGGGGCCGTGGGAACGCGCGGCAGGCTGTACTGGGAGCTAAGGGCCGATCTGACCCATGGTCTCCCAGCAAAGGTACTGAGGGGCTGGGTGGCTCAGTCGGTTAAGTGTCCAACTCTTGGTTTCAGTTCAGGTCATGGTCTCAGGGTCGTGAGATCGAGCCCTGCATCAGGCTCCACACTCAGCACAGAGTCTGCTTGAGACTGTCTCCCTCTGCCTCTGCCCCTCCTGCTCATGCTCACTCTTGCTCACTCACTGTCTCTCTAAAATAAATAAATTTTTCAAAAATAATAGAAGAAAGGGACTGAGCAGGCATCCAGTAAAAATGGAGGAATCCATGAAAACTGGGTAAATCAGTGTACTCCCTCCCACTTCACACCCCCAGCCCTGGCCATCATTCTGGAGCCAAGAGCAAATGGAAGGAAGGTGTCTCCCATGGGACCCACAGAACCACTCAATTTTCCCCAGGTGTGGGCCATCCTGGATAGACATCTTTAGACTCCAAAGTAGGAGTGCACTTCGAGGAAGGAAAAGCTTTCTCTAGGTGTCCTTTGGCTCACCTTGTGAGGGGCAGGCAAGCCCTGATGAGCCCAGAGCCTCTCCCCTCTGTACCAAATGGGACACCAGAACCTGGCATTGCTGTTACGGATACAATGTAACATGAATGAAACAGAGAAGTGGTCATGCTGTACCAAGAGGCAGGGCGGTCTCCTCCAGACTTGGCACAGCACTGTCCCACACAGACCTCCTTGCCCACTGTAAAGTAAGACCTTCCCCACATTTAAGACTCTCTCCTGGTTAGCATATCTTCTGTTCTTCAACATGATATAAAAAAACAATTTCCAGAGCTTTCTTCAGGGCCAAGATCTCCCCACAGAAAACTCTGGAGGGAAGCATGGGAGAAAACGCATGGGGTCACTGAGGACAGAGTAGTGAGCTCAGGGCCTGTCTTCATGCCTCCTTCAAATGCCCTTGAGACACAAACGTGCCCTGTTCTTTCGGGTCTCTGGGTTCCTGTTCACACTGCTTCTGCGTGGCTGTTTTGCCACAAACCTCATCAGTCCTTCAAGGTTCAACTCTAACCCGCCACGTATGGGAGGCCTGCTTGACTGCTCTGCCTCCTGAGGATCTCTTTTTTCTGAGTTGCAGCAGCAAGCGGAGGCAAGCTTCATTATATCCAAGCCTCTGTCCCATCCTGTCCTGTCCTCTAAGGGCGGGGGCCAGGTAGGGTGACCAATTCAGCCCAGTTTGCCTGAGTTTCATGCTTTTAGCCCCAGAAGTCCGGCATTCCTGGGAACCCTTCAGCCCCAGGCAACCGGGAAGGCTGGTCAGCTGACCTAGCAGGTCACGTGACAGGTGTGTACAAGGGAAGCCAGGAGGACAGCAATGGAGTCTCACATAAGATGGGTCCTACCACGTCCCCTCTAGCTCTCAAAACTGGGGATCTGGAAGCAAAGGAAGTTGCCCCAACCACCACGTAGGCATGACAGCAAATTCCTCATCTTTTCAGTCCTGAAAGTGTGTTCTGCCTGGTCCAGAAGATGCCACTTTTGGCAAAGATGGGCTAGGGGAACAGAGTCCTGGGTTGCCCCCCACAACGGGCCTCATGGTGGGGGACCCTCAGCAGGCAAGGACTCACCATGTACGACCCAGCCACATGCTAAGTCCCAGGGAAGTGGACCTCATGTGCTTTTGAACTGGACTCATCTTGGACAGTGCACCTGCCAGCTGATGCACTATGACAGCAAAGCCCCAAGGTGCACCACAAGAACAGTGAGATTTCCTGGCTTCGTTCCTGAACACCTTAACTCTTCGCTCAGATTCATAAGACTGGCCCAGGTTTGGCACAGATTCTGTAGTTTTTTTGGAAAAAAAAAAAAGTGTGACACGAAGATACACTTCACATGTGTTTCGGAGGGCAGAATGAAAACCAGACTTTCAAATGCCCAGCATTCAGAGCCATGGCATTGTTTTTGCTTTGAAACCCACATTTGTCAAAAATGCTCCACACACACACACACCCGAGGTCAGCAAGCTACAGCCTGTGGACCAAATGCAGCCTGCTGCTTGTTTTTGTAAATAAACTTTTTGGAGGCCATCACCACACTCATTTGTTTGCCTATGGCTGTTTTCATGCTACAACGGACTTGAGTAATCTTGACAGAGACCTCGTGGCCCGCAAAACCTAAATTTTAACTCTCTGATCTTTCACAGGAAAAAGGTGGCTAATCCACGCTCTATGGTATGGGAGCTTGTCTCACTCATCTTTGGGCCCCTTGCTCTTTCCCTCAACCAGCTCTGAGCTCAGGGCCTGGGTTCAGAGAGAGTAGTCTACGCTCCAGGAGCTCCCTATAGCTCCCACCCCACCCAGAGCCAACCGGAGCACACACTAGCCATTCACCTCAAATTACAGCTGTTGTTTCCACACACAAGTGGTTATGCCATTCGATACCTTGAAGCCCCGGGAGGTAGATGGGGCAGCTATGAAGATCTTGTTTCCCAGGCCAGGGACTGAAGCACAAGGATTTACATGCCAAGAATAAAGACTGGGTCCCAGAACTCCTGCCCTCACCCCAGTCTCTCTCTGCTCTTGGACTTCAGTCTCCAAGCTCCTTGTCTCCTCCCAAATTCTCCCAACCCCCGCCTCCAGGGAGCCTTTATTGAGAGCTGAGACATGCAAAGACCCCTTAGCCAGCCTCAAGGAGGTAGAGGAAAAGACTCTGTTCTCATCCTCTGAGAATTTAAGATTCCTGCAGGAAAGGAAAAAAAAGAAAAGAAAACAAGTAGCAACCTAAGCAAATATATTTACAGCAAAGAGTTAATTTCCATAATAACTCAAGAGTCCGCATGTTCCAACTATCAAGATAGATAACAAGCTGAGTCATCAAGCATGGCCTCTCGCTAGTCACATGACCTCAGAATCACTTCCCTCTTCCTAAACCTCAGTGTTCCCATGTGAAAAATGGGGGAAGAGTACCTACCTCACAGGGCAAATAAGACCTCAGGCGTGATCCTATAAAGTTCCGTGCTCACTTGGGAAGTTATTACTCATATAATTCCATACACAAATTAAGGTAGACGGTGGGCTGGCATTCAGGACTGCAAAAAGGGAGCCCCCACTTTCAGCTGACGTCTCATGGTCTTGTCAGCTCAAATAACAATGCTTGGAACTGCTGATGTCTGGAGATCTCACGGCCTGAAGAAGTATCACTGACTCACCTTCGGATTCTTGAGCTCTTCCATCACGTAGTTGACATTATTCCAGCCATCGAAGGACCACAGTCCCTGGTAGAAGGCCATACCGATGCGCCCGGGCTGCTGCGTGGTATTGTGGAAGGCAAACAGAAAGGCTTCCGTGTCACCACGGCCCCGGCCCAGCACCACGGCCCCACCCCCCACGATGACCAACAACGAGAACACTTTGGCGACCGCGCACACATTCGTCAGCATGGTGGCCAGCCGCGAGCTCCCGCAGTTGACCAGCATCAGCGACAGGATGCAGATGGCTGCCACACCCTTGAGCACAGCCTGCGGCATCGAGGAGCAGCCGGGGTAGAACGGAGCCACTGCATACTCAGCAAAGCTCAGAGAGATGGCAGCGATGGTGGCTGGTCTGACCAACAGCACAGACGTGTAGATAACCAGGAAGGCTGGCAAGGAGCCAAAGATTTGCAGGATGTAGGCATACTCCCCCCCAGATTTGGGAACCAGAGCACCCAGCTCAGCATAGCACAGGGCGCCCATCATGGCCAGGAGACCACAGACTGCCCAGACCACAAGACTGGCCCCGGGGCTGCCTATGTAGACCAAGACCCCCTGTGGTGACATGAAGATACCAGAACCGACCATACACCCAGCAGTCAGGGACACAGCACTCCACAAGCCAATCTCCCTCCTCAGCCTTAGCCCCCTGCCACCTGGCTCCCGTCCTGCCACCCCCTCACCGCCATCTCTTTCCTGCCTTCTCTCCATCTCAGGACTTCACTAGTTGCTATGTCTAGTTGAGCAGAAGCAGATGCTCTGATAGATAATCTGTCTTGTGAGCTTCCTGCAGGAGTTAATGATTACAGCGCCTGAGGACGTCTGAACCAGAGACCAGACAGCCAGGGTATGGCATTTAGAAAGCACTGAGCCTTCACGGATCTACCAGCCCGGTAGAGGCAGTCTGCAGGAGCTTTTTGCCAATGGAACCCAGGAAAGATCAAGGAAAAGAAAGAGGGATTTAGCAGAAATCCCTGCTGCCCAACCCCACAACACTGTGTGTGAGCTAACAGTTGGATGGGTGCTCCGTGCCAACAGTAAGAATGGTGAGCAACTGAACATCAGGGACCTGAAAAAAAAAAAATCTCTGCAGTAGTTTTATCAGTCAAGCAATAAAATCCCTATTTTATCGGGATTCCAATTAGAATTGCATGAGCCCTGCTTTCAGGAAGAACCAATATGATCAAAGAAGAGAATTCAAATAGTACAGAACAGAACTTATACCCCTAGCAGGAAGGGAGCAGGTGGTTAAAAGTAAGGTACAGGGTTGGGAATGGGATCCTGCATTCAAATCCTAGCTCTAGTCCCCCACAGTTGTGTGACCTCAGACGAGGTCTCTGAACTTCACCCTACTCACCTGTCCATTAATTACAGTACACCACAGAGGGTAATTCTGAGGATTAAATAGCATAATCCATTCAAAATAGCTAGAATAGTAGATAAGATGAAGTAAGCTTGCCCTTTTTATTTTTAAAGGGATAGCATAGTGTTTTGTTTTTTTAAGATTTTATTTATTCATTTGTCAGAGAGAGAGAGCACACGCACAAGCCGAGGGAGCATTAGGCTCCCCACTGAGCAAGGAGCGCAACGCAGTTCTCGATCCCAGGACCCCGGGATCATGACCTGAGCCAAAAGGCAGATGCTTAACCGACTGAGTCATCCAGGCATCCCCAAGTAGGCTTGCCTTAAATGTTAGCCATTACTATGTGCCTAAGAGTCTCATTAGTTCCCTAGTTTCAGATATACATATGAATATTATATATATATATATGAACATTGTATATGTATTATACAAATATTATATATGTATACATATTTAACTATATATTTCAATCTTGGGTTATAGAACCTTGACCAATGTTGTTATAGAAGGTCAGTGAAACTCACTAGCATTTGGAATAAAGATGCTGATACCCACAGTGAGCAGAAAGCTAACTGCAGTCTCCCAAACAGGCAGATCTAGGTCAAGGCAGCCATATGAGCTACTTCAATCTCATGTGCACGTGCAGTTAAGAAAGCTCTTGGCAGATGCAGGAGCTTTGTTGTTACTGGTTTCTGGCTTGTCCATCCTCCCCTTGCTGCATGGAAGCCTGCTTGACATAGGTCCTCTGAAAAGGTAGAGACATCTTCAGAAAATCGCGAAGAGGGAGCCCTCCAAGATTCAGAAGAAGGGCCTCCAAGATTCCTACCCAGCAGGAAGGTAGGAAAAAAGGCAGAGAAGTAATTAAGAAGAAAAGGACCTAGAAGAATTGGAGGGAAGAAGATAAGATAGAATAGAGCCCCGGAAGCTCAGGAAGGAAAATCCGCTTGCTTCCTGGCCATAGCAAAGTAGTAAATAACACCCTCTACATGTCAACCCTCTTCTTCTCCAGAGCTGTTGCTAGTGGGTGCCAACTGCAGAGTCCGAAGACAGTCCACAAGACCACACTAACCTCTGATACCAATGGTAAATTTGGAGGTTCCCAACACTATCCTTATGTTCAATAATTTGCTAAGAAGCTTCACAGAACTCACAAAAAGCTTTCAGACTCAAGTTATGTTTTATTACACTTAAAGGTTCCAGATTAATATCAGCCAAGGGAGGAAAGACATAGGGCAGAATCCAAGAGAATTCCAAACACAGAGCTTCTAGTTTTCTTTTCCCTGTGGAGTCAGAACAGCATTATTCTCCAGGCGTTGATGTGTGACAATAAGCCCATCATACTGTCAACCAGGGAAGCTCACCCGAGCCTTAGTGTCCACTCTTTATTGGGGTTCTAGCACATAGATCTGGTTGACTGTTCATGTGGCTGACTTCAGTTTCCAGCCCCTCGGGAGATCAAGCTGGTATTTCATGACCCAAAGCCCCTATCCAAAAATCACATTTCTACTAGCTGGCTTGCCCAAGGTCCCCAGGCAAATAAAGACAGGGCAATTGAGCATGACATTCCAAAGGCTTAGAGATTACCTCCCAGAAGCTGAAGGCAAGGGCCAGGCCTCTCTCGGGGCAAGGTTAAATCCTTTACTATAAAGATGTGAAGGCACCTGTGACCTGAAGAACATTAGGAGAACATAAAGTTTGTTTTGAATGACTCATCTTGTCGAGCAGTGTGTCTAAAGAGGGGGACCCTACATGCCAGGCTAAGGAGCTAGAACCAGCCAGGAAGAGAGGGAAGAAGACAATGAGTGGAAGCCTTGGGGCTTTCTGAATGGAAGGAACTAGAAACTCTGAAGTTCTATGGGCTTCACTGAGCAACTCCTGCTGCCCTTCCAGAATCTGACACGTGTGGTCTTCAGCTCCAGGTCAGACCTGCCTGTGAGGAAGGGACCTCTGAAGCAGAGCTGAACCTATATGTCATCCCTCTGCTGCCATCACAGGTGATGGGGTAGCTGAGGGACCCAGTCTGAGGCTCAGTCAATGGATGTCTTAGGAAGAAATCCCGCACCCAAGAGCCAGAGAACTGGGTTTTACATCCCTGTGCATTTGATGAAATCTTTAGTAGTTCCATTTCCCATCAGGAATATGGGGCTGATGATTCTCCTGCAAAAGGGTTCATGAGAATAGACCAAACACCTTCATGTCCCATTATCCTATGGAGATGAATGATGTTATGCTAACTTCTATTCAAAGAAATAATGGCTGAAAACTTTCCATATTTGATGAGTAAACATTAGTTTACATACCCAAGAAGTTCAACTCCAAATAGAATAAAGAAATACACAGACACCTCATAATCAAACTATCAAAAGTTAGACTGTGAGGGGCACCTGCGTGGCTCAGTTGTTGAGCGTTTGCTTTCAGCTCAGGTCATGATCCCAGGGTCCTGGGATCAAGCCCCGTGTCAGGCTCCCTGCTCAGCGGGAAGCCTGCCTCTTCCTCTCCCACTCCCCCTGCTTGTGTTCCCTCTCTCGCTATGTCTCTCTCTGTCAAATAAATAAAAAATCTTTTTTTTTTAAAGGTTTAAATAAATAAAAAATCTTAAAAAAAAAAAAAAGTCAGACCATGAGAGAATCTTTAAAGCAGCAAGAAGGAAGCAAATCATCTGGTACAAGTACTCCTGGACAAGGTTAACAGCTAATTTCTCATCAGAAACCATGGAGGCCAGAAGCCAGTGAGATGGCATCTTCAAAGTGCTGGAGCAAAAGTTCAGCCAAGGATCCTATTTCTAGTAAAATTCTCTCTCAAGATAAAAAAGAAAGGAAGAGGGGTGCCTGGGTGGCTCAGTGGGTTAAAGCCTCTGCCTTCAGCTCAGGTCATGATCTCAGGGTCCTGGGATCGAGCCCCACATCAGGCTCTCTGCTCTGCAAGGAGCCTGCTCCCCCTCCGCCCGCCTGCCTCTCTGTCTACTTGTGATCTCTCTCTCTCTGTCAAATAAATAAGTAAAATCTTTAAAAGAAAAAAAAAAAAAAAAAAGAAAGAAACGAAGAAATTCCCAGATAACCAAAAGCTGAGATGGTTCATTTCTAGCGGACCTGCCCTCTAAGAACTGCTAGAGGGAGTCCTTCCGGCTAAAATGAAAGGAGCCTACACAGTAACTCAAATCCACACAAAGAAATCAAGAACACTGATAAAAGTATCAACACAGACAAATATAAAGACAGTATTAATGTCTTTTTTTAACCTCCTCATTTTTCCTAATTTATTTGTTTTTTAAAGATTTTATTTATTTATTTGAGAGAGAGAGCACATGCACACACATGCACATAGCAGGGAGGAGTAGAGGGAGAGGGGAAAGAGAGTTTCAAGCAGACTCCTTGCTGAGCAGGGAGCCCAACTTGGGCCTCTGTCTCATGACATTGAGATCATGACCTCGGCTGAAACCAACAGCTGGACACTTAATAGACTATGCCACCCAGGTGCCCCTTTCCTATCTAATTTAAAAGAAATCCAGAAATGCTGCTGGGGCACGAGTTCATTTGCACCTCTGTCTCATATTATATATAAAAATTAATTCAGAATGGATCAAAGACCTAAATGAAAGCTTTAAAACTACAAAACTCTTAGCAGGAAACGTAGTTGCAAATCTTCACGACCTTGAGTTGAACAATCGTTTCTTAAATATGCCACCAAGAGCATAAACTAGAAAAGAAATATAAACGGGGTTTCATTAAAATTTAAAACTTTTGTGCATCAGATGGCGTCCAAAAAAGTGAAAAGAAAACCCAAAAAAGGGGGAAAAAAACCTTTGCAAAACTTGGACCTGGCAAGAGTCTAGTATTCAGAAGATATAAAGAACTCTTACAACTCAACAACAACAACAACAAAAACCCGAAACAACCCAATTTAAAAATGGGCAAATGACTTAAAAGACATTTCCCCAAAGAAGATAGTCAAATGGCCACCAAGCACATGAAAAGATGTTCACTATCATTCGTCATTAGGGAAATGCAAATCAAAACCACAATGGGATATCTCTTCATGACCCCTATGAAGGCTATAGTTGAAAAACAGAAAATGTGACATTCTAACGAGGATATGGAGAAATATGAACCCTCACACATTGTCATTAGAAATATAAAACAGTGGGGCGCCTGGGTGGCTCAGTGGGTTAAAGCCTCTGCCTTCGGCTCAGGTCATGATCTCAGGGTCCTGGGATCGAGCCCAGCATCAGGCTCTCTGCTCAGCGGGGAGCCTGCTTCCGCCTCTCTCTCTGCCTGCCTCTCTGCCTACTTGTGATCTCTGTCTGTCAAATAAATAAATAAAATCTTAAAAAAAAAAAAAGATTCAGAGCATTCCAATTTACAGGGCATTTCCTGAAAGAACATTTGATTAAAGAAAAAAAAAAGAAAAAGAAATATCAAACGGTGTCACCACTGTAGAACAATTTGCAGTTTCTCAAAAATTTAAACACAAACTTACCATATAACTCAGTAATTCCATTTTCAGATACATACCCATAAGAACTAAAGACATACTCACACAAAAACCTGTACACAGATTTGTAGGAGCATTATTCTTCATAGCCGAAAGGTGGAAGCAACCCAATGTCCATCAATTGCTGAGTGGCTAAATAAAATGTGGTATATCCGTACAATGGAATATTATTCGACCATAAAAAGAATGAAGCATTGATATATGCTAGTACATGGATGAGCCTTAAAAGCATGATGTCAAATGACAGAAGCCAGACCCAGAAGGTCACATATTATTCTGTGACTGTATTTCAATAAAATGTCCGGAACAGGTCCATCCGAGGGACAGAAAGTGGATTAGTGGTTTCGAGGGGCCGCTTCAAGGGAATGGAGTTTCTTTCTGGGGCAATGAAAATATTCTGGAATTATATAGTACTGATGATTGTCCAGTATTATGGATATATATTAAAAACCACTGAATTGTACCTTTCAAATGGTTAAAATGGCAAATTTTATGTTATGTTAATTTCATCTCGATTTTTTACATAAAAAAAACAATTAGCTGCAGGGCTTGGGAAGAATTGAGTGCAGGTGAGGGGTCAGTCTCAAAGTCTACGTTCTGTGGCCTGTAAGGGGATTCTGACTCTGTCCCCCCCCACACACACAAGGGAGCAAGAAAGCCAGTCTTTCCCCGTGGTTGTCCTTCCCCAGGATCCCTAAGGCCTCCTGGGGGTGCTTACACTGCTCTGTAGCCGGTCTTCCTGCTAATCAGTGGCTCCTCTGGGAACGAAGTGCAGATACGCCCCTCAAGGCCAGACCCAGGGATTCCCAGCTTCTAGAGAGCCCCATCTGCTGGTCTAGGCTTCCTTCACTACAGGATGTTCACAGAGTGCCCAGAAAATCGCATGCTGTGGAGACACAGAGGCTGTTTATAAATGCAAACGTTTTATCTGAAACTAGCTAAATATTAACCTATCCCGAAAGAGGTACAAATGTACCCCTCACTGAGCCACTGAAGGCACAGGCCCTAGAGACGTATGTCTCCAATAACACCCTGCTTACTGCTGAGGACACAGAAGGGCAAAGCAGGGCCCTAACACGGTCAGCTAGAGACTCCAGCCATGCTGAGCGATGACTGCAGCCTCCGCACACCATAGGGAACCTCGCTCCCAGGAGAGCCGGTCAAGACGAGAGCCATCTCAGCCGCCCTTCCAGAAATTTCTCTCTCTTCTGAGCTTCAGTTGCCTCTGTACCCTATAGGGCATTTGTCAACTTCTCTTCTGTTTTCTGCTTATTTACTTGCTCACCTCTCACCACGTGAGCTCCGAGAAGTTAGAAAGAGGTTTCCTTTGCTTCTTCATATTTTACAGTTGAGGGGAGCAAGAGTGATCAGGAAATGTTTTCTGGAGGGATGGGAGAGTAAACAAATGAGTGAGTGAGTAGATTAGACACAAGCCAATAGATGAGTAGAAGCATGAATAAGAGAAGGTGTGAATGAACAAACTCCCACCAAGCTCTGAATCCAGAGATCAGTGTGAGGACCACGTGATTGGTGCTCACGGTCTGGCTGGGATTTTACAATGAGGGTCCTCTGGGCATGGTGGCATGTGCCTCATGCCACTACACTTAGCACTACAGAGACCATGAGAAATTCAGAGTAAGGAGACAGTAGAATGAGCCCCCAGGCAGAACCCCCAAGGATGCTGCCTGGAAAAGTCTAGAAGAGGCTCAGCTGGCCATTCTGATCATGGATTCAACACTGGGATCTCCTCAGAGGCTCACCTGTGTTGTCCCCGCTCTGTGCAGCATGGCTGACCTAGTCTGCCCATCCATGAGCTCCAGAAGTGTCCATTCCCAGTGGAAGCTTGAACAAGGCTCTTGCTAGGTTCTTGCACACAAGCACAGACCTCTCCTCCTCCCTGACTGTCAGGGGTCCTGATCTCTGCTCCTCTCAGCCTCCAGATGGCCCCACCCTCTTCTCTTCCATACGTGACCACAGCTACACAGAGCCCATAGGTTGACCTGGTTGAAGGAAGCCGTCAGTCCTCACGCCTCTGCCTGCCCAGGCCCCTGTTCGTCCATTCCAGCCCCAGCTTAACATAACACTTTAGCCTGGCTCCGGCTCGTGCTCTGGACCTTCCCAGAAGGAGCATAAGAAAACAGGTAAGAAAGATACCACAAAGCCATCCCACATCTGCCACTTAAGAGCATGGCCAGCTACACAGCTGGCCTGTGGACCATCTATAGGAGGGGTTGATGGGAGGAGGCAGGGGTTGAGCTGGGGCCTGACTCTGGGCAAGCGCTCTGGTCCCCAGCCTACTATTGTAGGGGTTCCCTCCCACGTCATCCCATTTTTCTTCACCTCAAGCAGAAGAACAGCTTTTCTTGGCCTACCCATGCTTTCAGAAACGCAGCCCGGGGCCCGGTGCTCAGACACAGTCTCTCAGAGCTGTGGTCTCAAGGATCCTTGCGGGAATCCGTAGGACTCACAGACCCAGGCAATGAGACCCCAGGTGAGGTTTCCGGGTGAGGTGGAACGCAGGGGCCCAGGGACCAGCACTGGGCTTCGGACACCCTGGACAGTATCAGAGCCTGTCACTTTCAGGAAAAATCCTTTCAAGAGCACTCTGGGACACAAACAGTAGGACTAAGGTGTAGCCACAATTTCTGAAGGCTCTGTGGACCCACAGCCCCATGACAGAGGAGGCAGATGTGATTGTCATTTCAGAGCTCTCCACTAGGTCCCGGCCATCCTCTGGGCCTGGAGGTCCCCGTCCGTCCAAAGCAGTCCAGTTAGCACCGTGTCTCTATGCTTCACCAAAGCAGGGCAAGGAAGAAGCAATTCCTGCCCTCCCTGCTGAACGTGTCCCTTCCCACATGACAGCCCTGCGAATACAAGCCTGACCCAGGACAGGAGCCCTAGGAAGCCCAGGGTGTTATCTTGGTGCTCGCTCCACCCACCATCTCCAGCTTGCAGAGCACCAGCAAAGACTGGGAGGGCGGAGGTCTTGCCTGTACTGTGAGCTGCTGCCCTCTAGTGGTCCCCGGAGGAGGGAAGGAGAGAACCCCACAGAGAAGGAGGAGGAGAGAGGAAGAGAGAAAAGCCTCAAAGCAGTGGACAGGCAGAGGGAGACGGAGGAGGGACGGCATGGGAGAGGGGGTGAGCTGAGGGGAGAGTGACCCTGGGTGAGCATCCTGTCCCACGGCCGTTCCCCACACAGTCACTGCTCCCACCTGGTTTGCACATCAGTGCAAGGAGCTCCCTCCGGGGAGTGTGAGCAGGTCTCTCAACTCCAAGAACTCTCACCGAGTTGGGAATTCCTGAATTCTCTGGTTTTTGCAGATCTTATCCAGATGTCTCCTCTTGGGAGCCCCTCTGAGGACCGGCTGCCAGACAATGAGCTCAGGTTTCATCCTTCTCTGACTCCAGCTGCCCCAAAGATTCTTCTGATCTCTACTCCATTTTCATGGCTTCACTGAATCTGTATTTCTGTCCTTGATCGTCCTCGGAAGCTTCCGACCCTGCACACCCAGCAGTCCACTGGACCCCCCACCTGCCTATCCCTTAAACACCAAAACACAACATGTCCAAAATGGAGCTCATCACCTTCCCCAGACCCGCTGTTCCTGAAGCCTAGCACATCTCCTAACTGTGACAGACCCGGTGAGGCCCCTCCAGATCCCCCTCGGGAGTGAAGGCATTATCGCCCCAACTGCCAGGAGTGCGGGTGCTGTCAGTCTCCAGCTGCAGGGAGCACCTCCCGCCCCATGTGAGGCCACTCCTCTCCCAGGGAGGTCCTCATCCAAAGACCCATCAGCGTGGGGGCACGAAGCCCAACCCGGTTGCCTACATTGGCCCAACTCTGCAAGGTCCTCCATGTAGGGCCAGCCGAGCTCTCCACTGAGGCTACATTGCGGCTCAACGTTCCCATCTTCCTGATCCTTCCATCTTCCCTGCCTCCGGCATTGATTCCAAGAGAACCAGCCGCCTCGTCAATCTCCGGAATGAATCTCTGCCTCAGAGACTTCCGGTTGGGAATGCAGACTGCGACACCCGGGTACCAGGACAAACCCTGAGGGTCACCGCCAGCATCCCCTTTCCCTGACCCACAGCCCGGAAGACCCGGCCCGTCTTGCCCTGCTGCGAGAGTCAGACCCATCCACGCCCCTCACACCTGCTGCTGCCCCACCCCCCCGACCCCCCCAACCCCACTCCTACCCCCACCCCCGAACCCCACCCCACCCCGCCCCGCCCCTGCAGAGCCGCCCTCATCCTCACACCCTTTCAGCACCAGGAGCCCCGTGCATCTCCCGAGCCCAACTCTCCTCCCCAAAGATGCGGTTGATCTCAGGCCCGAATGCCTGGCTCGGGCCCCCTTACCCGAGCCGGAGGCCCCTCCGCCTTTCCCTCCCCAGGCCTCCCGTCAGGCCGGGCCATATTCCCGGAGCAGCGGGCCTCAGGGCCTCCCCCGTGTTGGAGCCTGAGGCCGGAGACCCAGACTTCAGCACCAACCTGTGGCCCAGGAGACGGGCTGGAATCCCTCCCCTCTGAGACGGCACTCCCGGGGCCACTCCCTGGCGGTGGCAACAGCCATGAGCAGCGCTGGGATCCATGGACCCCAGGCGATGGGCCCCTGGAGCACGGTCACCCTGTGAACGCAGGACTCAGGGTCCCCCAGCTCCTGTGTCCCTCTCACAGCCCCCAGGACCCAAGGGAGGGCCCAGGACAGTGAGGACAAGGCTGGTCCCCTGCCAAGTGGCTACCTTTCTGCTGGTTCCTGTCTCACCATCTAGATTTTTCTTTGTCTTGTATCACTGAACGACAGTCTGATTCAGTGAGGTGGACATTAATCTCATTAGCCTCCCTGTGAAAGCAGGCCCAGGAGTGCCATTGACTCCTAGATTCAGAGGTTTTTCTTCATCTTCATATTTTTTAGATTTTTTTCTAAGTTTCTAGCTTTGGGGAGTCTTTAAAAATTTGTTTTTAGTTTTGCTCTTCACACTGCATTTTTTTTTTAATTTTTTAAAAAAGATTTTATTTATTTATTTAACAGGCAGAGATCACAAGCGGACAGAGAGGCAGGCAGAGAAAGAGGGGGAAGCAGGCTCCCTACTGAGCAGAGAGCCCTATGCGGGGCTCAATCCCAGGACCCTGAGATCATGACCTGAGCCAAAGGCAGAGGCTTAAGCCACTGAGCCACCCAGGTGCCCCACACTGCATTTTTAAAAGAGTGTGTATTTGCTCTTTGCTCTGTAAGTTTTAAAATGGCATTTAGACAAAATTCTAAAATTCTGCCTGCTATTTTTTTTAATACTTTATTTATTTATTTGACAGAGAGAGAGGCAGAGTGGAAAGAAGCAGACTCCCCACTGAGCGGGGAACGATCCCAGGACCCCAGGATCATGACCTGAGCCAAAGGCAGAGGTTTAACCAACTGAGCCACCCAGGTGCCTCTGAAATTCTGCCCTCTAAAAAATTAATGAATATATGTTTTCACCTTCATAAATTATAGATTTTGTTTTGAAATTTAAAAGATGTGTATATACAAATCCAAACTTTACTTTCAAAAGAACACTTCATTTTGAAGTGATTTTCAAAGAATTGAGTGCCTCTTCCATTATTTATTTAATTCTTAGTGTTGCTCCTAAATATTTCACATTTATTCCTAAGGATCCTGGTTCCATGTTAAAATTAGGGACCAGAGCGATTTGCTTAAGAAACCCAGTTGCATTCTTTCATTCTTAGGAAAGGCATCCAAATAGAGGTCGTTTACATCGAGTAGCAACTAGACCAACATTTGACATTTGGTGTGATCCTCTTTGTTTTACACGCATGTGCACGTGCACGCACGCGCACACACGCATACACACACACGAGCATATATATTTGTGTATGCTTAGAAATTTTCTGGAAGGATATAGAAGAAAATAGTAGCCATTGTTTATTTTAAAGCATGAGATTGGGAAGTGCTTACATGCTTCTATGGGGGCCAACCTTTCTGCTAGCAAGCAAAGTCAAGGAGATGTTCGGTTTTCCTGTGGTTGCAGAAACAGAAATCTCCGTGGCTGGTGCTAGCTTTGTGGTTTCAAAGAGACAAAATATGGGGCATCCAGTCGTTGCATGTGAGTCACAGCTGGGTGGTTTATCCTCAAACCAGCAGCTGGGATAATGATTTCCTTGGCAGGCCAGCTGCGTGGTACTGTTATAGGGGAACCATTCCTGGACGTTCAGCCTCCAGGCTGCCCTTCCTTGCCTTCCAACAGTTTTGTAATCACCTAACTCCCTGTATAAAGATTGTTTCTACTTCAGTTGTCTGGAGTCATTTCCACGATCTGCAACCACACCTTGAAGTGACACATGGCATGGGGGTGGGGGGATGGAGAGAATTACAAATCTCGGAGGAGCTCTTCATATCATATTTCCAATGTCCCCCATTGTCTATTTCACCAGCTGGGGAGGAACACGATCCCCTGACACAGATCCTGTCTCTGCACAGCAATACTCACCCTTTTTTTGTCCTGGTTTCTCTGCCTCTTCAACAAGCTATCTGTGTTCCTGTCTTAGAACTATTTGGTTGCAAATGACAAAAACTGTTCATTTAATCTTCTTTAGGACGATTGACATAAATAATATAATATAAAATTAGACAATTAGACACAACCGAAGAGTAAGAGGGACTGGGATGAATTTGTCTTCTCCCCTCTCTCTCCCTCAACTCTTTTTTTTTTAAGATTTTATTTACGTATTTGAAAGAGAAAGAGACTGAGAAAGCATGAGCGGGGAGGAGAAGGAGAAGCAGACTTCCCACTGAGCAGAGAGCCCAATGTGGGGCTTGATCCCAGGACTCTGAGAGCATGACCAGAGCCAAAGGCAGATGTTTATTTCACCAACTGAGCCACCCAGGTGCCCCTCTCTCTGTCTCTTTCATGCAAATTTCTGTATGTTTGCTTTTCCCTCTTAGACTAGCTGCCCCCACAAGAGTGTGATTATGACGACTGGCAGCTCTTGGCTCTTCACAATTTGTTAGAGAAAAAAGAGGGACTTTCCTCCCCCTACTTCAGTGTGAAAAAACCCTGGGGAATAATTCTGACTAAATTAGTTTGGTTCATGTATTTGTCCTTTAGATAAACCACTATGTCATGACAGTGGCTTAGCTTGATTCAAGCAGGGTCTGTTGCTAGAAAAGACCTTAAAAACCACCTCAGTGTGAACCATCTACACTGAACTCCTACACAACACACACACGTGTGTGTATATGTAGATACATACACAATTCAAATAATGGTTGTGCTTAAAACTGTGATTCTTGGGGCGCCTGGGTGGCTCAGTGGGTTAAAGCCTCTGCCTTTGGCTCAGGTCATGATCTCAGGGTCCTGGGATCGAGCCCCAAGTCGGGCTCTCTGCTCAGCAGGGAGCCTGCTTCCCTTCCCCTCTCCCTGCCTGCCTCTCTCTGCCTACTTGTGATCTGTCAAATAAATAAATAAAATCTTAAAAAAAAAAAAAAACAACTGTGACTCTCAAATAAATTTTTAAAAATTCACTACAATAGTTTCTTCAAAACCAGCTGCTGTCATTCCTCTGTGTGGCCATGTCCTCAAACAGTGCTAGTGACATACTGGTAAACTGCCTCTCTGAAAAGAAGGGAACAAAGCCCCGGCTTATAACATTTGCCAATTTCTATGGTGTAAATCATTCGTACGGTGGGGCCAATTTCAAGCTAGGTGCAGTTTAACAAGTGGCTTACAAAGTTCCTGGAAATTTAACAATTAACTTTCAAGCTGTCATACCACTGTCCCCTCCTAGACTAGTGTGGGGTGTGGCCTCGTGTCACTTCCTGTGAGCAAGCAGAGACTTTAAAGGTGCTTGCATTTTTATTTTTTTTATTTGTTGTATTTTTTTATGTAAATTCAATTGATTACCATAGAGTGTATTATTCGTTTCAGAGGTAGAATTTAGTGATTCATCAGTTGCATACAATACCCAGTTCGCATTACTTCAAATGCCCTCCTTAATGCCCATCCTCCATCCCATTTAACCCATCCCCCACCTGCCTCCCCTCCCTCAGTTTGTTCTCTATAGTTAAGAGTCTCTTACGGTTTCCTTCCCTCTCTGTTTTCATCTTATTTTATTTTTCCCTCCCTTCCCCTATGCTCTTCTATTTTGTTTCTTAAATTCCACATATGAGTGAAATCATATAATAATTGTCTTTCTCTAACTGATATATCACTTAGCATCATACACTCTAGTTCTATCCACGTCGTTGCAAATGGCATAATTTCATTTTTTTTTAAAGATTTTATTTATTTATTTGTCAGAGAGAGAGCGAGCACAGGCAGAGGCAGAGAGAGAAGCAGGCTCCCCGCCAAGCAAAGAGCCCGATGCGGGACTCGATCCCAGGACGCTGGAATCATGACCTGAGCCGAAGGCAGCTGCTCAACCAACTGAGCCACCCAGGCGTCCCCACAATTTCATTTTTTATGGCTGAGTAATATTCGTGTGTGTGTGTGTGTGTGTGTGTGTGTGTGTGTGTGTGTAGAGGTGCTTGCATACTGAAACTTACCCTCTCATACTCCATGTAAATGAGCCGGATGGGGAGAGACACACAACCACATTGCCCCATTGACCCCAGGCAGCAGCTAGAAATGTGAGGCACCATGGACCACAAGGCTCCCAAACTGGAGGAAGGCCAAGGAACCTTGGGTGAGCACAGCCAAGACTGGAGGAACTCTCCCCGGGATCCAGCCCAAGTTGCTGACCTACAGAATCACTGGCTAATCAGTGATGACTGTGACCCACCACGGCATGTGAAGGTAATTTTTAATGAGGATACACTTACCCTCTTCTCCACAGGGAAGCAGCCAAGGACTATATCCAGTCACTACATTCCAGTGAGTTCCAGATCTCTTAGTGATCTCTGTTCTTCCCTGAAAGTTTAAGATGTGGTTCATCATGCACCAACCCGTAGAAAGAGAAATTGGGTCACCTCCAAAACACCTGGTAAACAATAATGGAGTAAGAACAAGGCAAAAAGTCCCTTTCAGATAAGGGAGCAAGAAAAGTAAACCCTCTATCTAATAACATTGCCATGAGTTTGGGCTCCCCAGCATTTGAATTCCTCTTTACACACAAGGAGGCCCTCACCTTATGAAGCAGTCTCTATCCCGCTATCAAAGTTCCATAATATTCCTCAGACTCCCTTCCAGCTTGGTAGGGGCATATGGACTCGGTTCTGCTAATTAGATGCATTTACATTCTGAATCACAAAACTGCAAATGTGAAGAAGCAGAAAGCCCATTTGATGAGTGAGTGGTGGCCGTGGTGGCCGTTCTAGGGACAGGGGCCAATGTCAACGTCAGGGCTATAAGCAGGGCAAATCTCATGGCTTTTCCCAATGTCTTGACCACCTCGTTTGTAGTTCTGATCTGGAATATTGTTCCTGATTTAATATCCTTCAATCCTTGTCTTTCAGTCCTTCCCCCTCCCTAACACGCACAACACTTCTACCCCCAGTTCCACAGAATGGGCAGCAGAGAATCTCTGGGGCCCACCCGCAGGGGTTTAAACCCTGGCTTTATAGGCCCTGAGCTGTGCGACTGGGGGAAGTTCCTTAACTTCTCTGAGCCATCTCCCCACCCAAAATGTGCAGTTAATCGCCCACTCAATCTCAGAGGGACTGTTCTGTTGTTCTGAAGTTTATGAAAAGGATTATGTGAGTTCCATACACAAAGAATTTCAAAGAATGCTTGGCAAAGTGTAAATGTTTAATAAATGTTAGCTATTGTTGTTACTACTTATGATCATATGAATATGTTCCTTTTTCTGTGTAAATCAGTCCCTGTTGCTTCCAACTAAGATTGCTGCCAGATACAATTAGTTACCAATCCAGAGGGTAGTACTGCTAAGTAGAAATTATAAGGCACATGTAATCATGACATATCAAAGGAGCCACCTGGGTTACTAAAGAGTCCATCGACCGTGGGGATGCATTGGTCCTCAACAGCCATTGCTGAGGTCTATACCACCTTAACAACCAATTTGCTTTGGGGATAGATGAAGGAGCATGGGGGATGTGTTGATACTCTGAGCCACAAGAGGCCAGAGAGGATGTCTTGAGGCACAGTGTCTAAAGAGGCCACCACACCAATATTTCCACGTTTCTATGCTAGACTGTGCTGCTTTGCATGGTGGCAAGGTTCCGTCCTGCACCATGGGGAACTCTAGGACCTGACATGCTTTCTTGGGCCTTCCCCTTGGAAGATCCCCAAACCTGTCTGGAGGTTCTCTGGCATCTATGTGACTCTTGTCCTAACACACGTACACCTCTCACTACATGTATGTTACTGTGGGCCCTTCAAGGAGCATACACTGAGATAAGATTAAATGTGCAAGAAATGTATTAGGGGGAACCCCAGGAAGAAAAAGGGGGAAGGAGTCATGAAAGGCTGGAAGATATGTCAGCCCACGCCACAAGTCTGGCCTTGAGTGGAGGAGAAAGCCAAGGAAGCTAGAAGGCAAGTGGACTGAGGACGTTGAGGACTCCGCAGGCCAAAGTCGCCTTCAAAGGAGTCCCAAGTCTCCCAGGGATGGTGTCCCTGCCACACTCAGTGACTGGCTGGGAGCAGCTGGGAGGGACATGGGCTTGGTGGAAATGCAGAGATAGATTTCAGAGGATGATAGGGCTATTCAGTACATGACATTGGTACACTTAGCTATACACGATGAAGAAAAAACAAGGGTCTTTACCTTATGTCAGTGAAATGATGTTTTTACATGAGAGATCATATTAAAAAATTATAAGGAAATGTAAAGAAAATATGAATGAACCAAAAGACAGAATCGTACTCATGTAGAAAGAAGAAGTCTAAATGCTGGAAAGCCTGGGTGACAGCTTGGTTAAGCATCTGATTCTCGGTTTCAGCTCGGGTCATATCTCAAGGTCATGGTCTCAGACCCCTGAGACCCCTGTCTGGGGCTTCCCGCTGGTAGGGGGGGTGTGGGGGGGTCTGCTCAGAATTCTCTTCCTCTGCCCCTATCCCCACATGCCCACATTCACTTTCTCTCTCTCTCTCTCTCCCTCTCTCTCAAACTAAATAAATCTTTTTTTTTAAATTAATTTATTTGACAGGCAGAGATCACAAGTCGGCAGAGAGGCAGAGAGAGAAAGAGAGAAGGAAGCAGGCTCCCTGCTGAGCAGAGAGCCCAATGAGGGGCTTGATGCCAGGACCCTGGGATCATGACCTGAGCCGAAGGCAGAGGCTTTAACCCACTGAGCCACCCAGGCACCCCTCAAACTAAATAAATCTTTAAAAACAAAACAAAATAAAACTCAAAAAGAAGTCTAAATGCCAAAAGAAAGAAGAGAAAGTGGTAACCTCTGGGATAGAAGAAAGGAGTGGGAAGGAGTAGAACTGGAATCTATTTTAAACAATTAAATACAAATAAAGATAAATCAAAAAAGGAGAGTAAGAGAACACCATGTACTACTTTTCCTGCAAATCTAAAACTTAGGGGAAAGGTAGACGACTTGTATGTTATTACAACCATTAAATAAATTAAATCAGAAGTTAAAAATCTTACAAGGAAAAAAAAATAAAACAGGTCCAAGTGGCTTTATGGGACCATTCTGCCAAATGACAAGGAACAGATACTCTAATATCGTGCAAATTTCTCAAAAGAAAAATGGAAACACTGGCCAAATCATTTTATGAAGTTACGATAGTCTTACCATCACCAGACAATAGGACAAGAGAGAAAAGTTAGAAGTCAACCCCATTTACGAATATGGATGCAGCATTTCTGAGCACAGTATTAAAAAACTGAATCCAACAATGTATTTTTTTTAGTTTATCATGGCAAAGTTTGTTTATCTCACCAATGCAAAGATGCCTAACTTTTCGAAAAACTACTAATGTAAATTATTTACCGTATTAACAAATGAATGGAGAAAAACATCTCAACAGCTGCAGAAAAAATATATGCTAATTTAACACTAACATGAAAAAAACTGAAAGTAGAAGAGATCTGCTGTAATTTGATGTCCATCTAAAAAAAACTACAGTAAACCATGTACTTAAAAACTAATGTACTTAAAAAAAACTAATATACTTAATAACTGAATTCTTTCAAAATCAGGAATGAGACAAGAATGACTACAATCACTGCTTCTGTTAAACATTGTGCTAGAAGTCTAACCACTGTAGCAAAGCAAAAATGAAAATAATGATAATTGAAAGTGGAAAAACAAAGCGGTCATCATTCACAGGCAATATGATTGTATATACAGAATCAACAATTATTAGAATGAAGAGGGTTCGACTTAGAAACAAATCACATTCTAGTACACTGATAACCAGGTTAGAAAGTGTCCTTGTATAAAATGCACTAATTGTATCAGTAAGCGATTGCCCCAGTAATGCTGTGTAACAAATCATCTCAAACTCAGGAGAGTTTTAAAACCAGGATCATGTATTCTTGTTTGCACACCTAAAGGTACTTGGTGTTGAACGGCTCTGCCCCTGGCTTGGCTCTGTTTCAGGATTTGGGATTGGCTGGGACAGCTCTGCTCCTCCTGTCTCTCACTCCTCAGAGATCAGTGGGCCACCCCTGGGGTCTGAGAACACGCCTAAGAGGAAGAACACCAGGGCAAGCAGGAACTCACAGTTCGCGCTAAGGCCTGGTCTCTCTATTCACTTTATCTTCTGTATTGTTGATGCTCTGGCATTTGAGGGCCTTCCAGGCTCGGGGGAGAGACTGCTGCTCCAGGAGCTAATTCCTAAAGACAGTAAACAGCTTAACTAGAAACAGGCCTCATACCCAAGATGACCAGGACCTTTACCGAAATCACCCCAGAGCCAGACACCAGACAATGAGACACCACCCCCATAGCCTGAAGCCTGCCAGGATTACCCCACCTGCCCTTCCTTGCCTTTCCCGGGGAAACCCCAAGAAAGGCTGTGGTCTGTGCCTTTCCCTCACTCTTTTCTGCCTCCTGACCAAAACTACTTCTTTCTCCTGTGGCCCTAAGTGGCACGGCAGGCCCCCTTCTCCTGGAAAATGTAAGTAAAGCATTCTTCTTTAAATGGCATTGGCCTCTCCACGTCTGCACTCAGTCATCACCATAAATTAACTCCTATTGACAGGGGCGGTGGGGGGGGGGGGGTGCGGGTGGACCGGTGGGTTAATCCTCTGCCTTTGGCTCAGGTCATGATCTCAGGGTCCTGGGATCAAGCCCCGCCCCCCCCATCGGGCTCTCTGCTCAGCAGGGAGCCTGCTTCCCCGTCCCTTCTGCCTCTGCCTGCCTCTCTGCCTACGTGTGATCTCTCCCTCTCTGTCAAATAAATAAAACCTTTAAAAAAATTAACTCTATGGGTATGATGAGGGAACAGAAGGAAAGTTGAGGATAAAGCAGAAGCTGACACCCCACAAAGCCTCCCTCCATGGGATATATGTGACATTCTTCAGGCACTCCTGGCTGCCCAACGGGGAAAAGAAATAGTTAACTTGTAGAGACCACAATCCTGCAAGTCTCCCTCAGTTCACTTACAGAAGCCTTAGCAATAGCTTCCAGAAGGAAATGTAGGTACAATTAAATGTCCTTATAATCTGCAGCCCATTGACAGATACTTGACACCAGTAGAGTGTAATGTTCCTCCGGGAAGCCCTCAACCACCTTCCGTCAATGCCTTGCTAGAGGGAAAAACAACCTTAACTTGACAATGGCAAGGCCTCTGGTATCCTGTGAGTCTTCTTTAACATATGAAAATCCTTTTGAAACCTCCCTTTTTCCCCCTTACCTCCCCTACCCCATAGTATATAATCAGCTGCCCTTCACAACCCCAGGGCAGAAGCTCTTTCAACCAATAGGTACTTTCTCGGAGCTTTAGTAAACCACCATTTTGCACCAAAGACATCTCAAAAATTCTTTCTTGGTCGTCAGCTAGGGACTCCACCCCACCAAACGTCACCTGTATTCCAAAACTACATCATGTGGCGCCCGAATGGGGGGCTTTGAAGCTTTTCTTCTGGACTCTGAGCTTTGATACAAAATTGGTGAGTACTTTCTCTCCTCTTCCTTTACTCTCATTTCTGGGGCTCTCGAGGGAATACGATCTTACTGGAACACCTTCATATCAACTGGTCAGGCTGCAGTCCTCTAGCCCATGGCTATGCTGTGCGGAGGAGAAAGTCTGCATTTTGCCTGGAAGTTAGTACCCTAGCCAGGATGGAAATAAGATCGAAAAACTTGATGCTCTCTTTTTACTGCTGTCTTTACACGGAATCATCTGTCTCGGGCACAACACAGACAGCTAAGTCAACAGAACGCCTGCCAATCTTCAGACGCCCATGTGAGGTTTCCTCCTGATTGATCTAATGCGATCCCCTCCCCATCTCTGGTCTAGCCACTTCAGGCCGTGGGACTGCCACTCGGAGCCAGCCGAAACCAGTACCTGATTGAATTAAAGCCCAACCAGGGACCATTTCCCAGGAAGTTGGCTGTAAAGACCACATGTGCTGGAATGTCCCTTAGACCGGGATGGGATTTCTATCTTCACTGTTTTACATCGGTGTCCTCTATGAACTACTTAAACTACAAAATTCGGTAATTAACCCCTTGTAAACTTTTCTAGTATTTTCCAAGGGTTTAAGGCGGGTTCTTAAAGATGCTACAGTCCCCAGGGATTCTCCCTTGGGATGCCTTTTAACCCATTGGAAACAATTTGGATTGCAAAATCTGGGAGAGTACTGACCTCCTGTAAGACTGCACGGCCTCAGTAGGCTCTATCAAGTTAGATCTCTTCTGCAGGAACAGGGCAGATGGACCTGGGGTAACTTCATTGATCATACCTAGGCCTTCGTTGCTCTACACTACACCCCGATGGCCTCTTGCAGAATATAGTGGCTAGTCTCCTCTGACCAAACTCAGGTTGCTGGAAGAAACACAGGCCATTCCTAGCAACCGGACTCTGACTCTCACTGTTCCTCCTAATAGATGTGGGGGCTTCTCCCTCATTCATTTCCCAGGTGAATGGCTATAATTGGAGCCACCTGTGGTAGCCTCCCTAGGGCCAGGGACTTCAAGGACTATTCCCAAGCAGCTGCCGAAACTCCCTTTGTTTTGGGGAAATTCCCTGTCTTCTCTGGCCTGACATGAACTGCCTGTCCCCGAGTTGTTGGGGACAACAACATGGCATCTGCTCCTCTCTTGGAGCTGCTGAGCTCTAGAACCAGGAACCCTTTCTCTGCCCTCTGGCAGTGCTTTGTCTCTCCTGCCTCCCCATCCCCCTTCTCCCATTTCTGCACCATCTTGGGTGCAGTTTACATAACTTCCTTCTAGACCGTCCTCAGTGCCTCGGGCACCATGGCTCCTTCTCCCTTCACTGTCAGGGAGCAAGAAGAAGCCATTGCACCTAACATCACCCACCCCAAATTTCCCCGCCAGTGTCTCAGGTGAAAATTGAGCATGGGGAGGATCCAGGTAGAACATAGTTCAGTGCCTAAACCAAGTTCAGTTTGTTGGTTTAATTAAGATAGACGTGTCTCTAAAGTTCTCAGCCACATTTTTATTCTATCGAGGTTTACTAAAGGTCAAACTCATGTTACCTCTGTTGCAAATTGTTAGTAAAATGATGACTAAAATGATGGTTAATTGTCTCATCAAAGTTTTCATGGGTAATTGTTAAAATAGCTTTCAAAGTCTTTGGTAACCTGAAACTTTAAACTTCTTATAGGATAATAAATGGGATTAAATTCATTGGACATCTAGGTCTTTTCCAAACAGGATATAGTGCTAAGTCATTGATGACTGGATGTAGGTTTGTGCTTTGGACGACTTCTTGCAAATAAACTAAGGATATTTAAATCTGTTGGTAGATATGTCTTGTGCTTAAGTGATTCACAGATTTGCTGTCTAAAGAATGCTGGTGTAACAGTTTACAATTGGTTACTACTTAGTCTTCACTGAAGGTTTCTAAAAAATGCAAAAATGTAATTAAGACTGATGGGAATAAGGGAAGCAAGTTTGTATGCAGAAAAGTAGGAGATACGTAAGAAAGATACAAAGAATGGGAATGCCTTTTTGAAGGTAAAAGAAGGTAATTTTGTCCTAAATAAGATGGTGGTGTGGAAAGATGGCATGGGACAAAGTCTGAATGCAAAGGGAAGTTGTAGGAGGTTTATGAAGGGAAATCTTCAAAAAGGAATTTTAGATGTGGCCAGGACAAACTAAAATTGAAGTGAATAGATTTTAAAGGTACACTGGTATAAGACTGACATTCTCTCTGCTCAAAAAACAGGTTTTCTTGGGGTGCTGGGTGGCTCAGTGGGTTGGGCCTCTGCCTTTGGTTTGGGTCACGATCTCGGGGTCCTGGGATCAAGCCCCCCATTGGCCTCTTTGCTTGGCGGGGAGCCTGCTTCCCCCTCTCTCTTTGCCTGTCTCTCTGCCTACTTGTGATTCTCTCTCTCTCTGTCAAATAAATAAAATCTTCAAAAAAGTTCTCTTGAATTGTTCATCAGCTCTGGATAAGAAAATGGTAAACAAAGGTTTTGTTTCTCTTTTGTCTGCCCAGAAAACCAGTTTCTATGTTTTGTCTTTTATCCAGTCTTCCATTACTTGGTTAAAACTTCTCCATATTGGGGCACCTCGGTGGCTCAGTCAGTGGTGTCTGCCTTCGGCTCCAGTCATGATCCCAGAGTCCTGGGATCAGGCCGGGCATCGGGCTCACTGCTCATCGGAGGTCTCCTTCTCCCTCTCCCACTGCTGGTGTTCCCTCTTTGGCTGTGTCTCTCTCAGTCAAACTTAAAATAAGGATTTAAAAAATCTTTAAAAACTTCGCAGTATTAAATATTTGCCTTTCAAATCTCTTGTCACCTTGGTTAATTAAAAATTTTTGTAATCTGTAATACTATTCAGGCATGTGCTATAACTTTCTTTTTTTTTTTTTTTTTTAAACTTTTGTCTTTTTTTTTTTTTTTTTTAAAGATTTTATTTTATTTATTTGACACAGAGAGAGAGATCACAAGTAGGCAGAGAGGCAGGCAGAGAGAGGGGGAGAAGCAAGCTCCCTGCTGAGCAGAGAGCCCGATGTGGGGCTCGATCCCAGGACCCTGAGATCATGACCTGAGCTGAAGGCAGAGGCTTAACCCTCTGAGCCACCCAGGCGCCCCTTGTCTTTTTTTTTTTAAAGATTTTATTTATTTATTTGCCAGAGAGAGAGAGAGAGAGCGAGCACAGGCAGAGAGAGTGGCAGAGGGAGAAGCAGGCTCCCTGCGGAGCAAGGAGCACCGATGTGGGACTCGATCCCAGGACGCTGGGATCATGACCTGAGCCGAAGGCAGCCGCTTAACCAACTGAGCCACCCAGGCGCCCCAAGGCATGTGCTATAACTTTCTAAGGTTTTAACAAACTTCCTAAGATTTAAATTGTAAATGAATTCTCTTTAACTCTTTAGGTCTTTTTCTTTGGTATGCTAAGTTATTCCAGAAGTAATTAAGCAAATGATAAGCCTTAGGTTACATTTGGGTAAATGCTATTAACTTTTCTGGAGATAATAATGCAATTCCTAGGGACACCTGGGTGGCTCAGTTGGTTAAGCAGCTGCCTTCGGCTCAGGTCATGATCCCAGCGTCCTGGGATCGAGTCCCACATCGGGCTCCTTGCCCCGCAGGGAGCCTGCTTCTCCCTCTGCCACTCTGTCTGCCTATTCTCGCTCGTGCGCTCTCTCTCTCTCTCTCTCTGACAAATAAATAAATAAAATCTTTAAAAAAAAAAAAAAAATAATGCAATTCCTAAAGTTTTAGCGTGTTAATATAAGGTCATCACCACTCGCTATTTTGGCTATTGAAGTGTTATGTATCACAGGAATAACCTGATTTCCTTGCCAGCTGTATCATAAACTCTCATCAACTCTTTAACCATGGCCATTCTTAGTTTGCTATTTATAATTGTTCTAATTCTCTTATAAAATGAGATTCATCTTCAAGGAAGTTCATAAAAAGAACTCTAATGACAAATACGGGTGTTCGATATCTTTAAAATCCTAAAACTGAAATAAATGGCTGAGGATTAGCTAACCAAAGCCACCTTCAAACTGAGCAAGAACTAGTAACATGAGACTAAATGAGCTAACGAGACGATTACAGTTTGTGATCCTTGTTTGAAACACTATTGGTTCTCTAATGTTTACTCTTCCAGATTAAGGAAATTTTTTAAGCTATCGTGACTTGCAGAAATGTGAAAATATCATTTGTAAGCAAATTAAAGCACTTAACTTTTCTCTATACCTGAACCCTCTAATTCAAAAGGTCTCAGTAAGTATTCTTTATTCCAAGACAATCCTAGTCATTTGCATAGGTTCAATAAGACTCTGTTCTCCTTGTAACAGGACCCACTGGAAACATGGGTTATTTTACCAAGGCTATGACTGGAATGTCATATTTGAGAGAGACGTGTGCAGAATCAGATATGCCCAAACAGCTTTAAGGAATTGAGGTTGGCTTTATGAAACCTGGAGCCATAAAGCCCCTTGGAACTGTTGGCCTGATACCTCGCTTACAGAGGTCCCAGCAGCCTCACCAGATGAGTAATTAACGTCTCTTTCTGGCAGGTGTGAGAACCTCAGGATACATGGGAGCCTCAGGGGGAGGAATCTGACCAGATCTACAGGTGCTACAGGCATGTCTGATGGCAAGTACTTGGCTTGGCTCTGGCTTCAAGAAACTACAAAAAGTTCAGCCAAGAGATTGCTTACAAAAGTTCCAGCAAAGCAGATTCTAAAAGAGCGATATGATCGGGGCGCCTGGGTGGCTCAGTGGGTTAATAAGCCTCTGCCTTCAGCTCAGTTCATGATCTCAGGGTCCCGGGATCAAGCCCTGCATTGGGCTACCTGTTCAGCGGGAAGCCTGCTTTCTTTCCCCTTCTCTCTCTGCCTGCCTCTCTGCCTACTTGCTCTCTCTCTCTCTCTGCCAAATAAATAAATGAAATCTTTAAAGAAAAAAAAAGAACTATATGATCAATCACTATTCTTGCTGAGCTTATGTAAATAATTAGGCCAAGTTTGTTAAAACTGGACTTGTTTTTCGAATAAATTACTCCTGATTTGGCTATTTCTGGAAATGATGGTTATTTTAGAAAGAAAAATTATGTTTAAATAACCCAACTTGGGGACGCCTGGGTGGCTCAGTTGGTTAAGCGGCTGCCTTCGGCTCAGGTCATGATCCCAGCGTCCTGGGATCGAGTCCCGCATCGGGCTCCTTGCTCAGCAGGGAGCCTGCTTCTCCCTCTGCCTCTGCCTGCCACTCTGTCTGCCTGTGTTCACTCTCTCTGACAAATAAATAAAATAAAATCTTTTTTAAAAATAAATAAATAAATAAATAACCCAACTTGGTAGATGCTAAATTCTAGATCTGATTGTCCTTAAATGTTTATTTACCTAAGCTAGACAACCTGAGGTAAACAAAGAAATTACCACAATAGTTCATATGGACAATCTTCATGCTTTTTATTCTTTGGGGATAACAGGACCCTGTGGGCACATGATTATTTAAACAGCTGGAAAACAGGATTAATTCCCCAATGATTGCATGACTTAACTATCACCTTGACCAGTTCTAAGTGGCTGGGATGACAGATCCTTCCCTAAAAGCGAGAGCATACCCCACTCCATAGAGATAACTGTGGACCTACAGAGATAATGGATGACCCCACTTTCTTTATGATTGGATTGGATAATACTCTTGGGAATGCCCTTATCTCTTGATAAGTTTTTCCCCACTTGCCAGTGATTCCTTGTAATTAGGATATGGTTAAGGCTGGACCTCAAACAAAAAGAGCTTCTTTTTTTTTTTTTTTTTTTTAACTTTATTTTCAATTAGCTATAATCACACCTTGGATAAACCTCATTGGCTATGATATTTCCACTGCACCAAGCTAAAAACTTTATTCAGAAAATATACTACATAGGGAACCTGGGTGGCTCAGTGGGTTAAAGCCTCTGCTTTCGGCTCAGGTCATGATCCCAGGGTCCTGGAATCGAGTCCCGCATCGGGCTCTCTGCTCAGCGGGGAGCCTGCTTCCTCCTCCTCCTCTCTCTCTCGGCCTGCCTCTCTGCCTACTTGTGATCTCTGTCAAATAAATAAATAAAATCTTTTAAAAAAAATATACTACATAAATCATTCCCTAATAGTTTACTCCAATTAGCTGGTATTCATATTTTCACAAGATGTATTTGGAGCAAATTATTAAATCTTACTTACACAGTGACCAAAAAGAGCTTCTTAATGGTTTTGTCCCTCATTGTGCTATTTATCCTACAAGCCACCTCTATTGGGGTACAGTTGCAAACGAAGACTGTAGGTAGGCATGCAACAGCCCTCCTGGTAAAAGGAGCCTCAAAGGTCACTATGGGACAGTCCTGACTGTAATGACTTCACATCGAGTCCAGAATGCCTTAGAGACCAAAGGCCACCAATAGATGGTAGGAAGCCAGCTTATTAAATACCAGGTTATGCTCACAAATATGCCTGAAATTATACTTGAAACCTGTCAAACCTCAAACCCAATTACCCTTATGCCAGGACCTGACCGTTGTACTTCTACAGAGCATAACTGTTAGAGGTTTTTGAGTTGACCAGATTTAAGATGCCCCTATTAAAATTGCAAGTGACAGCTGGTTTACCAATGGTTGACAGTTTCATGGAAAAGGTAGTTTAAAAAACAAAACGAAAACAAAAAGCAAAAACACTGGGTATGCTATAGTCAGTCTAACTCAGACTGCTGAGGCCAAAGCCTTGTCAGTGAACATGTCTGTCCGCAAAGCAGAATTAATAGTGCCCACCTATGCTTTGCAATTGGCAAAAGCCTTAAAAATTGGTATTTATACTGACTCCAAATATGCCTTCTTAGTCCTGTATGCCCATGGAGCAATTTAAAGAAAAGGGGATTATAATCAAGCCATAACTCCCCAGTCAAATATGGGCCTAAAATTATTACATAAATTCAAAAGATGGCCCCCCAAAACGGATGAGCCCCTGAAATCCTGACTGCACTTGAGGAAGGGCCCAGTATTCTGTAACCGTCTCCTGGCTGAGGCCCAATGGCTGTGCGACTCTAACTTAACGGCCCGGGCTTCCCCCAGGCTGATAGGCCACCGTACTCTGGGTTTTGCCTGGATGCATGGATGCATTATTAAAACCATTACCAACCCGGCCAACCATCCGAATTTAAATGATGGTAGACATGTTCCGTGTCTCACTGGTACGACCGCCTAGCATCCATCACAGAGTACCACATCATTTTATAGTAGTAATTTTTAAAAAGATATCCAGGAATTACTCTAATAAAAGATATTTTCATGGCCTTTACAGAGATATGTATGCAGATTTATTCAAAGTATTTTAGAATCTACATAAATGGAAAAATATATCATGTTATGATGAGAAAGGCTCAAAGGTTATAAAAATGTCCATTTTCCCCCAAATGAATCTATGCAATTTCAAGCCAAGAAAATTTGGGGAGAAAATAAGCTGAGGAGTCGCAGCCTGAAGCAGTACTTATAGTCATTAAAGCAGTGGGGTACTGGTTAGCGAAAGAATAAAGACAGTGAGCCAAGAGGTGCATGTGCACCTGCACAAACTTAATCTATGGCAGCAGTACATTCTCAATTATTGGTGCTGGTCAAAAGCTTAATCATGTTAAAAAGTAAAATGTAATCATACTTCATGCCATATGTAAACATCAATTCTACATGGAAAGCATTAAATATGAAAAACTAAATTTTAAAACATTAAGGGAAAATGCATAGAAAAAAAATCTTTCCAGCCCTAGGTTAGAAAATTTTTTCTTTTCCTTTTTTTTTTTTTTTTTTTTTAAATTTTAAGGAGGCTCCACATCCAGTGTGGGGCTTGAACTCACAACCTCAAGATCATGAGCCACACGTTCCACTGACTGAGCTGGCCAGGTGCCCCCCAATTTTTTTAAAACAGGACCCCAAAAAGCATTAACCAGGAAAGGATAGATGGATAAATGTTATTATATTTAAAAACTGAAGTTTTGTTTGTTTTTTGTTTTGTTTGTTTTGGTTTTTTGTACGATTTTGTTTATGGGCGGCCTGGGTGGCTCAGTGGGTGAAGCTTCTGCCTTGGGCTTAGGTTATGATCTCAGGGTCCTGGGATCCAGCCCCGCATCAGGCTCTCTGCTCAGCGGGGAACCTGCTTCCCCCTCTCTGTCTGCCTCTCTGCCTACTTGTGATCGCTGTCAAATAAACTCTTAAACAAAAAGATTTTATTTATTTAAGAGAGAGAGGTTGAGAGACACAAGCAGTGTGAGCAGCAGGAAGAGGGAGAAGCAGGTTCCCCGCTGAGCAGAGAGCTTGACCCGGGGCTCAGTCCCAGGACCCTGAGATCATGACATGAGCTGAAGGCAGATGCTTAAATGACTGAGCCACCCAGGCGCCCCTAAAAACTAAACTTTTAAAAAATCAAATGGCACTACTGAAAATAAGCGACAGACTGAGAGACTTCATATAACAGGGAACAAATTGGTATCCAGGTAAGTAACATCTTTAAATCAACATTTATAAATTATTTTAAAAAAAAAGGAAAACAGCCCCTATAAGACTTTGGTAGTAAATTCTTTTCTTTTCTTTTTTTTTAAGATTTTATTTCTTATTTGACAGAGATCATCACAAGTAGGGGGGTGGGCAGGCTCCCTGCTGAGCAGAGAGCCTGATGCGGGGCTTGATCCCAGGACCCTGGGATCATGACCTGAGCCGAAGGAAGAGGCTTTAACCCACTGAGCCACCCAGGCTCCCCTTTGGTAGTAAATTCTAATTACATAGGATAGATAGTTCGCAAAATAAGGGGGAAAAAAATAAATGGCCAGTTAAAATATAAAAAGATTCTCTCCATTAACAATGATAATAGGAATGCAAAATAAGCTTTAAAAAACAAGATTCATTTAAAAAGTTTTTAAACTTAGGGCTCCTGGGTGGCTCAATCAGTTAAGTGGCTGCCTCTGGCTCAGGTCATGATCCCAGGGTCCTGGGATCGAGCCCATGTCAGGCTCCTTGCTCAGTGGAGTCTGCTTCTCCCCTCTCTCCCCCCTCCCCACGCTCTCTCTCTCCCAAATAAATAAAACCTGTAAAAAAAAAATAAATAAAAAATAAAAAGGTTTGGGCGCCTGGGTGGCTCAGTGGGTTAAGCCTCTGCCTTTGGCTCAGGTCATGATCCCAGGGTCCTGGGATCGAGCCCCACATAGGGCTCTCCACTCAGTGGGGAGCCTGCTTCCCCGCTTTCTCTGCCTTCCTGTGATCTCTCTCTCTCTGTGTCAAATAAATAAATAAAATCTTTTAAAAATAAATAAGTAAATAAAAAGGTTTTAAACTCTCTTAATGGAGACAGAAGAAAAAAACCCTAGAACAAGTGGAAAGTCAAACCAAGATCTAGGTTTGGAGTTTTCATTAACTAGTTAGATATGCTAATTCTAAAGTTCTTATTAAAATCAATTATCTAAGAATGGCCAGGGAAATTCAGAAATAAAAGAGTAGGAGAGAAGATTAGTCCTATAGGAGATGAAAATACAAAATTAAAATAACCTAGTATAATCCTGGCAGAGGCACAGGCAGGAAGAACCATGGAAGAAAATTAAAAATCCAGAAAGAGACCAACATGCGGATAGAAATTAGGTGATGATAAAGGTGACAATTGTTAGAGTATTTCTTTCTTGACTGCCTGTGGCTCTGGGTCGTGCCCCTTGGAAGAATGAAAGAGCTGGACCAGACCTAGAATGGCTGGCAGCAAAGCAAAATTTATTGAGCGATGGTAAACATAATTCAAAGCTCCCAAAGAGGGAGGAGACTGAAGAGGGTAGCCACCAAGAGTTCCTAAGTCTAAGGGGTTTTAGGGGCTGGTTGGAAGGCTGTTTCAATCTAATTAACTTCCCCCCATGCCTGTCATCCAATCAGGTTTTTGTCATCTATCTACCACTTAGGAAAACGTGGAGGGCTCCTCCCAGGGTGACAGAAAATCCTTTTAAGGGTGGTTTCCTTCTAGGGAGGGCAGGGGTGGCCTTGTCCCTGCAAGCTTAACCGTGTTAAAAAAGTAAAGAGCACTAAATACGAAAAGCTAAGTTTTAAAATATTATATGAAACCAAAAGCCGGGCGCCTGGGTGGTTCAATTGAGTGTCTGCCTTCAGCTCAGGTCATGATCCCAGGATCCTGGGATAGAGCCCCAGATGGGGTTCCCTGCTCAGCAGGGAATCTGCTGCTCCCTCCCCCCCTGCCCCTCCCCCCTGCTTGTGCTCGCTCTCTCAGCTGTCTCTCTCGCAAATAAACCTTTAAAAAAAAAAAAAGGCCATATATTTTGCCTGAGCCCAGTCAGGTGACAAAAACCACACAGCAGTTTTATTAACAGGAGGAAGTTAATACAAAGAATTATCAACTACGGGGCCTGCGTGGGTGGTTCAGTGAGTTGCAGCTCAGGTTCTGATCTCAGGGTTGTGAGTTGGAGCCCCTCATTGGGCTCTGTGTTGGGCTCCGTGTTGGGCATGGAGCCTGCTTGAGATTCTCTCCTGCTCCTCCTGCCCCTTCCCCACCTCCCACCCCCCCTTCATGCATGCAGGCTTCCTCCCTCTCAAAAACATTGAAAAATAAAAACAAAATTAAAAAAAAAAGAATTGTCAACTACATAAAAGCATTAAAATGGCAAAAGAAGAATGATCTGTTTGAAATAATGGGAAATATCAAAATATCTGTATCAGTGTCTGCCCTTGGTTCCTGCTCATATTTCGTCATTGAACCGTGGTTCCCCACAGAGAGCTACTAAAATTCTTGTAATTTCCTATGGGACAGGATGATCGGAGTCTTAACAAGGGGTTTTAAATCTGCACCTTTTGTTCTAATGGGGATGAATCTGGGGTGGTTGGGAGCACTAAACGGGATAGAAGCTTGGAACGTTCAGCCCCACCCTTATCTTCCCAGGAGAGGTTAGGGGCTAGAGATTGAGTTAATAATTGAATATGCTATGTGAGGAAGCCTCCATAAAAATCGTGAAAGTACAGGATTCAAGGAGCTTCTGGACTGGTGAACAGACCAACATGCCAGGAGGGTAGAACACTCCCAATGTGGTGCATATGGAAGTTACTGCACCTGGACCCCTGCTGGACCTTGCCCTGTATACCTCTCCGCCTAGCTGGCCAGTTGTATCCTTTATCATATCTTTTATTTAAAAGCAGGAAACATAAAGTGTTTCCCTCTCTTCTGTGAACCATTCTAGCAAATAACCAAACACAGGGAGAGGATCATGGAAACCCCCATTTTATAACCAGTTAGTCAGAAATAGAGATGACAGGCTGGGACTTCTGGAATTGGCTTCTGAAATGGGGACAGCTTTGGAGGATGGAGCCCTTGACCTGTATGGCCTTTGCTAACTCCAGTCAGTTAGCGTCAGAATTACATTAAATTGTAGGACACCTAGTTGCTGTCCTCCAAAAATTGGATAATTGCTTGGTATAGAAAATCGCACGTATGGTATGAGATGTTGTATGTGTGTTAGCAGAGGAAACGAGTTTTCTTTTCGTATAAATCATGGGGTTGGGGGGATTTTATGTTTTCAGTCCAATTAGGAGACAGAAGATCCATAGACTCCAAGTATGCATACGGGCTACCAAAAGCTGTGGAGTCCCTTCATAATATTTAGGGAGGTACGATGTGGAAGCACCTCGGGGTAGAATAGGGAAATAAAATGCAAAACAGCCCAAGGACAGTAAATCTAAGAAACACCAGCAGGAATACTCCTTTAGGTGTGAAGCTCAGCCTGAGCCGATTAATCAGTACCCCTTGCAAACAGTAAGGGCTGTGTCCATTAGGAAGACCATTGATAGCTCATTGGTGGAAGTAAAACAACCAATGGAAGAAACATTAGCAAAAATCAGCCTGTGAATCAAACTCTTAACAAGTAGGTAAACCAGGGGCATTCAAAGGCAGCCAGCATTCATACAAAATAATAAAGGCAGGAAATTATAACCAAAAAATTTCCCAGGTTCAAAGAGTCACCCCAAAAAGCTGCCATGAAGTCAATGAAAATCCCGACCAAATATTTGGCCATGACTTAAAAAGACTTAATGAGAAAATAGACTTAGTGAAGAAAAAAATACAGAAGAGACATCTCTCGTCCCAGAGAAGATGGCGTGAGAAAACGAGAGAGGATAAAACTTGATCTTACACATTTGCAGAACTCAGAGCAGACGTGCAAGGGGAAAAAGAAACATCACAAAAATCAAAGCAAAAACCTGGGAGCACCAGGGGGTATAAACCCAGTGGAAAACACAGAAGAAAAACCAGAGCATAGACATGAAACAGGTGTAGAAAATGAAATGGAAATAGAGTTTTAAAATAAGTCTTAAGGACGCTGATACACAGAGATCTCTGACAGGCAGTGGAGAGGCCACAAACACGTTAAGTGGAGTCCACAAAGGAAGAAAAGAAACCCAAGGGAACCCAGCAAGTAATGTGATACGATGTTCCTACAATAAAGGCAACTTGACATACTGGGTACCCGGAGATGGACAGCACATGGTCACTGCAAAGACATAGGAGATGTTAAAAATAAAAGAAAGTCCCTCTTCCTCTTTCACTTCCTCTTTCTTTATCCTGTCCCTTCTAATCAATTCAGACAAAAGTCATTTGGTGGCACCAGGCGAAATTGGCATGCATGTCAGGAGGGAGAGGAAGGGCGGAGGCAACCCTAGAAGTAACAGTTGTTGGAGCCTAAGCAGAGGAAAGAGCACATCTGGGGACAAAAGTACAATGGATGGAATGTTCGAGTCCCCCTCCAATTCATACATTGAAATTCTAGCCCCCAGTGTGATGGTATTAGGAGGTGGGGTTTTTTGGAGATGATTGGGTTGGGGGGGTGGAGAAGCTTCCATGCAGAGCACCCCCCCCCCGGCTTTCCACCACATGGGGACACAACAAGGAAGAAACCCGAGAGAGGGTGTCACCCCACCTCGACCCTGCCGGCACCCTCATCTCAGACATCTGGTCTCCAGAACTGGGGGAAATCATTTGCGTTGTTCATACACCACCTCACCTGTGGTATTCGTTAGAGCCGCCTGAAGTGAGTAAGACAAGAGTTACCCGTCCTAGGATGTTGCAGCTTCCGTGGGGTAAGGCAGGTACCCCATGGGGAAGAGCAGGCTGGCACAGGGTGTCAAACCCAAGTGGGGTGCAGAGTGTCCAGGCTGAGGGCAGCCTGGCAAAGAGTGCTGGAGCGTGAGGAGGGCTGCTGCGTGCAGGGTCAGCTCCGCGTGAGAGCCCAGGTGTTGTGAGATTGGCATCAGCAGGAAGGGAGGCGGCCCAGCATGAAGTGTAGCCTCCTGACTGCGACCCGTAGCCAGGAACAGCAGCCAGATCGACGGGGCCAGTGCACACCCCCCAAAGTTCGGAGAGGGCAGGCTGTTGGGAAAAACACACATGTAGGTGACGAGAAAGGCAGGCACCACTCCCGGACTCGGGAGCCAGTGCTCAGGTCAGCACGGCACACAGGGCCAGCATGACCAGCCTGCCCAGACTGTGAGGCTGGTCTCAGGGCTCTGTGTGGGGAGCGAACACATGACAGTTGATCGGGGACGGACGCAGTGCTCTGCAGGACATTTCCATCCGTTCCTGGTGTCCCACCACCAGGCTCTTGCCTGCCCCTCTCTGACTTCATTTCTTTCCTTCCTTCTCCCATCTCAGGACCTCAATGGAAGCGACCTCTAGTTGATCGGAGGCAGATGACAGAGAGCTTCCTGCAAGAGTTAATGATTACAACAGCCCAAGAACATCTGAACCAAAGGATGAGCAGACCTCTCTAAACACCTTGGTTCAGGTCCTGGGCCCAGGTTCTGGTACCTCACTGACCCAGGCTTAGGGAAATGCAGAGACACCAGCTCCCAGAACAACTCAGCCCTGGTCCGGTAAGGAGAGCTCACAGTGCGAACTCCCGGCACCCACTCTCCCTAGTCGGTGCAGAGCTAGTCAAAGAAACTTCTGTATTTAAAATGTAACCTCCAAGCAGTTGCAGATGGAAAGACCCCATTCGTTGTAATAGGGGGTTCGATCAAGATACCAAGAGGCGCTCCTCCCAGGTCAGATGGCGTGGGGTGAGGGACACGGGTCAGAAAGCCTCCGAATCAAGGGTGAGGAAGATACAAGAATTAATGCCAGAATGACACTAGAACACCGCTGAGGTAAAACCATCGAGGATGCTGGAAGTGTTCTTCCCTGTGCTAATACAGCAGCACTAGTGACTTGTGGCTACTGGCCACTGGGAATATGGCTAGTGCAACTGGAGAACTGGATTTTTAATTTTACCTAATGGTCATTAATTAAAATAACTGAAATAGGCACATGTGGCTAGTGGCTCCCATAGTGACCAGCACAGCTCTACAGAATTTGTGGTCGTTGTGTAATTGACTGCTGGTGAGCTGTGTGAAGAATTCTGGCAGTTTTCAAGTGTCTCAAATAATCAAAAAGGATTTGCGGGGGGAAGGTTCCTGGGTGGCTCAGTCATTCGGTGTTTGCCTTTGGCTCAGGTCATGGATTGAGCCCCACATCGGGCTCCCTGCTCAGTGGGGAGCCTGCTTCTCCCTCTCCCTCTGTCATTCACTCTGCTTGCGCACTCTGGTGCACTCTGGCTCGCTCTCGCTCTGTCAAATAAATAAATAAACTCTTAAAAAAAAAAAAAGCCTGTTAGACACACGTCAGAAGAAGTATCATGGTTTTCTTCAGACCCAACACCCATGTGGTTTCTTATGCATGGGAAGTAACACAGGGAGGGTAACAGATGGGGAAAGAAGAAAACAGGTGGGAAATGGGGGGGTAGAATGGGATCAACAGGAAAGGAAAGTCATCTTCTGTCTGAGGTAAAAAATGAACAATTTCTAGACCCACTGGTGAGGATTTATTAACGTGTAAACAAGATGTTCCCCTTTCAACCCCAAAGACTCAGAAGTCTTCTGGGACCAGTAAACCTGTAGGAAGATGGGGTTGTGAGGTGGGCTGAACCCCTAGGCCAGTGGGGCCTGTGCCCTGAGGAGACAGGGAGAAAGAAAGGTTAGAGCTTAGAACCACCAAGAAAATAATGGGGAAGGGGACAGAGCCTGCTCAGGTTTTTCTAGGTCTAAAGGCCCTAGGAAGGCTGAGGCCTCTCTCCCAGCTGTCTCCCACCTGCCATACCTAAGTGTCCCCTCAGCTGCAGTGGGGACCCCTGGGAGGCCATTGCTGGCTTACCATCATGTGTGAACAGACATGCCTGTAGCTCGTCTGCTCAGACCAGTGGGTGTGGGGGATGAGCATCTGAGGGCCAGGAAACATTTGCTCTATGGCTGCTTCCCTCCTTCTAACGTCCTGAGTGTCTCCCAGGACGCTTCCAAGCATAACCCAAAAGTCCCCATATCTCTCAGCCTGTGAATACAGCGTCAGTAGCTCGTGTTCCCACTGGCCCACTCTGGGCTCCAGGGCCTGCCACATTTCCCTCAAGTACTTTGGGCAGGTCTCAGGAGGTGTGTCCCGTGTGCTCAGAAGCCCATCTGTGGGCTACCGGCAGCGTCAAGTGCTTTCGCCCTGTCCTCTCCCCCGTCCTGCTCCTCTCTGCCAGCACCCCCCCCCCTTCACAAGCCTGCAGCAGGGGCACGTCATCTCGGCCTCAGCATAATGGCCGCTGGTGAAAATGCAGTGCCTGTCCCAGGAATGCTCTCCCATGCGTCCAGGGCTTTGATGAAGGTGCCAGGCTCTAGGCAGACATTTCTCTGATTTTGTGAAATGCTTTACAACCCTGCTTCTTGCACCCAAATGACCAGACCTCAGGAACCTGTGGCTGCCGGAGGAGGTCATTTAAGAAAACAAAACCTTAATTTTGAATAATAATAATGAGCTCCCCTTCTGCCTCCCAGCTCCCTCTTTCTGAGGTGGAAGCCCGGTTCCGCAGCTCCTCACTAAGGGGATTCTGAGGCCTCGGGATGCTTACACCGTCCTGGATTTGCTCTAATGTTGCCGCTGCTGGCTGGTTCCCTTGCCTGGGGAACTGCTGTTCAGCCACGGCCCAGTGTCCAGACTCTCTCAATGCTCTGGCCAGCCCTGCAGCAGGTCTGGGTTCTCTCAGAAGTATCTCGTACAAATAAGCCCTGAAAAATAGGAGCCACTGCACTCAGAGCTCGGCATGTCCTTACATAAAAACTGGAAAGTTTACAAGCCCGTAAGATGCATCTCTTCTCTGACTCCGACAACAGCAGTGCAGGAATCACCCCTGGAGATGACCCCAAGTCATCGTGCTTGTGAGGACAGCCCTGGTCCCACCAGGCTGATCGTGACGAGAGTTCCCTGCACGGGCCAGGTAGGGAGTGCCAAGTTCTGGAAACCGGGTCACGTCAGCCTTTGCGTGTTCTTCGCCTCACCCAGCTGCTTCAGAGGTACCAGGTGACTTCATCCCCTCCAGCTGCCAGGGAGAAGACAGCCATCAGCAGTTGCCACTCCCAGAGTTCCGTAGAAAGCCGAGCTGGCCCTGTGGCCCAGGCTTAGGCAGGAATGGATTAGGCCAGCCTGTAAGACTTCGGGGTTAGCGTGTCCCACTAGCATTCGGTGGATGTTCCGTTGCCCTCCAGGCCTTGACAGGATGAAGACTGGCCTTGAGTGTCAGTGCCCGGGTAGCCCGTGTCAGGGACTGAGGTCCATTCTGAATTCTCAACGTGACCCACTGGCTTAGAGTGTGGCCCTCTCTTATCTCTACCCGAGACCTCTTCACCCGCAGCCCTGGCCAACATCCCTAAAGAAACGCCCCTGAAGATAGGCCCTGAAAAAACCTATCTTGCCCCATTTCCTGCTGCTTCACTGGGCCCAGCTGGCTTCTTTGCCCCCAACAAGCCACAAAGCCTGAGCCAGTAGCAGGTCCTAGGGCAGCTGGAAGGAATCCATCAGCAGACCAGAGCAGGTGGTGGAAATGACCCTCTGTCCCCTGGGGAGTTTGCAGCAGTTAGGACCGGGACCTGAGGAATTCTCACAGTGAGGAGCCGTGGTGGGGACCTCCAGGGGCTGCCGAGTGCCTCCTCGAGTCACCAGCCCTCGGTGACACAGGCCCCACTGATCCCTAGTGGATGAGGACAGGCAGCCCAGCCTCAGCATCCAGGGAGAAAAAAGGAAGGCTCTGAACTGAAGGGGGAGACGTCGGCACTCTCCTGAGCGACCTGGGCCCCTCCCCGTGGCCTCCTCAGCTCCTGGAACTGTCCTCTGAGAACTAAAATCGTGCTTGGCCCACAGCACAGGCTCGGTGAACACCGGCCAAGCGAAGGGATGAGTCTGAAGGCGCGGCCTGCTCGCCTTCAGAGGCCGCTTGCGTGGCGGAACAGCTCGAAGCTTCCATATCCTTTGTCAAGGTGTCCCCCTGTGCCCCTCACCGCCTCAGCCCCTGTTCCTCGGCGAGCGTGACCTCTTCGCCCGTCTCACTCGGCGTGGACAGAGTCGGGGCTTGGGAGGCCCCCATGATTCTCTCTTTTCTACTAGTCTGGGCAGAATCCTGCCCTCACTCCTGTCGGACTGGTTTGGATGGCTCCATGTCACCGGGCCTGCGCTCCCAAGAACAGGGTCACGAACACCTCACAGCAACTTCTCTCGCACGCACACCTCCTTGACCCCCATCTTCTCGAGCTCTGGAGGAAATCCTTATAAACTCCTTTTTTTCCCCAAGAAAATGCTTAGGCAAGTATGAGCAGACCCCTCCTGTGAGATCATTCATTCATACGCTGGCACGCGTATTCCTCACGTGCCTTCCCCATGTCAGGAGCTGCCCTAGGAGCTGGGGTCCAGCGGGAAGAGCAAAAAAATTCCTGCCCTCATGGACCTTCCATTCTAGCGCAGTAAGAGAGACCATGAATAATACCTCAGGCGGGGGAGCCTGGGTGGCTCAGTGGGTTAAATCCGCTGCCTTCAGCTCAGGTCATGATCCCGCTCAGGTCATGATCCCGGCGTCCTGGGATCGAGCCCCACATCGGGCTCTCTGCTCAGCAGGGAGCCTGCTTCCTCCCTTCTCTCTCTGCCTGCCTCTCTGCCTACTTGTGATCTGTCTATCAAATAAATAAATAAAATCTTAAAAAAAAAAATAATAATACCTCAGGCGGTGCTGAGTACCAAGAAGAAGCATCGATCAGAGTAAGGGGATAGAGAATGGCTGGGGAGGACGTGTTTGGGGGGGGGGTCTGAGGGAATGTCTCCTGAGAAGGTCTTCCTGCTGAAGTGAATTTGAACAGAGACCTGGAGGAAGGGAGGAAGGGAGCCGTGTATTTGGAAAAAGTGTATCTGTCCAGAAAGAAATTCAAAACACAAAGACCCTGAGGCAAGAGTGTCTGGGAGGTTTGAGGAACAGGCGAGCATCCGGTGTGGCTTAGGGGAGGGTGAGAGCGGTAGAGTTCAGAGGTAGCAGGGAGAGCCACAACACAGATGTCATGGTAAAGATTTTAGATTTATTCCAAGTGACCTGGGAAGCCATTACAGGGTTCTGAGAGGAGGAAAGACACAATCCAATTTAATTATTAGACAGTACACTACACGGTTGGTCTTTTGTAGAAAGCTCACCACGGAACTTAAATCCTTAACATCTCTATTGATATCACCATTGAGCAAAGACTAGTGATAACACCTTCAAAGGCCTACTTCCTTTTTAGGGTCTGGTTATTCTTTGTTTGGTCACAGGTGATTATCATAAAAAAGCCGCCCACCACACACACGCCTCGGGCAGGGTGGTCCTGTTTGTTCCCTTATCTCTGGTTTCCCAACACCTCCACATTTTTGGCATTTCTGTGAGCTTGATCACAGAGCCCCCTATCTTTCTCCCTCCCTAGCCCAACCTGTCCCTCACCCAATTGTTTCATACATCTGTTACCATTCTGGTCTAGAATACACAGTTTTGGCTTACGTTTGTATTTCTTTCTTTCTTTCTTTCTTTTTTTTTAAGATTTTATTTATTTATTTGACAGAGAGAGATCACAAGTAGGCGGAGAGGCCGGCAGAGACAGAGAGAGGAGGAAGCAGCCTCCCTGCCGAGCAGAGAGCCCCATGTGGGACTCGATCCCAGGCCCCTGGGATCATGACCTGAGCGGAAGGCAAAGGCTTAATCCACTGAGCCACCCAGGTGCCCCTACATTTGTATTTCAAAAGAGGATTTGCTTCTCTCTAATATGCTTTATAAAATGCTGAATGCTGGCTGTGCTCCTCAACCCAAGAAGACTAAATGATGGGGCAGTTCTGTTTTCCCAGCTATGCCGTGTTTTCTCTCTAGGAGAAGCTTTCTCTGTGATCTTCTGCAGTGGGAGGGGTACTTTAAAGCCCTTTGACACACACAGCACACCGGAGACCAGAGACCGGAGACTGGACACCATGAACACTGAGGGTGAGTGAGTTGGAAAGACTCATTTCCTCTGCTACAACAGCTGGAGGGAAAACTCTGTTTCTTCCTCTGCTACCCTCAATACTTCATTCTGGCCACCAAATATGGGGGAGAGGGGTTCCCCACACCAAGCAATTCTCTGTAGGTAACAACTGGGTGTCCTACAATTCAGTTCAATTCTGACATGGCCTACCTGGAGTTAGAGCATACCCCGCTGGTTAAGGGCTAGTCCCAGAAGACTTCAGCCCCTCCCCCACTCCAGTTACCAATTACAAGTCCACTGGTTGCTTGTCACATGTACTGGATATAAGTCATACCCACCTTGGGTTTGATAATTGGCTACAGCAGCTCACAGAACTTACGAAAATAGTTTACTTACTAGATTACTGGTTTATTATTCAAGGATACAATTCAGAACAGCCAAATAGAAGAGGCGCATAGGGCAAGGTATGGGGGAAGAGGTGTGGAGTCTCTTTGCTCTCTCCAGCTCCCCCACATGTTCACCAGCCCAGAAGCTCTCTGAACCCCATTGTTTAAGGTTCTTATGGAGGCTTCGTTATATAAGCATGATTGATTATATCACTGGCCATTGGTGATTAATTCAACCTCTCGCCTCCCCAGAAATATGGGGATGGGGCTGAAAGTTCCAACCTTCTATTACCTGGATGGTTCCCCTGGCAACCAGCTCCCAGGTTAGAGGTTTCCAAAAGTCATTCATTAACATAAAGTTAGGTATGATTGAAATGGGACTTCTTATGAATAACAAAAGACACTTTTTATCTCTTTCAAATCATGAAATTCCAAGGATTTTAGAAGCTCTGTGCCAGGAATGGGAATGAAAACCAAAATATATTTTTTCATTATAATTTCACAGTATTTGCACTAAAGGCCTGGTTAGACTTCCAGGAGGTTTTTTCTTTTGTTT